>NW_028258365.1:5514561-5826998 GCF_053883595.1 Heterocephalus glaber | reverse complement strand
GGAGGTACAAATTTCAGGATTCCAATATGTATTCAATACCAGTAGAGTGACTGAAATCCTCAGAGTAAGTGTAAATGAAGGAGAATTGTGTGTGGCCTGGATCAAGCCACTATTTTACGAAATCAAGGAGAAGTGAAAAAATTAGAAAGGGGATTGAGAAGGAAGAGCCAGTGCAGCAGGAGGAGAAGCAAGAAAGTACATTGTTCTGGAAGCCAAGAGAGGGAGAGCAGCTGGATCACATGCTGCTGATCAATCACTCCACACAAATGAGGATTTGTCATTGGAGTCATCATTAAGGAGGTCGTGGGTGATCTCAGGGAAAGCATCTAGCTGAAATGGTGGGAGACAGTGCCTGTTGGACATGCCTCCGAGGAAATGGAAGGAGAGGAATTGGAAGCAGGACGTAAACATGATTCTTTCAAGGAGTTTTAAGGCAAAGACTTAAGGTAGTAGCTAGTGGGGAAGTGGGATAAGGAGTAGGAAAAAGTTGTATGTGACTAATTACTAGACAAATCACATTATGATAATGTATTAATGAGGATGAACCAAAGAGACCACAAAAATTTCCCAGTGGAGAGAACAGATATTATGGTAGTAATTACTCCAATTAGGACAGGGGAAATCTGAAAAAACATTTAGAGGTGCATAGAATTATTAACATGAACCATTCACAGTTAAGATACCATAAGGATGTGGAAGCAGTCTATTACCTCCAAGTAAGTATAGTCCAGTTAGGGAAATGAGGATTTATTTTTTTAACCTAAATGGCCTCTTAGAACATGCCTCACCCCATCCTCTTTGCTTCATGCATTGCAAAGATTCTTTCACTCATCATGTGGTGGGCACACTATTGTCCTTCTTCATTATCTCTATTACAGAATCCCACAAGGGGTATGGATTCACCAAGTAAATCCACCAAACTGGAGGACTACCAGAATTAATGTATATTTTATGATTGGCTCATGACAGCTTCATCACGTTCTTTCAGTTCCCTCTATACTTCCAAGCTCTTTGCTAGGTGCCGGGCTTGGAGAAATGAGAACTGAACTCCCTGTCCTGAAGCAGGTAATGAGAGCTTGAGATAAAGCAGCAGTGCTGACAGCAGGATGCAGGGAAGGGGCATATGAGACGGAGATTAGAGAGTAGAAGCAGCACAGTTTGGTGACCGAATAGACATGGAAAATTGGTGAGACTCAGGGATTTATTTATTCTCAGAATGTTCTAAATACTAATCTCAGCTTGTAACTGTTAGATTAATAGTCATGTATTACCATTAATTTTATTTGACTTCTTAGTTTGTGTTTTCCTAGAAATTAATCAATTTCCTATCTTTTTACCATGCAGTTATATATAACATTCTATTTTCATTTTAAGTATTTTATAAATTTATGTATTTGCATTCCTCAAATTTTACACTGTAGCTTTCCTTTTCAGTTTTCTAAAACTTTAAATATATTTAAAATTAATTTACTTTGTTATTTATCAATTACATGGTTTTTAGTCTTCAATGTCACAAAACTCTGCCTTTCTCTTTTTTCTTTATTATTTTTTGTTTTCCTTAAAATTTTTCATTATTCTGCCCCCGACTTCAAGAATTTAATGTTTATTTCCACTCTTTCACTTACTCAGGAATAATAACTTACTCAAATATGTTTTTTTTTCTGAATACAGTTTTGACCATATTACTTTTCAATTATTACCTAAGTAGTATATAATTGATTTTTTAAAATTTCTACTGGGAATTGTCAGTAAAATGGTTCAGTTTTTACATAGTTTCATATTTTTTTTCACTTTTATTAATAGCTTAGAGTTTAACTTCTTGGTATTCAGAGAATATATTGAATTTCTCATGGAATAATATATGATAAACTGTAGGCCTTCTATATAATGGTTTCTCGGGGAGAGAGAGAGAGAGAGAAAGAGAGAGAGAAGTGGGGAGGATAGAAGGATATTCCTATTGACTTTTAGGTGTGAGAAACTTGGATAGTCCATTGACTGTATTTTTAATACAGTTGTATTGGCCTTCTCATTAGTAGAAAATCATCCATTTTAATTTTATCTCTGATATTTTCTTGATTTTACATACACTTTGTAGTTTATTTTTGATACTTGGGCTTCAATATTACTGCAAGTTTTCATTTATTTTTCTGTCTTTAGAAAGATTTAGTGAGATGATCTAGTCTGCCTGGTAGTCTCCCTTATATCTGGGCGCCTTAAAGAAATCCTTTTGAAATTAGTACATGATTAATTTAAAAATTTTTAAACAAGGAGTAAATATAAACCTAGTACTTTATCACCTAGAAATAATGATCAATATTTTTATACATTATAAATAAGTTTGCTTATGTAGAGCAACACTACAAAAATGTTTTTGAAATTGTGATAATTCAATAAATATTGTGTGTAACTTGGATATTCATTCAACAATGTGTTGCGTGTGTATTCCCATTTTACTAAATATTCTTCTGTTGCATGCTTTAAAATAGAAGTCATTCTCCTCTGCCATTATTTATACATATATTTATTTGATTAGCCTGCTGGGACTACGGTGGGCCCCACTATGCCTTGTGTCCAAATTTCTTCTTCTAAGGACAATTAGTGCCCCATGCTGAGTGCAATTTTTTGTACTCATTTTATGTTGATCATCTCTTTAAAGATTTTATCTCCAATTATAGTTACATTCTGATTTGATTTTGCGAGAAACACAGTTCAGCCCGTAATATCTTTGTTGGAGAGGAGACAAATAATGCTATCTAGTTGTTGCTTTAATTCATATTTCTTTTATTATTAGGGAGACTGAACATTTTTATATGCTTACTGATCACTTATATTTCTTCTGTTCATATTTTTAATCCAATTTTGGATATGTCTATCTTATTCTCTTTATGTTCTTATAAAAGCTGTATAGACATATCTTGTTGAGGTATGAGAGCTCTTTCATGTATTATAAAGATTGGCTACTTGTCAAATATATTTGATTTTTTTTATTGTACCAATGAGCTTTTAAAACATTCATAGCATTTTGATCATATTTTAAAAATTGTTAAGCAATTAAAATCCTGCTAATCTGTTTTCTAGGACAACTACTTTTTGTGTTTCTTGAAAAATGTATTATGTTACCTTTAAGGTTTGCCTCTCTATATTAAACTATTATGCTTATGTGAATAGATCCATTTATTTTTATGCTTAGCCATTTGTATGTTGTTTACTATTTAAATTTGCAATATTTTTAAAGAAAGTTGCAGGGTAAACCTTGCATCATTTTTTGGATAAAAGTTATTTATTGTGTTTCTTTTGCTATTTTTTCATTCAAATAAATTTTATAATCATTTTGAAAAATTTTTTTGCAGAGTTCAGTGCCATCATTGCCACCCCTGAATGTCTTTAGAACTTGCACTTAAATTGCACGACATAATTACGGTGTTCCAAATTTTAGCTTCCTATGATGTGTCAGAGCAACCATTAGTTTAATGAGGTAAGCCAACTCCATCCCTCTCTCCTGCGAACATGTTTAATTAGCTGTAGTGATGGAGTCCCACCCTCATCTGCCTGCTTTTCTTCATTGGGAACCCATGGGCCCACCATTCCAACACTACCTATTTCACACTATCTTTGCGTTTTAGAACCGCAGAGATATTTACCTCTCTTTGAAAATGAATAGCCTTGAAATTATCCTTTTATAATTTGTCACTGGTGTTTAGAACCAAGGAGCTTCTGAAGCATCAATTTTTAATGGCATTTAGACAACCACTAAAAGCAATTGATCCACCTTTCTGCTTTATAATTGACTGCCTGATTGAATTCCTATTCATTTTCATTTCATTGGTTCTTTTGGGTTTTCCATAGAAATTACTGACCTGAAAATCTTACCAATTTGGCCTTCTCTTTTCAATGTTTATATTTATTACTATTATTATTAATTATACCAGCTAAAACAGTATCTGCTAAATAAAAAAAGATTGAACTTACCTTTTTGAAAAATCATAAGGAGCCAAAGATGCCAGAAACAGGCTAAAGGAAGAGAATATGCAGTCAGAATCCTCATATGCGTGAGAATAATCAGGGTGTGCATATCTTAAAGTCTCTGTATGGAACTGATCATATGAACTGACTGATTATAAAATCATGAAACCCAAACTTTTCCCTAAATCCTTGTATACATTGTGTACATTGTTTTTACAGTTGAGAAAAGAAATCTGATATTAATTTTTTTCTTGTCTGCTTGGAGGTTTCATGTAGTCACAATTTATTTCTAGAAATTTTGGAATATTTTTCATCAATATATCCACAAGTTAGTTTTTCTTCAGAAGCATTACTTCATATGTGGTAAATTTGTTTGTTCTTCACATTCACAGATTTTTCCAGCTCAAGAATATATCTGGTGATTACATTTTTATTATTGTGATTTTTAGGTCTATTCTAGACTTTTCTTTAAAAATTAGTTATCATTGTTGCATTGGATCTCCATTTTCTGTCTTCCATCCTTTCTTTTCTAATAAAAAATTTAATTCCTCTAATATATTTTATTTCCTTAGGGGAAATAAACAAATAAGAAACTTCTTTTTGACAGTTTACATTTCATTTCACTCTTGTTTCTTATTCTCATATTTTAGTTACCCTCCATACCTTTGACCGCCTAGGCCATCTTTTGGACCAATGTATCTTTTTCCCGTAATGCCTTTATCAATATTATTCTCTTTCTCTGTGTCTTGAATAATTTTTTCTCCCCTTCTTAGGTAGGAAAATTATTTTGTCTAATTTTATGTCCCATGTCTGGTGTAAAATAAGTTTATATAATTTTTAAATTTATATAGCTGCTCAGCATTTGGGTTGCCATCGAAGGTCATGAGAACTGAAGTTATTGGGCAGTCCAAGCTAGGGAACTTTTTTTTTTAAAGATAGAAAAAAAAAAAAGATAGATGCTTCTTCCTGCATCTATCTTTCTGCAGGGTAATGTGCCTAATGTCTTTAATTATAAGGCTTTCAATATCAGCTATAAATGCCACCTCTTGACTCTTTAAGACTGCTGGCCCCACCTCTGGCACTCTTTGGTATACCATTTTATAAACCATGGGCCCTTTCAACACAATTGTTTTGAATGCTACTGATGCTAGGGCCAAAGGAGACTGTCCAAAGGGGGCTTTCCAAGTGTTACGATCCTTTTTTCTTTTTACCATTTCCTGTTATCAGGTCTTGAGCCTCTAAATTAGAGTTTGGAAAGAATTTCTTCTATTGTTTCCAGGGTCTCCTTTACATTTTACTAGGGTACTCTCTCAAGAAGCTCTCTGTTAATTTTCTATTGGCTGCCAAAACAAGTTACTAAAAAATGGCTTAAAGAAAACAAATGTATTATCTTACAGTTCTTGTGGTCAGTAATCTGATACACATCTCACTGGGCTAGAATGAGGGCATTAGCAGGGTTGTATTCTTTTCTGTACACTTTGGGTAGGACATATTTCCTTGTCTTTTTCCAGCTTTTATAGGACTGTAGTCCTTGGTCTATGGTCTCACCCACCATCTTCAGAGCCAGCAAAACAAGTGAGTCCTAGTCACATTGCATCGCTTGTCCTCCTCTTCTGTCTCTCTTCCACTTTTTTGAATGTTTACGATTACACTAGGCTCACTTGAGTAATCCAGGATAACCTCCGTCCTTTGAGATCAGATTATTAACTACCTTCATTCTCCTTTGCTATATAATGTCACATATTCACAAGTTCTAGGGACTAGGCCAATGGACCTCTTTTTACTAAAGTTTCTGTATCTTTTTCAACTGTATGGTTACAGTTACAATACAGGCTTAACCCTAACCCAAGTGCCACCTCCTTCACATTTCTGGCATGGTTTTGATCCTCTTCCCTAGTTTCTGCACTGATTATTTTTTTCTTCTATTTTGTGTTCAATAAGTTACATGAGTATATTCACGTTGGCGTTTTTTCTGGAAGAGTAGTTATTGTTTATTACAAAAGGAATCATGTGACTATTTTACAGAGATTGTCCCATGAGTACATTTATATATTATTAAAACTGTAGTAATTCCAATTCTATTGTCTCCATTCCCTTGCTTTATGGCCTTCTCTTTCTCTCTCAGGAATTTCTCCTAAAGTTTCATTATCTGGCAACCCCCTTTTTCTTTGCTATTGCTAGCACTAGATGGATACAAATGATTATGGAAAATAAATTGTCAGTTTTGATTTTCATACGAACGAATGGACTAGAGAAAAAGTCAAAAGCTTCTCATAACCAAATGTACTCAAGACAAGTTTGTTGTTTCTTCTTTATGGAGCACAAGAATTTATTTTTCAAACACTTTTCACACATTTTCCTTTACCCTTGAACTCTGGTGAATATTTGGAAGATATCATGCCATTTGATGATCCCTAAAGGCAACTGCTTTTTTTTTCCAGTTTATTTTGCATCTACTTTTTGAAGTGAAAACTACATTTCATTCTACTTTACATCATTTTAAAAACTGTCAAGGGGGCCAGGGTTTTAGTTCAGTGGTTCCTCCAGCTGCCTCTCAAGTGCAAGGACCGGAGTTCGATCCCCAGTACCAAACCCCCCCCCCCCAAAAAACAATAAAAACTGTCAAGGGCTTAAATTTCTCTGAACAACTATTTGAATTTTGTCTCATGAATTAAGATTCCCATGAGTATATTATTTTCCTTCACATTTTTTATATTTTCGAGATTATATGGCATTCTAATGTTTACTTATTCTCCAGGATGGAGCTTTCCAGAGAAATTGGAGAGATTTTGTTTATTTTCATATTTAAAATTTCCTTTTTAGATCCAATCCTATATCAATTCAAATATCCTGAAGGATAAGATGTCCCAAATAACACTAGGATAATACATGTAAAACAATATTTTTCTTTATTATCAATTGACTGCACTATTATTCCTTTGGTTCTCTCAAATAGCATTTTATTTGGGATGGAGTCTTTTCTTTTATGCACTTAATGACCTAGATTTTTGTTTGGCTTCACATTCTAAACAATGTTCATGTCTTCTAATGGTATCAGCCTTCTGTGCTGACAGAATACCCCACATCCTTTCAGCTCGAGTCTCTGATAGAAAGTCAGCTGCTGAGAGTTGCTGAACACTGTCCCTGTTATCAACAGACTTCAGTGAGGAGTGCAGAGTTTCAGGGACACTAAACCAGAGACGAGGTCGCTCAGACATACCTCTCATCACCTCCTTTTGCAGGGCCTGGTCAGGCATTCCTGCTTCTAATCAGTACATATATGGCTTTAGGAATAACAACAACAACAATGAAAACATTTCTGCTGAACCAAATTAAGGGCACTCATCATAGCTAGTGGTTGTTGAATTGGCCATGTACAAATTGCTTTTACTCAGATGTACGGCATAAGAAAAATTAGTAAAGAATAGCAACCAGGAAAGTCATGTAAGAGAGATCTTCATCTCTTCTTAGGCTTGGGGTTTCACAGGAACTATTAGAGGGAATGGTAGCCCTATGATAAACACTGCACATATTAATATTCCAAATAATGTGGAAGCTTTGATATATATAGAATATCAGGTCATTGAACTAGAGGGGCCACCTCTATCAAAATATGACTTTGGTGGGATCAGATTTTCCAGTGTTCCTAACTCACCAGGAATGAAGGGGATGTGGGCTGTGGATCTGTCCCTGATTGACAGAAGATGAGTTGGTGCCCTTCTGTGTGGCAGTGGCCCAATTCCTTCTGGTGATTGTTACAGCTCTTGCAAAAGACAGGTCTCCTAAATATTCAACATCAGGGATCGATTAAATAAATATAATTCATAATTAGGTGATGGGGCAATCATTGAAAATCACACCATCGAAGAATATTTAACAATATGGTAAAATATTCATTATCACCAAAGGGGATAGATAACAAAACACAAAAGTTATCCTAGGGACCAGGATACCCTGGTATTATCTTGAGAATCAACTAAATCTTATTAAAATGTATCAAAATGTTTTCAGTATTTACCTCTGGATGTTAACATTTGAGTAAATTTTAATTTTTCTTTTCTATGTTTTTGCCTCTTTCTAGATATTCTATAATGATTTATATACTCTTCCTATTATGGGGAAAAGTTATTTCTAACAAAGAAATGGAAAAACGCTTAAAGCAAATAGTCCAAGTTTGAATCCTCCGGTTCTAAATTCAATTGAATAAGATTTAGAATTACACAGGGAATATACAATCCTGAGATGTAGACTATATTGGACAGGTACAAGATTGGTTGAATATATTTTTAGTGGAAATTAGTTCTCATTTTATCATTTCAAAGGTCCATCTGAAACATGAATATGACAGTAATAGAATCATTTCCAATATATGAAATATGAAAAAATAAGCTTAAAAAATAATATTTTGAAGCATCACCTAGTACCCCACAAGTATGTACAATTTTTATGTTTTATGTATCAGTTAAAATTTAATAAATTTTGACAAATTTTAATTTTTCAGTGGGGAAATGAAAAATTAACTGCAATAGTATCACCACTTTTCATTTTGTGAAAAGTCACATTTAAGCTGTATGTGTACACAACTAATTCTTTTGTGGAGGTGTTTTCAATCACAGTTAAACAGTAAAATATTGGAATAAATGATTATGGAAATTGGGCTATTTTACATACAGATCTATGAAGTACTCAGTAGGGGTTTATTTCTCTATAAATGAATGAATGTCTGCTTTTACTCACAGCACAGCCTGTGACTGAAGTCAGTTTACCCTTTGACTAAAAGTAACCATGACAAAAGGCTGAACTCACCTGCATGCAGTTTGAGCCAGGGGCATGTCTTGTGCTCATTCTTCACTCCACAATACCAATAAAAACATCCTTCAGTGTTTTTTCCAGGACAAACAAAATTTAAAAGGTCATATTTTAAAAACTCAGCTCTTATTTACTTCATGGCACAAGGGAAGGAGACAGGGGAAGTTGGCAATGATAGGTGAGTAACAATAATCTCTTAACCTAATGCAGGTAAGATGAGGTTATGAAAAAAAGAATTATAAATGAGATTATTGAAGGTTTCCTTTGTTTTGTGATTTATTTGCATCTGCTGTTACTCTGTTGGCCTCAGTTTCTTCATGTGCAGATTCAAAGGACTGGTCTACAATTAGTGATTGATAAATTGCAGATGCCCAGGACAGCTGCAGAAGGTAGCAATGGCAATGGAAGGTTAGGACAAAGAAGCAGTAGAGGAACCATTCTGACTCTGTCTGATCAGATTATTGTCTTGTTTATCTGATTTTGCAAAGTGGTTAGTTTTTGTGTGTGAGGCTTCCAAAGCAAAACAAACACACTCACCACCAGTGCAGAATGATTTAGATGAGAGAGGCAGATATCACTTCTTCAGACAGCTGGGGCTCATCCACACTTTATTTGAATATACATAATGATATTTGGAAATGAATTTTAAAGGCTTGCTTATGCTACAGGATTGCATTCCATTTTTTAAATACACTTTGTTCAGGACATGTGGTTTGATACTAGAGTGTTTTCATGTTTTGTGGTTACTTAGCATGGGAATGAAATCATTGACCAAGTCGTGAGTGGGAATATTGCTATCAAAGAATGGGATATGATGGTTTGAAAAATAGTCCCCATAGGAAACTACATGCATTTCTGTTCTTATTACCCACTGGCTAGAGGAAGGGAGGCAACATAATAAGATTTCGTGCATTTTTCTTTCCCTATCAGGGAAGGCAGATAACACTGGTCAACCTTCAGTCTCCATTCAGGTTATCTTGGGAATCAATAAACAAGGCTTCTAAGTTGCTCTCTGGTGGTGACAGCTTCTCTATATTTAAAGAATTTTGATGATCATCTTTGGGAAAATGTCACTTGGTATTCTAGTGAGTGAACACAGGTAATTTTAGTATTACTTTTATTATTGATTATTTCCTTTGTGAGCTTCATTGGGGGAAGGAGAGGGAGAGGGAGAGGGGGGAGAGAGAGAGAGAGAGAGAGAGAGAGAGAGAGAGAGAGAGAGAGAGAGAGAGGGGAAATGTTTACATAAAAACCTCTGCCAAGGGGATCACCAGTTTGAACCCAGCCTGGGTAACTTAGAGACTCACTGAGATCTTGTCTCAAAATAAAAAATAAAAAAGAGCTTGGATTGTAAGGATTTAGTTCAGTGAGAAGGCCCTGGGTTCAATCCTTAGTACATACATACACACACACACACACACACACACACACACACACACACACACACGAAAGAAAAGAAAAGAAAGAAAGAATGAAAGAAGGAAAGAAAGAAGAAAGAAAAGACAGAGCCCTATTTTGAGTGTTTCAAATAAAGTATGATGACTTTGATCCTAGCCTGGATTCTAGCCTAAGCTCTGGAAGCCCCACTGTGGCCTACACCCAGGAAAGCAGGATTTACTGACCATCTTCATGTGTGTCCTCAGCCTCATGGGTAACCTAAGTCTCCCTGTGACCACAGGAAAATAATGATTATCTTTTACCTGCTGAAATGTTCATATTCTCTTAAAGTTCAGAGGATTCCAGTATAAAAAAACTGATGTTTTACAAAGACTCAACAGCCTTTTCATGAAGAACTAAATTTGTAATGTGCAAAAAAGTATCTGTTGTCATCTAATAATAGAGGCTTCTTTATTAGTATAACGTAAATTTTAAATTAGTTATAGTTTTAGAGGGGACAACTAGATATGGGATTGTGGTAACAGATTACCAGACAGCAAAAAATAAATGATGCAGTAGTGTGCCTCTCTACCTTAATGTCACCCAGTGTTAGCTACTCACTGGGTGAAGTATGCCTTGTGTCTTTCTATACTCAGGAATATTAATTTCATCATTAATTGTGTATAAGTTTAAAAAGATACTTTTTTCTTAAGTTATAAGAAAATGGCAGGATATATGAAGGAACAACTGCAGACAAAATCCTAGAATTGGTTAAGTTTTTGCTGTGAGAATAGAATTTTCCATCTCCAAATGGGATCAGATCACTTCTTGGCTGGACTTGACTAAAGATTATTTTGAGTATGTTCATTTTCTTATATTAGATTTCTCATGCTGCTTTCTCCTTTCCCTTTTGGAGTGCTATCCATCATTCTTGGTCTTGCTCAGATTCTTCCTTTACAGGAGAGCTTTCTAGCCAAGAATGGCTGACTGTGTTCTCTCCATTCTATAAACCCTATATGTGGATACACAGTGAAGAATTTCTTTGGTCTTTATTGTTTGGTAGTCATTTTATATTCTATTTCTTTGGTAACCCCCACAACATCTAGCTCAATGCTAATATGATGTCAAGTAACAAGCGTTCATTGAATACTTCATTAAATATTTCTAGAATGAATGCATGCATGAATAGGCCTCAACTAGTATAAAACCATTTTTACTGGTTTTAACTATAGTTTCTGAAGTCTAATTGAAATGTTCTGTGAAGAATCACAGATTAATTATGAGTACAGCACAATGAAAACTTTGTAAGAAGAAATCTAATCGTCTTTTGTGTTATTTTGAAATAGAACAGAAAGGAGTCATCAGTTTAGAACATAGCAAGTTACCATGCACTCAGAGGCTGGCAGTTTGTAAGTATCAGTGGTGAGGTGCTTTTATGACTTTTGGATGTGGAGGCTTAGGCCACTGTGGTTGATGCATATCTCTTGCTAAATAAACAGTAATTCATTCTGATATGCTTGCCACCTTCTAACTTCTTGATTATAATCTAACAACCTAAGTGTCTTCCCTAAAGGAAAAGTATTATTAGACAATGCAAGTAGAATTACTGGACTGATGAAATATTTTGTCCCCTCCAAGTGAATAAATTGGTATTCTCCTTCATTATTCTCTATGTTCTTGGCTAATGTGAGTCTATACCCAGAAAAGTGTTCATTCACAGATTCCTAAACTTTCGACTTTAAAGACCAAATTGTTCACTACAGTTCTTAGAGGAACCTTCCCATGGAAACTTCTATACATCTCATACAACATGACTGAGCATTAAAAGCACTAAAAAGAGGTGAAGCTATTTTCAAAGATATGAACTATTATTTTAGGAGTATAGAGCATAGCAGTAAGCTATTCAATACAGAGCACAGTATGCCTTCTCAGTATTTCATAAACACTTTCTATAGGGAGTGTGGTGGACCTGAATGCAGCTCTGAGTGATGGCACTTATTTTCTTCCTTTAAGTGTTTAAAGAAAATATATAAGGAGGAAAACAAAAAATAAGGAAAGTTCATAAAAAGTCAAAAAGGACTAAAAGATTCCCTAATTTTTTCAAATGAAGGAGGCTCATAACACTAATTTATTTTAGTTTAATTTCGCCTATACTGTGAGGCTAAAATAGACACTGTACATTTTTATGAAATAAAGAGCAAGAGATAAAAGAAGATTACTGTAGAGACCCCAAATGGCTAAGATTGAAGATTTTTCACTTTTAATTTGAAGCACCTGCATACCACAGAAGCTTCAATCAGTTGGTTACTACAATTCCAAATTATGAGGTTTAAACAGTAGGACCGACAGATTTATGGAGCCATTCAGCTCTTCTTAGCAATTTGGGGCAAGGAAGAAATAAAAGTAAAGAGGTTTGAACCTACAAGGGAAACAGTTGTAAAGGATTTCTTGATTATGATAGCTCCATGACTATGCCTTCTAATCAACACTTTGAAAGCAACAAAATCTACTTGTTTTTTCTTTTCTTTTTTTTTTTTTTTGGTACCAGGGATTGAACTCGGGTCCTTGAGCTTGCGAGGCAGACAGCAGAACCACTGAGCCAAATCCCTGGCCCTCTACTCATTTTTAAAATTAAATTTGAAATTTTTATTCATTCATATTTGTAATACGTAATGATTGCATTCATTGTGGGGAATTGGTTCTTGTGTGTAACACATCTTAGTTCAGTCTACTCATTTAGAGGAAGGGAAAGATAGTGGTTTTCAGTTTGAATGTGAACAGCATGAGGAGGGTCGTACTGGAGAATATTTAAGTATTTCTTCTTAGAAGGGTGAGAAGCGATGGCACTGGTGGAACCACTGTGCCAACCCCACATTTTCCTATTTCCTCCCAGAAATTGTCTGTAGAACTGAAACTCTGTAGTTTGTTCTCTATCTAGAGTTATTTATTCTTTGGACATTTTCCCGAACAGTTTTTTCAGTTTTTTGAAAATGACTTGAATTTGGAGGATAGCACCTAAAGACACTTACTTCCCTGGACACTTAAAGATGTACTTAATACATTGACAACAGCTAATGTTTTCAAATGCTTGCCGAGTACACCATTTGGTCTTTTCATTAACTCTTTGAGAAATTCAATGTATTTAGTGCCATTCTTTCCTTCAGCTAAGATGATTTAAAGTAAGCTAAGAGATTGTTTAAGGGTATGCAGCATGTATGGTAGGTCCAAGAACTTGAATCCACCCATTTCAAAGTTCACCCTCTTAGCTATCACTCTCTGTTGCCTCTTCAATGAATTTCTGACACTTCAAGAATATAAAAGCATCAGGACCTAAGTTTAGCCATTAGGCAGCAGCCTGTTAGGGAACGTTCAAAATAGGTGATTAGGAACTTTTTCATTTCTTCAAGGACTAACAGCCCAAGCCACTGATTCACAAATGTGAGTCCTAGGCAAGCCAATAGTTCTGGAAGGCAGAGAGTATGCTTTAGTTTAGGTTTTTACTTAATTGTATATATGTTTTTCACATTTAATGTCAAGGACACCAGAGCATATCATTAATAAGTGTTAATTCAGCTCCTTAATTCCCATCATGTGAGTTTCTCACTGTGCACAACCCCCAGTGGTCTACTCAACATTAAATGTTCATGGAACTCATAAACAACTTTATCTTCACTCCAAAGTATAGTCAATCCTCATTGGTCACTACTTTTTTTTTTTTTTTTGGTACCGGGGATTGAACTCAGTCCTTGTGCTTGTGCAGCAGGCGGCAAACCACTGAGCTAAATCCCTGGCCCTTGATCCCTATTTTTGTATTTGTGAATCAGCCCACTCACTGAAGTTTACTTGTTAAACCAGTTAGTAGTCAGTGGTGCATTTTCTGTTTGTGACAAAAATTTTAAGTGACTGAACCCACATATTCCTGGCTGAGGTCAACAAGAGGACAGTGCATTTTTGATTCAGCTCTCATCCTGTAAACGAGTAGCCTTACCCACTCATTTCGTGTCACTCTGTTTTGCACTTTTGGACATTTCCCTGATGATTCTCATGTTTACAGTGGCCCTCCAGCACAGTGTTGTGTGGTGTTCCCCAGCATAAGAACTGTAGCTTACAAGAAATAAGCTCCTTGAAGCATGGGTTATAGTACTGTTAGCTGTGAAGTCAATCTTAATGAAGCATTGAGGAAAAGGAAAAGGAAGTCCACTGATCCTCTACATGAAGCCACAATGGCAAAAGATAAAGTAACTAACACCAGTGCTTTATGATGAAAAGACAAAAATGTGGCTGAATTTATGGATTCATAGGATAACAATTGATTTTAAAAAGCGTAATGAACAGCACTACTGTGACGCTGAAAGCCAAAGAAATTTACAGTCACGTTGTCCAGAGTAACACAGTTGTTAAAGCTTCTCTGCTGTCACCAACTTGCATTTTTCTCAAGGTGGTACAACATGAAAAATGTTACACTTGCCAGTAAGGAAACATTCACAAATCTAGAGTCTGCAGAAGAATTTCAAAAACATCTGCTAAATGTTATGCAGGAAAAATGTTACGTAGAGCAGTTTTTCAATGTTGATGGAACTTGGCTTGTGTAACAAGCCTGTATAATGCAAATGGCATCTTGGATGAAGACAATGTTGTGATCAGAGGCACACAGGAACTTAATTCTGTATATCTCTTAGCAGCAAAAGTCCAGTATTTGACTCAGTGATTGTGGCGTATGGAACATAATTACCACCACTAACTAGAGTCATCTACGATAGATTCACTAGAAATAACGGAGAGGACTCTGCACCGCACTTGACTTCTTTGGGAATGAGGACATTTCTTTTGGCTTATTTTCTTTCTCTTTGTGATACGGTCTTCATTTCTATGATGTTCTCAAATAAATTCCATATAAAATACGAGTTTTTTTTTCTGTTAGAGCTAACAATCTGGGAATCAAAGCAGCTTGACCTGACATGCCCATATCACATTACTTTGGAATGAAGGTGCTATCTTTTATAGTCAATGACTTTCCAAGCTGGAGTGCTGTGTTGGACAAATGAGGAGTTTAAATGACAGTGGCATATGTCCTCATTTTGGATTGTTCCTCTAATGTGGGAATCATAGAACATCACCTGCTTCTTCAGCAACAGAGCCTTGTGCTATGTCCTCAGCCAGAAGGACTTCAATAAAACATCTGAAACTTTGATAAAAACAAAACTTGCACAAAGATGTATTCCTTGGGAGTACGTTAGCTTTCAGTCACTAGGACAAAACGACTCAGAGATTCAACTTAAAAAAAGGAAAAGTTTATTGTGGCTCATGGTTTCAGAAGTTTCAGTCGATGGGCAGCTGGCTCCAAGGCAGAAACATAGTGCAAGTGTGTGACAGAGGAAAGCTCCACATATAGTAGTTTTTTTAGTAAACAAAGATGGAAAGAGACAGAAGAAAGAGGAAATGAGCCAGTATCCCAATTCACCCTTTAAGGCCCCTCCTTCTATGACTTACTTCTTCCAAGTGGGCCCTGTCTTCTAAAAGTTGCACCTTCTCCCAATAGTGACTTGAGCTTAGGGGGAACATTCCAGATCGAAATCAAAATAAGGAGCATGCTTTCCAAGTTTACTTTTTCTGAGGACCAGAATGTTAACTTTCATAGTCATAAAGGCTCTTCCCAATTGAATGTCTATATATCACAATCCCTGAAGGAATGTCTTAATAAATTTTATACAGGTACTGAAAGTTTTTGACCTAGTCACAGCTGGGCAAAGAATAGGCATTGCATATTTATTTATAAAACAGATAAGTAAATGAATCATTGATAAGCCACACCATGAAATGATAATTACACATATATGTATACATATACATTCAAACACATAAAATAAGTTACAGAGAATGTGTGAATGTGCTATGGAGTCTTGTTGTGATTTCTGACTATTTCTTCCTTATGGAATTGGCTGAGTATGCCCAAGAGAAGGACATTCCATCTTGGTCTGGTTTGAACTCTTCTTGCATTTCCAAGTTCCTGCTGGAATGGAAGCTCAAAAAGGACAGTATTATGTCTGTTTTGTTCAGAGGTGTATCCCAAGGATCGATAGCCATGTCTGGCACATAGCAGATGCTCAATAAACGTTCATTGTGTAAACAAATGAAAGCTTATGCTCTTGTCTGGTTCAGACTGCTAGTGTACTATGCTTTCTGTGTGGCAGTGTTGCTATCACATGTCAGAGCTTTTCCCAGTAGGTGGGTGCTCTTACTTCTTTTTGAGTTCAGAGTATTTATCACTGTTTTGTTGGGATAGTCTGTTCCCCTGAATCTTCTCTGAACAAAACCAGCTGCCTGCTTTCCTCGACAACATGAGAATCCCCACTGTTGTGTTTTCTGCCTCTCTCTAATTGCAGTGCTAGAGCTGCATTTCTGTATTTATTTTCTTGTATAGTGTGGTAAAGGATGAAGCATTTAAAATGCTCTTTAACTTGCATGTTTTCAATGTGGACAGTGTGTGGGGAGGTATGAAGGACAGCTGTGCCTTTTGACCAGCAGCTGGAATTGGTAAGGGTTAAGTAGGCTCCTTATTTCTTAGTGGTAGGTGCTTCCTTAAAAGGAACACTCAGGGCCCAAACATGGCTGCAGCACAGAACAGTAAAGATCAGTACAGTTTTTACTCCATTAAAAAAAGAAAAAGACTGCTTTGACTTACAAGCTGGGGAGATATTTTATAAAGCAGTTTTTCACTGAACTCCTTCAGTTGTTCTGGGTACAATCTGAGAATTTGGGTGCTTAATCCTCAAATGATCATTATGAAAGATTTAAAAACTACAAGTAACAGTCGTTCTAGACAGCAAGTAGGTAGGGAAGGGAATCCACAGAGCAAAAGGGTATCTATCATAGCTTAGGAAAGCCTTATTCCTTTCATAGGAGTGTTCCTACGAGATGCTTTGTATTCTCTGTATGCTGCGTCTTTGTGTTTAGGGCTGCAGCAGGGTTTGTTGGAGGCCACGGAAGGTGACGCCCTGTTGATTGTCCATATTGGTCTCTCTGCCACCGAAAGTCATTGAAATTTTTCTTTCTCTTTCTCCTGGGAGATCATTCTGTAGGCAGCACCATGAGATCCTAAGTGGCCATGTTTATTCATAGAAATTGGACTTGACATAAAATATAAGCAATAACATTTTTTAAAAAAAATTAGAAACCTTGTACATATTCGGTGTTCTATTATTACTGCTAAGAAAAACAGTAGCTATTTTTGCGGCATCTTATGTGTGCTTTGAGGGATAAAATTGACCAATGAAGACACGGCCATAGGACCACCTGGGTGTGCCTGGCGGAGTAACTTGTGGTGAATAAGAATTGTGTGGAATGAGCTGAGCTTGCTTTTGCTCCAAAATCCCAGGAAGATACATTTTTTTCACACTGCATCCTTTGGGAATATTTTAAGCATGTTTGCTAGGATTATGGCTTTTAAAATGTTGGTACATAATCTCTACTGTCCTACACCCTAACAAGTGTGTTGTTTGTTTATTAGCTTTCTTTTTTCATCCTTATCTATTTAGGCACATATTTTTTGTACTTTTACTTATGGTACAGATAGCATTTTCTCAATAGCACTCTTTTCTATCCACCAAACATTTTTCCCACTGCTTCTAATCTTCATGATTTTAATGTCAATGACTGTATATTATTTACTATTTTCTTGATAATTTTATTGTTAGAAAAGTTGCTTCCAAATTCTGCTATTATGAATAATCCTGGGATTTACATAATATCTCCACATCAACAGCTCCCTCTCCTCTCTTTCAGTTTGAGTGTGTGTGTGTTCCAAACTCTGTAATGTGAGCTTATAGTTGCAAAAGATAGGGACATTTTCCAGACTCCTGGTGGCTATGAGAAAATACTTTGCACTTAGTTTCTTCATCCCTAAGATGTGATTATAATAGCACGAAAAGTGCATTCAATTTGTATGGGCTCCCACTGCTGTTCGTACTGCTTCATAATACTGCTATTGCTATTATATGTACTAATGGTCAGCTTTACTTCCTTGAATGAAAACAAATACCTTAATATGCATTTGATAATCAGACCTCTGGTTTTCTTTTTTCTTTCTTCTTGTCTTTTCAAAGTAATTTGTAGCCTGTTTAGTTTTTGTCCTTCCTTTTTAGTACCACAGCTTTCTCTCTTTAATTTCTTCCTTTTCCTTTTTCTCAGAAAATATATTTAACCTAGAAATGAAAATGTGTGTTTCTTATATTTATATACAACATTTTTATATTACAATCTGGTGCCTATAAAGCTCAACTGAAGAAGCAGATGAAGCGCTGGGAAAAGAACACCCTTGACTCGGGGCTCCAATTGAGCGTCTATTCCGAATGGTGTGAAAATCTGCCCTCCGGTGGCAGCGAGCGGTAGCTGCAGGTCAGACGCGAAAGTTTGAAATTAGAGCACCCCAAAAGGCCCTTGCTGTGGTGGCTGAACTGGTGCAGGGCCGATTAGTTTTTAAAACTCTTAAATTCATTGTCATTTTCTTCTTTACTAAGGAATTATTTCATGACCTAGTTCCTCAGAATATAATTTTAAATAGGTGTCCCAAAGATTGTAATTTCCAAAAAATATTTTCCTCAAAGAACCAACCAGCCACCACCATCACTGCCATTACCAGCAACTGATATGTAGCTACAAATGTCAGAGGGCCAAAGTGGGTTGATGAATGTTAGCAAAAGGGAACATCAGAGTGACTAAAACGCAATTTTTTGTCTTCACAACATCTTTAAATCGAGATATGCCTTATTTCTTAATCAATATTTTCAAAATATTTGCCCTCCAGGAGTTAAAATTTTAAAAATTAATTAAAAGCCTAAAACTAATTTTCAGATATCATTAGTTGTTTGCCATACAATTCAAAGATAATAACATGAAGGACATAAAATTGGATCTATTAAGCCTTTGCTTAACCTTAATTGTAAAGATTTTTATTAAATTTTCATTATCTTAGTTCTACAAAAGCCTATTTTCAAGGGCATTGATGGAATTCACAGGGCACGGCTGAAAGTTAATATGTCTTAATGTGTGTTCACATGCATTTGTGCCTGAAAGCTAGTTGAAAAGTGCAAGGATTTAGTTAGTGCTGGCCGTGTGTCTGGTTCACATGGAAATATAGAAAATGAGACCACTGGGATTGGAAATGATGGCTGCTTCTGTTATTTCCAGATGGATGACGCATTCACCCCCTTCGATGGGTGCCAGGGTCTATGTTATTGTCCCCAGGCAGCAAGTGGACAGTTAGTGACAAATCCTTCCCAAATTGGTTCATCACCCCCTCAGCATTCCTACTACTGACCTTGGCTTTAAAATAACAAGGTTAGTACTTTCTGGCAAAATAAACAAGATTTTAGTGTTTCTCTCCGAATCTCTTCAAAATCAGATTTTTAGAGCTTGATTAAGTTTAAAAGCTTACTAATGAGCTCTGCTGTTTGAATATGTTGATTCTAATTTTATGTCATAGTTATAGATCATTTTTTAATTGGTACATTTATTGCAAAAAATTCAGAAATGCCAACATATATAAAGAGGACAATAATATTTCATTTAAAAATAGTCTGAGATTATAAACACTTTAAATTTTTACTTAACTTTAGAGCAGAATTAATTAGTAAAAGTAAATAGCTAGTATCTTCTTTGTGATAACTCTTCTAGGCACCGTTTGATATCTGTGTGCATGTATTACCTAACCCAATGCTCACAAAATTCCATGAAGCACAATTATTGTTATTCTCAATTTTGCAGGTGAGAAAACACGCAAAAAAGTTGGTTGACATGATACAGTAAGGGTTGTATGAGGATCCAAATCCATGTCACCCAATTATCTCATACATAATGTGAATTTTGTGTATGGACTGATAATCTGCTATGGACAACACCCAAAGACATCCACAGAGGCATATGGGACAGCTTAAAATCAGTGGAGACCATCGGAAGACATTCTATACAATTAATGAATCTTATTAGTACAACATTTACTTAAAACAAATCAAAATATATAGAGATTTTTGGTAATGTATCATCAATGTTTTAAAAATATAATTTATTCTGTAAATTTCCACCCACCAAATCTTGGTTTAGAGAAGGACCTTCTTTAACTTTATACTAGCTCCAATCTTTTTAGTTTACTGAGTTTAAAAGTCGCGATTAGTAATTTTTTGTTGTTGTTCGCTAGAAATCACCTGCACTTCTGGAAATATATTAAGTGGTTTGTCTTCTACTTTGGGCCTGCCTTTCTTTTCCCCAGTTGAATCCACATACAAACTCTAATCCTCATCCCTGAACAAAAAGTTAGCTTAATTTTTTTAAAAGGACCATGTGTTAGCCAAGAGGTTGTGTGTGTGTGTGTGTGTGTGTGTGTGTGCGCGCGCGCGCGCTCGCGTGTACACGCAAGGAAACAACAGCGTCAGCAGGACAGGCTTTGGGCACCCAGGGGGCTGGAGCCGTTGGTCCTCTGATCTGGAGTCGGCGGCAGCAGCGTGGTACACGTTCCTCCCCCAGGGTCGGGAGGGCTGGAAGGGAGCCCCGATCCATCTTGCTGAGTGACAGGTGCAGGGCGCCCAGACTCCCCGCTGACCCTGCTTGGCGTCCGCCTCGGGAAGGGCTGGGAGCTGCGGGGAGCAGCGGTCCTGACAGCCCCGTACCGCCCAGGGGCAGAGGGCGCGCTCGCTCGGGCCCCTCGCAGAAGAGGCACAAGGCGGCAGGGCTCCTGGGCTGCGGTTTATGCAGCTCCAGGGTGGTACAGAGTCGGAGGTGATGCTGCTAGAAACGCAGCTACTCCCTCTGTGGACGCAATTCTTTCTCGATTGCCAACAGAGCAGGGAAGGGCACCGCTCCCCCTTTCTGAAATCTGCAAGTGCTGGTATCCAGCGTGGCACAAAGCCGCATCCTTGTGGGAGGCTGTAAGGCAATGTCATGCTTATGTGGTTGACCCAGCAAACATGTATTAGGTGCTGGTGTGCCCTTTACCATTCTAGCTGGCGGAGACACAAAGCTCCCACAGAGCTGGCAGTTCATGGAACTATGTCTTTTACACCTGGCTTTCTCCCTGCAGTCAGCGTGGGGGCTCACACTGCGACCGGACTGAGTTGTGCGCACTGAACAAATGAAAGCACCGGAAAGTGCCAGAGCAGACAAGGTAGTGACCAGAGGTCCAGCGATGGACTTCCTGCTTCCGGGTTCACTAGCACTGTGGAAATGGGTTTTCCTCCTGCAGAACGGCTCCTGCAACCTTTCAGGGACGCTTTCTGAAAAATTTTCCTAGGGGTTGCCCAACAGGCAACAGTGTGAAGTAAGCCTCCCCTCCCAGCTGCTCTCCGGAACATGATGTGTGCTCCGGGTTCTAGGAGCTGCCTCTAAAAAGCCAAGGAGGAGTCAGGGCGAATGGAGGAGGACTTGTACTTAGATGCCGGGCAAGGAGGAAGGGCGACTGGGAGGACGGCTGAATAGACAGCTGTGTTGTCTTGCACCCCAGGAAGGGAATCCGACTCAGAATTCCAGGATCTGTCCCTGCAGGGCTGTGAATGTGACCTGGGCAGGTCCAATAGCCAGGCATGGTAGCAATATGCAATCCTAGCACTCTGGGAGGCTGAGGCAGGAGACTCACAAGTTTGAGCCCCATCTGGGCAACTCAGTGACTTAACAAAAACGTACCTCCAAATAAAAAGAGGGCTGGGGACATAGCACCATGCAAAGCCCCTGAGTGCAATCCGCAGTACTGTACTGAAAAAAAAAGTTCTGTAGTTTTATGTAAGTATAAACATTTACGCTTTTCCCCTCACACTGGTCAGGTCTTTGGATGAATCTTCAATTCTGATACGCTGTGGTTTATTTTAGTCTTCATTCAGCATTTCTTTCCTTAATGGCAGCCAATATTACTTCTAACCCTTTCTAAAGAGAAAACATTCAAGTAATGCTTAAGAAAACCAGATTGACCAGGGTAAAGGTCAAAGGAGAAATACTCTGCTTATGCTGAACTCTCAAAATCTGTTGACTGTCCAGAAAGGACCATTGTACAACTCGTAAGCACAATGAACAAGGAAATTCAGTCAAGAAAGCACTTATTGAAGAAAAGCTTAAATCAGACGAATGATGCTTAAGTTTTAAAAATTGAGAAAACTCATAGGCAAATTATAAGCAATATTTCAAAAATTGCTTCACAGTTGCATGTGCATCCACATTTACCTACCTACATTTTTGTTTTTCTGTGATGAGAATGATATAAATGGCCATTCTTCAAAGTTGATTCCATTGGCAAATTCTCAGGGCAAAATAGTCCCATAATAAAGTTTGGAAATCACTGACTAAAGACTTTCTTCTAAGGAGGGTTCTGAGAGTTCCTACAATAAGCAAACCTATTCAAATTTATTCAGAACCATGTTCTCCAAGTTCACTTGACTTCAGCTCCCTTTTTTTTTTTTTTTTTTGTACTGAGGATCAAACTCAGGACCTTGCGCTGGCGAGGCAGTCACAACTTCAACTCCCTTTTTTGACAACAATGCCCCTTCTGCATTTTTTTAGAAAAATGCAAGAAAATAGACACATTTCTTTTAATGGAGGGCTAAATTTTACTAAAATTGATGCACATAAATTGGGAACATAAAAATCCTTAGTGGATTAATAGGCACATAGCAAAATTTTTAATTTATAAAAGGTTTTAGATTACATGTTTTTGCTTAATTTATAGAGATGCTTAAGGAACTCATTTTTCTTATATATAAAAAATAATAAATCACTTTGGGGCATATATCATGATGGACACTCTACCTGCTGAAAAATATCTGGAGATCTTTTCTCTGTCTTCAACTTCTCCAGCCAAAGAAAAGCTCAGAATAGTTGTTAGGAAAATAAATTCTTAGATTTAGTAATGGTACACTATATTTTTTGATATACTTAAGAACAATCCACTATAATTCATTAGGATTAGTCAAGAATGTAAGGATAGTGTATTTATTAGGAAATCAGTTGACATAATTATTTCAAAAGGCTAATAATAATAAAGCATATGATCTTTGGAAAAGATTTTGAAAAGCCATGATGAAATGAAACCTCTATTTTTGTATAACACTATCTGTGAACTAGGACTTGAAGAATAATTCCTTAACAAGATAATGAGGGTCCACCTGAAATCAACTGCCAACATTATATTAAGGGTGAAAAACTACCATCACTCCTTCTAACATTAAAAAAATGGGCTAAAATGTTTGTTAGCAGCACTAACATTTTCACTTTAAAGTAAAAGGACAAGGTACAAAGGACAAACAAGACACCAGTAATAAAAGATAAGAAATATAAAATTGTCATTATTTTCTGACAATGTAAATTAATGCAGTAAACCAAGGAAATCATTCAAAGCAATTTTTTAATAGTTCAGACAATTGGCTGGAACAGAATAAATGTGGAAAAAAATCAGTAGGTTTTTCTCTAAATACACGTTGTTAGCTGAGCTGAAGATCTCACCAACATTATCAACATCAAAAAATAAGAAAATAGAAAGAAAACTTTAAAGTTTTTCTTAGGGATGTTTCTCTTCCATGACTAGAACAAATGAAGATCTGGTCTGTTCCTACAGAGTAAATTTATTCAAGTAAATATCTCAGTTTTTTCTGTTCAAGTATTAATGAATTCTAATTTTAAAATTGCAAAGTTTCTTTTTTTATTTTGAAAAGAATTCTTACATTAATTTAGAAAAACTAACACATGAGGAAGAGCTGAAATATTTTGAGGAAGAAAAGTAATGGCCAAGAAGGTAATCTGATATTAGCACTTGATTTGAATCCTTGATATTTAAAATAATATGGTCTCAGAAAAGACTAGATAAGCAGATGGAATGGGAAAATATATCCATATTTAAAACTGTGTATTGCAGAAGAGTAGAATTACAGGAAATTATTAGGGCTAAGTACAGGAAGTATTTAAAGTCAAATAAATTAAACTATTTTAAACAAGTTTTCAAAAGCGGTAAAAACATTGCATACAGTTTATTTTGGTCACATATATTGTGAATCTCCAAAAGGGAGATTTAATACGCCACATTCTCACAATTTAAATATGAAACAACCTCCTCCTCCTCTTCACTTTTTTCTAAACTTAGAACAGTATTGGAACCATTATTCTTTGAAATAGCCTTTGTTAAAATCTGGGAAAATCCAATCAAGAAACAAAAAATTTGTGAAAGAAGAAAATCTTTTAACTTCACAGCCTACTGTAAAATCTTACCTCCTCATTGGGTATTCTTTGGTAATTTCTAACGGCTTCTCTTAGGCTAAAGTAACAGCCTCTATTTCTCACAGTTCTAACATTGTCAGAAGGTTAAATTTCCCTTTATTCTTTTGTTTGGTCACACAGGTAAATATTGTACAGCATATATTATAGATATTAAGAATCATTTTAATTATTGGTGATGTACACCTAAAATATGTAAACCATATGGAGCATAATAGTACAAGAGACATCCTTAATTTATACATGTATATTGGTGAAGTTCAAAAGCGAGGTCTTAGTAGGTGGTTAATTAATTTGTTCTAAACAGGCAGAGTTTAGGTGGAGGTGCCCAGAACAGCCTAGAAGTCTTTGAGTCTTTGGAATCCCAGATTGGCTCTCTGCCTGTAAGACTCCTAGAGAGTATAAAATTAACAGGAAAGATTGGCCAGAATTTAAATTAGTTTATCTATTTACCTAAATTAGTTTACTTATTATTTAAATTAGTTTACCTATATAAATTAGTTTACCTACTTGTTTTTCAAATTTAGTATAGACTATAAAATAATAGCAATGAAATGAAATTGATTGTCTAATTTATTGATACAATACGGTTATTCCTAGTATAAGTAAAAAAGATCCTCCCAGGCCCCATCGCTCCCCTTTTCCCATATATATAGCTTTGTGACAAATGATAAATAACCTTCTCCTCTCGTATATCACCTATGTTCAAGGTCAGAATTTTATACCCTTTTGTTCTTTTTTTCGAATCCTTTCCTCCTCCTCTCATCTCAACTCTGTCACAGAAGCTTTATGGGTTGGCTGCTTTCTTACATGCACTGTTTCTTTGTCCCAGCTCCGTAAGCAGGGTCACTATCCTTGTTTTAACACATGTCCCAGTTGAATGCACCTCAGAGGTACAGTAGTTTGGGAAATTTCTGGCACACCATATGGATTGAAAAGCCATACCATGCATAAGAGTTTACTGCCTATACTGCAATTTGATTATAATGTCCAGTAAGTGTCAAGCAGCTGAGTAAATGTTTCTCATTAGCATAACTCGACCTTTCGGAGTTTGTGCAGAGCCTCACTCTTATCTTTAAAAACTAGATTTAAGTCAGCAGTTCAATGAACTGGACATGTGTGTTATGCAAGTTTACTTCCAGCTCCTAGAATGCATGTTTCTTCCAAAAACCTTCCCCAACCCATAGTAACACTGGGAGGGTTTGTCTAATTCATCACCCAAACTGCAAGCCCGGATGGAGTCAAGGATTTAATTGCAGATAAGAGACATTTTCTCCCCTGCTGGGAAATTTATTCATCTGGGTTTAAGGAACAAAGTTTTAGCAGAAGAATGTATAATAGATATGAATTTGATAACAAGACTATATTCCATTTGCTTTACATCAAATGTTACAAAACATTTTCCAATTTTAAAAATAAGATACCTTGTTTCACATTATGCTTGTCCTGGACTATTATATCAAACTACACAAACCTTTTATTACAAAACCATATTCATACTTTGAATTGTATTTTATTTTAGGTGTAAAAATATTTATACATTTTGTGTTGTAAACAAAAGGCAGAATTCCTAGGCATTCGTTAAAAATAAATATACATCCAGTGATTAGTTTGGTAATAGTGTTGAAGTACTTTAAGTGAAAATACAAATTTTTCTGAATAAGCCCAAAGAGATATTTTAGTGAAATAAATAACTGGCCAAAAAAGTGTATCTTGCATTGCTCCATGTACCTGATGTGGTGTTGTTTAGAGACAGAGCACTTGGGAGATTTGCCTCATGTTCCTGATACCCACATGATATGAGATGTGTGTGAGATTGAGTGGCCTCAAAATATGCTTGCAGAGGTAAGAATCCTGACAAGACCAGGAGCTGTGGCATTATTAAATCATAAACCACACTTTAGGAGGAGTGCACATTCGTCTTCATTTTGTAATGCAAGCAGAAAAGATAATATTAATCCTGAATCCCATATATCTATTAATAGAGAAAAGTGCATTGCTCTCAGAAGGAAAAAGAGGTAAGATAGGAAAAAGATCAAAAGAATTTCTGAGATTGAAAGCTGATGGAGGCACATAACTGTCATCTTTCACAGAATTAATCAGATTGGTAAAGGTGTTCATTAACAAGACTACTACATTATAAAACAGCTACGGTATGATAGTCTTTTTAAAAATCTGTATTCTACTGTACATTTTATTGCAAAATCTTTGAGTTTGGTGTATTCTCATATACTTTTTAAAATAACAGACTTCTGAAAAATAAATCCAAGGAAAATAAACTCCAAGAATTTCTGCAGTTTCAGCATTCTGGAAAAAAAGAAAAGGCTAATAAATGTGTGTAATTTAATAGCCAAGAAAAATAATGAATGTTTTCCCATTCATATTTGAGAAGAGAAAATTACTCTACTGCAGGAGGATAATGACGTTCTAGCCTGGCCACTGCTGGATTTTAAACATATTTATTTATTATTTAAAATTATTTATTATTATTTATTTATGATTACTTATTTTAAGTGGTGCTTCATGAAGAAATAGGGCTAGATATATGCTAGTTTTAAGAAATGACTACTTACAGATTTTACAAAAGAAAACTATTAAATTGAATAATATTTGATCCATTCTTTTTTATCTAAATGAAAGTGAGCAGTCAAATCAACAATTTTACCTTTCAACTAGTTATTATTCAACAAATTCATTATATAAAGAAAAGAGAGGGTAAAGTAATATATAGTGTGTCTATTTACATGATCAAATGTTGAATATTTTATATTTAATTTTTGAATTTTTTAGATGATGGGAATAAATATACTTCCCCAAGTTTGAAAACCTTAAATAAGGGTTTAACGTGGTAAGTACTAAGATAAAAGTATATGGATAAACTGTACAAGGGAAATTATCACACACACACACATACACACATCACATTTCAAAACAAATCTGACAGTAAACAAAAATGGAAAGGAAAAATGTATATTTAAATAAGTTAACATTTTGGAAATCAGTTTTATAATTTCACAAAACTAATACAAATGTCATCCATATTCTTAGTCTATACCAATGCCCAAAAAATGTACATTAAAAATTGAGAAATGGAAAAAATAGCACTTGCCAAGTGCTAATTATAGTCTAAGGGGTTGATTCTGTCGGACTAATACCAGATTTTCCTACAACCATAGTGACTATTAGCTGAAGAGCTGAAATTTTGCATGATTCACTGTTAATTTTGAGTCAATTGCTATAGATTTGTAATTCTCAAAAATCTCTCAGACCACAGACATCTTAAAAAAGGCAAAAGACATTGTGGGTGTCTCCAGCTGCTCATGGGAGATAGAAGATAAAAACAAATCTTTCCCTAGAATACTGAAAAGGGAAGGTTTATATCTTATAAGCTACCCATGAACTCACAGAATTTTGTTTGATTCAGATAAATTAATAATCTATAATTATACAAATTAGATACCTGGATATCTGTATTGTGGAGCTAGAGCTTGATCGAGGCAAGAAGGACATCCATCCATGCAGAGAGCCAGGGTGAGTGGGCAGAGGACGGAGTTCACCTGCAGGGTCGGCTGGTGTAGAAATCAGGGGCAGAGCAGGTAAAAGTAGCACGGGGTGGGGTGGCCCACAGTGGGGTATCAGGACTCCAGCAAGGTAGGTGGTGTCCTTGTGGGAGTGACCTGGTGTGGGCTGTCAGAGCCCAAGTGGTATGGAGAAGAGGAACATGGTGAAGGGCTTCAGAGCCCAAGCAGGACGAGGTGGGCAGCCCCACAGAGGGGTGATGTGAGCTGTTGGAACTTGACTGAAGTGAGAGGCTATGTGGCTGGGCAGCCCCGAACATGGAATCCTAGGTGTGCAGAGAAAGGAGGCAGCACCTGTGGGAAACTTGGGGTGGATACAGGCAGTGGAATCGATCAATTAAACACATATATGAAGAATGATTAAGACGGGGTTTTCACTTTTAGAGAAGGGAGTTACAAATACAGAAGGAGGGAAACTATAATAAACTTTGTTGTTGTTCTGGACTTGTAAATATCCATGTAGATTCCTGGTCTCTGATACATAATGGATGGATGGATGGATGCATGCATGCATACATAGGTTAATATTAAGAAGGTAGATGAATAGATTCATGATAGTTATATAGACAGTGAAAGGTTTAACTACATGAATATGGACTCTGATGATATATATCTATATATCTATTTATCTCTCTATATTTCCCAGGTATCTCCACTGACAGGCTAGAAGCAGGGACACTCTAATGGTAATGAGCACATCTGACACACAGATCTTGGATTTAAAATACCATTTTCCATACAAAAGAACCAGAATTCTTTGAAAAAAAAAAAAAGGGTAATTTAAAGATGGGGCAGGGAAAATGTGATATTGGGATAATGTGAGGATTAAAATAACAATAGTAATGGTTTATACCTCATTGAACAAAATAGGAAGTCTATTTAGGTATTAATAAGTTTGTGAATAAATTGAAAATTGGAAGAGGGTCAAAATAATTATGTAGCTTCAAAATATCTCCTCACAAGATAATTCTTAATTTCTCAACAAGAAGGAGGAACTTTGTACTAGAGAAGGCTTGCAGACGCCACTTTGCTCAAGAATTTTTTTAAAAAAATCATCAGAAAAACCCCAATTGAAATCACTGGCTATCTGATAAAATTCAGTACTTGCTTCACTAATGTTCTTGCCAAAAATGCATAATCTGAACTAATCAAGAAAAAAAATCAAGGCTAAGGGATATATTGAAAAGTATGTAGTCTGTAATTTTCATATCTCTGGTGTCCTTGATGAACACTGGTGATAGAAGACTTCTTTTCTCAAGTATCTCACTTCCCTCAAGTCTTTGACTGTTTCTCACCATACCAGACTGTCATCCTCATCACACGATCAGAGCAATGAAGCCAGTCGATTAGGAATTGAAATCTTCCCAACTGTGAGCCAAAGTAAACCCTTTGTCTTTTTAAGCTAATTATTTTGGGTATTTTGTTGTAGGGACAGGAAGCTGACAACACATGCATGGTCATCCTGGCTCTCAGGTTCTTATCAATCTTAACTGTGATGACCTTCAAATCCAATCCCCTTCATTTGCTCACCCTCATGTTTATAACCTGGCTCTTGTCATCGCCTGGAATTTGTCTCCACCTTTGAATATTTAATCTCACATATGCCATTCTTTCACATGAACCTTCTCATCATTAGTCTCTCACACTCAATGACTCCCCCTGTACTTAACCTTTTGCTTCATAGAGATAGTTTCTTGCTCATTTCATATCCATCAATTTTCCCATCCCAATATCATGACTTTCCAGTTCTGCTTCTGTAATTTATCCCCTAGGCCATATCTTTATCAGTTCTCAGGTCTTTTGAAGTTTTTTCCTTCCTCCCTACACACCTGGAATAACCTTAAACCTAAATTGGTCCAAATGTTTACTCTCTACACAATTATACCTGGTCTGTTAGCTGTGCGGGAGCTATTCTCACACTTGTCCTGTTTCGTGCCACTAGAGTCGTATGGTTCTGATGTCAACCAACTCTTCATCGTCACCCAAAGACACTTCTGTGTGTATTTAATCATCTTCCTCTCCATTTTCCAGTATCACAACTCCAGATTGCCCACTTTTCTCAAACTCTTTACCTACTCACAACCTTGTCACTCTAAGCAACAAATCTTGCCAGCAGATCTCAAAGAAATCAGAAGCAAAGAGAGAATTTCCTCACTTCCCGTCACCAAATTTAAAACTTGGCCCATGCCAGCAGCCACCATTTTCTTGTTCCTCCTATTCCAATAGCAGATGTGTGTCTTCCCCAAGGCTATTTCCTCAGTCTGCACCCTGGATCTTTTCCCTTCATAGGCCCTCAGAAATGGCTTTGCTGATTTTCTGATGGTTCCTGTCCTCTGTGTCTTCAATCTTCCATATATATTTGTTGACATAAATAGTTAATATTTTCAGTTCCCTGCATCCTTACCAAACAGTCCCTTCCTTGGCCTGTGACACTACTGCTTCCAACATCTTCATAAGGATTATAGTAATATTTATATGATACTTGGGTTACCATGATCCAGTTTTCTTAAAATCTATTTATTTTTTGATATGGAGCTAGTGTTAGTATTCTAAAAGGCGGATCATTTTCATGATTTCCCTGCTTTAAAAAATTCTCCAAAGTCTTCTATTGCCCTTAGCATAAAATAAGGAATATTTAATAAGGCACCTGCTCCTTGCTTATGAACTTAGAAACCTGAGCACCATCCACATCTTCTACCCCCTCATCAGACCTTTCACCCTGCAACTGCTCCTCAGTAGACACGTGATTAGTTACATATTGTAATTTCTAGAATGTATTTCTCATCCCTGGGCTTTTGAAAATACATGCTCTGATTAGAATATTTCTTCTGCTCTTTATTTGGATAGATTCTTTTTATTCATTAAGTTTGTTTTGATGTTATTTCCCTTGAAATATTTTTCTGAAATCTCAAGGCTTTGTCTGATAATGTGCCTTCATAATACCCAGTATGATAGCTCTAAGCACAGTCTTGGGGTATCCTGATTACTTGTGCTCACTAGGATATCAGCTCCTCGAGGGTAAGAGTCAGTTGTGCTTTGCTTGCCTTTGTCTGTCTTCCTACTGCCTATTTCATTCACTCACGCAAAGTGGATGTGCTGCTAGATGAATGGATCAGTGGGCCACTGTCAAAGAATAATTGTGCCATGTTGACAAAGATATCTTAAAATTGAAAAATAAAATTTAGCACATGTTGAAGAAACAGTAATTCAAATGTAGCAAAAATGTATCAGGTTGGTGAGAGCTTTACATTTACTATGATAATAAAGAGTAGTAGTCTCATTTGGGGGGAATATATAGAGACAATGAGGATGGAGGATGAGGGGAAAACATAGCTTAAATACTATTTTAAGGATTTAGCTAGAAATTTCTTTCCTTGTCTTTAGGAAGAGATACACCTGCTCAGAAAGTGACAAGTTCTACTTTGGTAATATTTACCGAGCTGTGAGGAAGAGATAATTTTAAATACAAGTATTTAATCAATATTTTCAGAAATGACTTAGGGCCTTCTCTTAGTCTTAGTCTGCTACTATAACAGATTCCACAGACTGGGTAACCTACAAACAACAGAAGTTTATTTGACTCGTGATTCTGGAGGCTGGAAATTCCAAGGGCTTGAAGCTGGGCTCTGGCGAGGATCTTCATGCCGCATGGTCCCATGGTGGAAGGTGGAAGAGCAAGTGACCCAAGAGTCAGGGAAGGGGCTGAATTCACCCTTTGCTCAGAGGGCTGCTCCTGAGATAAGCACTTCTGTGCACTGCTGTGGTAGTGTCATTCATCCATTCATGGGAGCAGAGTTCTCATGGTCTAGTCATCCCTTAAAGGTTCTGCCTCTCAATACTGCTGCATTGGCAATTAAGTTTCTAACACAGAGAAACTTTTGTGGGACCCATCCAAACCTATGAGCACAGGTCTCAACATGCTCATATTTCCCCTGCTTCCCATTCCATGCCTTGGGCTTACACTGCTGCTCTGGCCACCTCCAACATGTGTATGGTTGCTATATTCCACGTCTTCCTGAAATCCATGTTCAGAATATGAAACCTTTCTGTCCATATTGCCAAATGCAATGGGTGGTACAAAATATTGCCCAATGATACTGATTAAATAAATAAATGAAGACAAAATCGATCTCTTTGATCCAAGTCTATAATTTTTCTTTTCATGCTATTCTTTAAAAGGAATTGTAATCCTTTTCCTTATTATATGCTTTTTCTTGTGAGATTTTGGGAATACCAGGTTGCTTATTATTATTACAACCTTGTATTTTTAGACCTTTATATTGTATGGCCAGTAGTAGGACAGCATTTTTATGAGATGCTCTCTGCTGACTACTAATTCTATCAGATTCAAGTTTTCCTCTAGCTGCCTCTGTAAAAGCATGAATCTCAGAAAAGCAGTGCTTCTGTAAACTCTATTATTTATGAAATTGGGGCCAGCCAACTTCTTTGCCTTCTTCCTTCCTTCCTAATGTTTGTCATTATCTGCATTCTCTCAGAAGTGATTTTCATTCTTCTTTATCTTATAAAACATATTCTGATGTGCTTACTCATCCAGGTTCTTTTCTGAGTTTTCTTCCCATCCTATTGACTGGCCATAACAGCAAAATTTCATAAAACTGAAATAAGCCTGGCTCCCAGGCTGCTGACCAAAGGCCATTCACAGCCCTGGGGACATCTTTTCCCCAGTGCTCCAACCTCACATTCCATTCTGGTCATGCTTTCCCTTGTTAATCCTGGCTCCAGATGAAACTGGACTTAGAAGCCAAGGATTTGTTAAGCACTTTTCCAGTGACCAACTTTGGCTCTGATCTTTGATCACAGATATAACCTATGTGTGTGAGTCATCTAATTTGGCTGTTTACTGAGAAGTGAGGGTACTATGTGTGACTTCACCTGACAGTATTTGTAAACTCTTTATAAAGCTGTGACAATCTAGCAGGAATCTCTCAGTGATTTACCTTAATATAGCAAGTAAAATATTTTCTGCAATGAGAAATTTCTTCTCAAGTATTGTCTTGAAAAGATTATATCAATTATGACAAATCCTTTCCCTTTGATATCTGTGTTGACTATGGGTTTGCAAATAGCTTCCTGAGGAAGTTTATTTCTCCACAAGAAAAGACTAACTGTTCTTTGTGTAAATAAGTAACTGTATTTTCTTTGGTTTAGTCTGCAAAGACCAGTGTGGTGTACCCAAGCCATGTATTAGTATGTCCAACCCCTTCTACACCTTACCCGAAATTACCTTAGAAGTATTCTTTTTACATCACTCTATGGCTAGGCCAGAGGAGCTGAAGTAAACACCCAATTTTGTTTGCCTTGTTCATACATTCCAATACAAGTTTATTTTATTCTTCCTGCATCCTAAATAATATCATAGGTGCTAGAGGTACAACGGCCAACTAGATATAATTCTTTCCCATGATCAATGAAGGGAGTAGAAGATGGGTGATTAATAGCTTAAAAAAAATCAGGAAAGGGAAGTGCTATGGAGAATATTTTAAAGGGGGACTGGGTGGAGAACAAATAGAGGATTTCTAGATTGTATGCCTGGGAGGGCTATCCTAAGGAAACAACACTTCAGCTGAGAATTCTTAAGAACAGGGAGGAACCAGTCAAAGACAGTGGAAGGAAATGCCCAACAACTCCGTATTTTTGGCAGAAAAGAAAGAAGGTAGGAAAGGAAGAGAAGGTTTAAGAAGAGGCCTCCTAAACAAGATAAGAAATTTGTGCTTTGGTATATGTACTAATTCTCCCAAATGAATGTAATTATTAGGTACTGCAAATACATACCAGTAAAAATTTCAAAAGAAATGTATGTTTTTATTCTAAGGCACTCACAACAGAATGACTTGGTGTTCTAGGGAGAATAGAGGCAGAAGGGAAGACAGGAGACCAGTTAGCAGACCACTTTGAAGTCCAGGCAAAAGAAGGTGGCAGCTAGGAGCCAGATGGCTGCAGTAGGGATGGTGAGAACAAGGCTGGCATGGGAAACATTTGAGCAGAGAGGTGGACAAGAGATATTCTTGGGTGGGGTGTGGGCCTCAAGGGATGAGTAAATTGAGGATGGTTCCTAGATGCTTTTAACTCCCTTTTCTTTGATATCTGTGCTGACCGTGGGCTTGCAAACCTCAGAAGTAGCCTGCCCAAGAGTAAACAGACCTCTAGGACTGCAGGAATTAACCACAGGGGAGCTTTCAAACTGAGGGGCTGAGGAGTTGGTATCATACTGCAGACTGGGAAGGTTATAACTTATTTTTATTAATAGACATTCATTTTAGGAGAATTTAGTGTTGTTTTTCATATCAAAATTATTATAAACAATTAATAAGAGGCTCATTGAAGAATTACCTTGTATGGAAAGTGTCCAGCATTTCATCTTAAAACAGACTAAATGGAGCCCATGTCCTTGGCTGTTTTGATTAAAGATAGAAGAAGTGTGATGAACATTTGTTTGGAGTGTTTAGCACTACTATGGTTACAGAATGATGGTTGAAAATATTATATCCAGCACATTATTAGTTATTCTGTTTCTTGATAAAAAAGACTTTTAAGAAACAAGCAGAGGCTGGGACTGCAGTGAGGGTGGGGGAGCCCAAACTATGTGAAATGCTTAACCTTTTAACATAGTTCAACAAAGTTTAGATTTCTGGCAAAACGCCTAGACTTTGTAAGGCTGTTCATGCTTGCAAAACAAGACAAGAACCTTGTGTTTAAATTATTCTGGCTCAAAAGTTGAGACAATATGAAGAGAGTAAAGATAAAAGCACACCCTGAGAGCTACAGTGGGGCTCATGACACAGACTAAGTCAGTTGAAAAAAGATGCCGGCAGGGGCAGGGTGACTATAACCTGTTGTTCCATGGAGGTACATCAAACACCTCTAATGAGAGAACAGACTATTCTCAAAGGGAAAGAAAGTTCACCATCCAAAGTGAAGGAAGACCCTAAGAACACATGACAAGCAAAATCTGTCATACATTAGAAAGAATTACTTTTTTCATAGAATCACAGAAATTGCCCTCCTATAAAGTAGTAGAAAAGACTACTCAAAGTATGCACATCTCAAAAGTTTACTCTGGAAGGAGTCATCTCATCTGGCACTGCCCTCGCAGGTCGCAGTTGCTGATAACATCAGTGACAGCATTTTCTAGCCAGAGGAAATGTAGACCTTACACTAGTTAGGCATAGTTTCATATTTCATACCTACATGCCACTGTTGGTATACGTCAATATGATTGTCGGTTTGAATTTCTAGGAGTTTCTCTAAAAGTCATAACATATGCTTTAATGGTTAGTTTTTATTGTCATCTTGATTAGCTAGAGAGACATTTAGGAGTTTGGTAAAGAATATATCTGGATTTGTCTTGGTGGGACATCAGAGTGTAAGCTTAGGGACTATAATTGGTCTGTGGCCTCGTCATTGCTGGTGTTTTTCCCCTATACTCTGCTTCCTAGATGCTATGAAGTGAACAGTTTTGCTTTGTCATACCCTTCCACCATAATGTTCCTGTCTTGGAGCCAGGCTACCATGGACTGAAACCTCTGAAACTGTGAGCCACAATAAACCTCTCCTTTGAATTGGAGGAGTCAGCTATTTTGTCCCAGCAATGAAAAACAGACCAGTACATTTATAAATTAGAAAGTATGAAACAACTATTAAGAAAATAATTATGGATGAATATAGCAAAGTGCTTCCCACATATGGCCCTTCAAACTCTAATTCTGAGAGATGAATAGTAGACGACAAAGTGTTTCAAACATTAGTTCAGTGTTCTAGAAGAGTGGGAAGCTTCTGAATATTATTCATGTTTCTCTACTTCAACGCTCTACTTTTAAAAATCTTTAGTAGTTTTATGTGTGTTATGAAGCTTTGGAAAGTGAACAGATTGTCTAGTGTTTGCCAAATATATTTGATCACAAACTCTACACTTTTTATTCCCTTTATTCCCTTTATTAGTATAGTATGTCATATTTTGAGAGCATACACACTGGCAAACACTGGTGTAATGCAGTGTACATAATAGGTGACTACAAATGGATAGATTTTCACACAAGGCTTCAAGAATAGTGGAGAAGCAATCAGACAAATAGAAAAATGGAGAAACTAAGTAACCAAGGCTAGCAATACATGCTTAACAAGAGTTAAGAACATTTTTGCCTACAACAATCTCATCAACATTTATTTTAAACAGTAGGAAGGCTGAAGATAGATGACTTCTATTTGAATTTTAGCAGTTTTACCATGCTAGATTCAAGATGTCAGCATTCCTCTTGGTTATTCCTTTGTTATAGTAATGTGGCTGCTGTAACTTTGACCTTCACATTTGTGCCCAAGGTAAGAAGAAAGGTCAAAAAGTGGGAAGGGGCTTGGGAATATTGCTCTTTTCAGCAGGAAAACAAAGATGTTTCCAGGACCACCACAGAAGACTTGTGAATACATCTAATTGTGTGGGATTGTGTCATAGACCAATAACCTGTGGAAGAGATGAAATGGGAATTTTATATTCCTCACTCAATTAGGCAATTACTTGATGACTTGAGACACTAACAGAATTGAGGTAAGAAAAGCAGTTTGGGATGATTTGTGTGTATTTCAATATGGAGGCAAAATATTTGTTTTAGGTACAGTATATCCCTTTGGGCAAAGTCTTTGGAAGTATACAGGTTCTTCTCAAAAATTTGAGGAAAGTATACTCTTAAAGAAAAAGTGTGTGTGTGTGTGTGTGTGTGTGTGTGTGTGCTCACACAACTTAAAAAGCTCGGTTGGGAGCAGATATGGCCCCATCCCAGGAAGCACTACTAGTAGCTATTCATCCAGATGAAGTTCATTCTTTGCCAGAGGAGAGAATGTTCTGAGGCTTTTCCTCAGTTACTACTAGCTGTAGCTTTTGCTAGCTTGGATCTTCTAGGACCTTCATAGACCCATGGCTTAAAACATGAAAACACTTTAGAAACTTCCAAGAGCATTGCCATGTTTTCCACTCTCTGGCCTCTTAATGGGGTTAAACATTCACTAAGAGACCCATGTCTGCTTATAAATGTTTCCTTCGTAGAAAGACAAAGATGTGTCACTATAATGTCACTATAATGCTCTCTGTGGAATGGAATGTATTAGGAGGAAGGCCCGTGATGAAACCCACACAAGGGGCTGTTAACTTTTAGCCTACAGACTACCAAAATGGTATGTTTGTTAGAGAGTGATTTCCTCTTAAACATGGCAAATACATGAATGCCTAGTCCATGTTATGACAAAGTTCCACTGACATTACACCACCTTTTGCAAAGAAACTCAAAGTATATTCTTTTTTATTAAATGTTTCACTATAAAAATTATGTAGGCTGCAATGTAATCTTTTTAAAAATAGATACTACTGTAAATCCAATCATCTTATTTCCTCTAGATTTTTAAATATGTCTTCTTTAATTATATGATTAAAATTGTAGCATTATACATCTCACTTTCTTCATTCTCTGCTAAAGAAGGGTTTTAATGATGTTACCTAGTCTCATACAACAATATGAACTGTTAGTTTTTGTCCATTTTTCTCAAAGTGTCATATTTTATTGCATCATATAGTAATAATGCTTTTGCCCAAAGATGAAAAATTACTGTTAACAAACTTATCCATAACTGATTTATTAATGATCTGTTTATGTTTGTGCAAGAAATCATGGGATACTAATAGCAATAGTGGGTCCTGACTTTAGGAGGACATGGGACAAAGTGCGTTGGTACATCCATGAGGAGTTGGGGCACATACATAGAGGCAAGATCGCCTGGCGACACCTCAAGGAGGCAACCATTTGCAAGTCAAGAGAGGCCACAGAAGAAACCAAACCTATTGACTCCTTCAGGTTGGATTTCTAGCCTGGAGACCAGTTAGAAAATAATTTTTGTTGTTTAAGCCAAAACAAAAACAAGATATGGTTTCCCTGCCTGCCGCGCAAGCACAAGGACCCAAGTTTGATCCCCGGTACCAAAAAACAAAAAAAAGGAATAGGTGCTACAAGTATTGAGAAGAGAGGAGTTGAGGAAGGAAGAGATTGGAAATGGATCGGCCATCCCATCTAGTATGTGCGTTGTGGATGTAGAGAGGTGACAACCACAAAGGGTGAGAAATCATGGGCCTGTTAAGTAAGAGATAAATTTGTGTCTCATTTGCATAGTGAGTTTATTCTAAGCCCAGTGTCCTTCATTCCAGGAGAAAATAATGTGGAGGCCCCATTTGTCTAAGTGCATTTCCCAGCTCCCTACTCAGCTTCCTGTACAGACGGAATGAGGGAGCGCGTGTTTGACAGCAAGGCCTCCTTTTCTCTTCATTTGAGCTGCTTCTCCCAGGGTTCTACTCTTTGCCTGTCATCTCTTCGCAAACCTTAAAAAAGAAAGCTTCACTTGGAAAAGAAAAATCAAAGCCATTTGTACCTTTGTACACTCAGCCTTACCAAAAATTTCTACATTGACTCACATTTTGGGTAGAACCTGCAGTTACTACTAACCTAGAAATATCTCTGCATTTGTTTTGTAAGAACAGTGCTGAAATGTGTATAGAAGCGGAGGAGATCTCAGTTCACAAAGTGCCTTGTTACAGATCGCTTGACTGCCTAGCCAGTGCCTTTCAAACACCAGGTTTTCTTTTAGGCATTGCATTTTCCTATTAAATGGAAGCTTTTCTTCTAAGATCCAAACGCACACCACAAAAGACAAAGGCTCCCTCCCACATTAGGCTCCCTCCTCGGCCCCTAGTGCTTCTCAGAACACAGATTGAAAAACACTGGTTTAATTTCTTTTTGCCCGTTCAGTCTGGAATGTCATTTTGAGAGCAGTTAGACTCAGGATACACGTGTTGGCTGACTCGAAGCCTTTCAACCAGAGGTGGCTACATCGAGCTGAACTGTCATCTTTGCATCTCCTCTCTCCCATCTCCAATCTTCTCGGACTGGGGGGAGGTGGCAGAGCTCTGTCTACGTTTCCAGGCCTGGGAAGCAGAGCGCAATGCAAAGTGCATTCCCCTGTAGTTGGCCACATCCTGCTCTCCCTGGTCCCCTGGGCCCTGGGTTGAGATTTCCCTGCACACAGTCCCAAGGGAGCTGGAAGGCTCATGGCAGCACGCCCATCTATCCCCTTGTCTGCTGGACAGCACAGCTGCTCTCAAAGACCAAGCAACACTGGAACTCAGCGGATCGCTTCTCTTTCTCAAAGAAACAGTTTGTGCCCAAAACACCGTCACTTTTTACTTTATGAACAACTGCTTGTTCCCAGTTCCAAGCCTTGAAATCCTACTAGTGGGTTGGTTTTGTGACACATAAACAGTTATAAGAAAAATGTCTGAAATGAGTTAACAAAAGCCTTTTCTGGTTATTTTCACTGATAGCTTAGGGCCCCTAATGCTTCACAGACAAATATGTTAACCATAATATGACTACCTTTTCAGTCATGCTGATAGTTTTGTGAATTGAATGTACCCTTGGGACAAATGGTGATGTTAATAACACAGGGCACCTATGTTCGCCATATCATGCCTACACCACAAACTGGTGAGCTAGGAATCAAATATGATACGTAGATTTACTTTGTGTGTGTGAATGGTATTTGGAAATTTTTGAATTTTTATGATATTTCACATAAAATCCAGTTTTCCATCTTCTCCGGAAAAATGGAAGACTGGGCAGTAGTTTGTCCAAAGTCTTGAAGACTGCTAACAAGGAAATTTTTAGCCTGAGCCATGTGGCATCTGCCCTCTTCAGAGGGCTATGCATTCCTTAACTGCTACTATTTCCCTGTTCTATTGTCAACACAGGAGCTTGGCACTTTCCTTAGAGTGTTTGACACAACTTTGTGTCCGCACTTCTGTTATAAGTAAAACAAGAAATACAGGACATACAGAGCATAATATTTTTTTTGTATAAAACTGGACTAACACACATGATTTAATTGACTCTATATATTTTAGTTTGCCATATGTAGTGTATGAACAGATACAGCTTTTTCCATCAATTCTATGATATACTAGCATCTCTGAATTAAAGTGTAGCAGTCATGGTGAAGTGGTCACTGACTATAAACTTGGTCATAACTGCCTATTGTTTTACTGTCCATTTTCATTTTTGATGTTATAAAGATGAACAATGAGTTTAACTGGCATTTAAAAGTCTTCAACAACATGTCACCATTACTCAACATCAACTCAAAAAGTGACTATAATATGCAAAAAGACAAGGAAACAAAATAACTAGCCATGAATTTGATAGTGGTGAAACAAATGTTCCTTGTCAGAGAAATCACTACAATTCCTTCTTTTCCTGGAATGAGCAACCTAGTACTTTGGAGAACCTAAGAAGGGAAAAGCTTACAGGTCTTCAAGGCTTTGTTACATTTTGTTACTGAGATAAGTTCAAAAGAATTCTAATTACAGTCCTAGCAGTGCAATTGGAGGGAAGAAAGAAATGCCAAATAATTTGGAAGAGATAAATTTCCCACCAAAGAAGGCAACATGGCCCACCCAAGCTTCAGGCAGAGATATCATTTAAGGTGCTGTATTTTAGGTTGATTTTTTTTTTTTTTTGTATTGGTTCTGTTAAAAAGACTTGGAGCTGGGTGGTAGTTAAAGCAGAAGAAATAGATTTTTTCCCATTAAGTTTATAGGTACATTTTAGGTATACAATACAGTTACATTCATCATTGGGATCTTGCGCCTTTACATGACGTATCTTGGTTCTTATTTTTCCCCTTCCCCTGCCCTCCCTTCACCCCCTCCTCCTTTCCCTATTTACAAAGGCTTTGTTTCCTTTCTTTTTTCCTTTTCTCATATTTTTTCTTTTCCCTTCTTTTCTTTTCTCCTACACCTCCCACTTCCCCTACTCTTTTAGACCTTCAGAAGAAACAGATTTTATTCAGGGACTGTTTCAGTAGCTGAAAAGAGAGCTGGGCTCAATTCCAAGCACAACAAAGACAAGTGAGGATATATATAGCCAAGGAACAGTGTGGGTCAGGTGTGGGGTCAGCAAATAGAGTAATAGTAAGAAGAAACATCAAAGGTAGGGAAATTTTTGGGGGGATGCTGGGGATTGAACCCCGGATACATACTTCCACTGAGCTATACCTCAAACCATGAAAGGATTCTTACTGAAGACAGGTGTAACCATCAATCCTGATACGTCAACTTCATTTTATTAAGAAACACCTAGCAGAGTAGTAGAGCATGCTCCTGGTGTGTCTGGAGTGTGAGTCTTGAGGCATGGATTTGAGTACTACATACAATCCCTCACCCATTCCTCTCTGGCTCTGTTCCCTACTCTGTTCCCTGGCTTCCAGGAACTAAGGACTGAGTATACCCTACCCTTCTGCCATGCTGTTTCTGCCTTGGAGCCAGCTGATGATGGACTGAATTCTCCCAAACTGTGAGCTACATTAAACCTCTCCTCCTTTAAATTGTGAGTATTGTGTCTCAATGATGAGAAAGATGACTAATACAACAGGCCAGCCTTGCTCAGTTCTTAAGTGCTAACCTGACTCAGCAGGATTCTAGCTACAACTGGATTCTTGCTACAACTGGACTATGCAGGTCCAATCAAGAAAGGCCCAGATTAAGGCCTGGTTGGGAAGAGGATTGAAGCAGCCTAACTAACATTTGGCCAAGGAGAGACTTTGTACATAAAATAATGGTGGATCTTACCATCAGTGATTTCTTAGATTCAATAAAATGTGATGATTAGAATCAATAATCGATAATATAAAATAGGAAGAAAAGGTCCAAAGGGGTAGGGGTAGTGGGAGGGGCAGGGGCAGGGGAAAGGAAAGAAGGGAAAGGAAAAATGATGAGAAATGGAAAAAATGGAAATAAAGTCTTTGTAAATAGGGAAGGGTGGAGGGCGTGAAGGGAGGGCTAGGAATGGGGAAAGATTAAGAACCAAGATGCATCATGTAAAGGTACAATTCCCAATGAGAAATGTAATTGTGTTGTATACCTACAATGTACCAATAAAAGAATTTAATACAAAAAAAAGTGACAAAGCAAAGACATATATATAAAAAAAGAGTTCAGTGCTTGTGCTAGCCATCCAGCATGGTCCCTTTTGCTATCATCTACCAGCTTCTTCAAAAAATGTCATATCTCTTTCAAAAGGCCGATGAAGGGGAAATGGAGGCAAAATGTACAAATGGTATAACTCTTAGGAAACAGTGCATTCAGTTCAAGTAGAAAATAGAACCCAATCTTGCTCAGTCTTGTTAAAGAACAAGCCCATGCTGCATCACAAACTAAATACCAACTGAAATAAAAGCACCAGAGAATCATGGTCCTCAGTATTTCCTGGTTTAAAATAAGGCATTCAACAAGAGCCTAACAGTTCATAGGGAGGGACAGCTGAGTGCTAGGTGAACTTGGCTTGCTGCCTTACAGGCACCAAAACCTGCTGTTCGAGACAGTGACATATTTATCCCTGTCATGTATGATTGCTTATATTACATGTCATGGGACAAATGTTTGTTATTAACAGATGTTTCATGGACAAGTTTTATCATTCATTTTCTGGTCCACTCTAATTTAACAACAAATTTATATTTTGCCTCTAGGCCAGAAAGCTAAGTTTATGCCAAAGACATTTCTATTTTAGCTGTCAGGACCCCAGATGAACATTTTGTTTTTAAAAGGAACTGGAAAAATACATGTACAAAGGAAAGTATAATTTCTCTTTTAACGTTTCAAAAATAATTTAAAGTAATTCTAACCAACAAATAGCTGTTTGGTTCAATTGTCCTTCTAGAACGTGAGATACAAGCTTTGTTGTGATTAGAAACAAATTATTTTTACTTAGCAAAAGGGCCTTGTTCTTAATGCACATATTTGAGAGATCACTTAGCTTTATCTGTATACTCAAAAATACTATGAAATGGCCTTCACATTCATTTGATTATTTTCTGGTTCGTGTACTTATAAGTTGTGACATCAACCCAATAAATTGCTAGTGTGTGAATGGCCTCTTTATACCCATTTTAGTAAAAATCTTTGACTTCTATGCTTAATTAGCACATGTTTTATTGCCAAAACAAGATGAAAATAGCTTTTCAGAAAACTCAACTGTCCATACTGCTTTTATTAGAAGGAAACAAGGGCTCAAGATAAAATAATTACCTTGCCTACCAAAATCACTGCTTTCATTTTTAAATAGCTGAATTATTTTGCCTTTGGGCTGATATTATTCATACCTTTTACATTTTTGTAATGGGGAGATTCTGATGATTGAGTTCTCAACTTGTCATTGCAACATACTTGAAGGCCAAGTTAAAATAGCCATTGCTTGCTGGAAAAATTTGCACTTCTATGAGGGCTGGAAGGTATGAGAAGTTTAGTTGGGTGGAGCTCATCAACATAATCAACATAGTTTTTGTTTTTGTTTTTGGTGGAGAGGGGGATCAAACACAGGTACTTGCACTGTGAAGCAGGCAGCAGCACCACTGAACTAAATCCCCAGCCCTCAATGTAGTTTTAGTATTTTAAATTCAGAGCATTTTCAGTTTTCAGTGCAAAAACACAAGCTTAAATGGGTGGATAACAGTTTACATAGTAGAGTGGGCAACTCAAGAAATATTTGTTGAGTAAAATCTGTAGGATATAGCTGTACATATGCCTATACATGAATTATACATACTACCTTTCAACAAAATTCAGTGTTAAGGCATGTGCTTTGAATAATATATTTAAGATCACCCAATAGATGTACTCTATAATAGACTTTAATAATAATAAATGTAAGTAATTTATAAATGAATATTTATTATTGTCAACTTTTGAGTACATTGACCCACATTACTCTATCATTTCTAGCTCAAATAATTCCTCTCCAATCTCGATAAATTGTAGCAAGAGTCATTGATGACAAGAAGGTAGGCAGTTAATCTCCAGGCACAAACCAAGTTAGATCACAGGAAACTACACCTTCATCATCCAAAGGAATGAGGAAGATCTTTTCACTGGCTGTACATGGTCGAAGGACTATTCCTTTCCATTGATATATCTGAGATATTTATATAGAAGGGGGTAAATTATATAAAATTTCAAATAATGGAAGAAAGCCATTTGTACAGGAAAAAGAGCAGCACCATATTCCAATTATTTCTAAAAGTTCTGAGGAAACCCTCAGTGAATTAAAACAAATTTGAATTGGGAGAAATTTAGAAAACTTTGAGTCTAAACCAGGTTGGTAGTGGAGACTTGATACAGAGCAAACCAAATAGAGTCAAGGTTTGTCAGCCAGGAGAGATTAACACTAAGGTTGCTAAATTTCTTTGTTTAACCTGACAAAGATTCTTCTTGACCAAACTTTAGTCAGACTTCTGAGTCCTCTTCTGGTCTTGGTCATGCACGTGAACTCTATCATTGGCCTACTTTATCTAGATTTAGCAAGAATCCTGCTGGGTTGGTTTACTGAAAATCCCCTATCCTTGGTATCTGATCATCCTCTTTCCTGGTCAAATTCTTCATGCCTCCATCCTCCATCTCTGCCTTCAGCAAGAATCCTGTTGACTTTAGCTAGAAAGAATCCCCCTACTTAATGTTTCCTTTTAATAGTTTTTTACCCACTGACCTCCAAGCTATTCCTTTGCCAGAAATCTCCATTTGTCTTTGCTGCATTTGTAACTGAGCTTGAGCTCTCTCCTCTGCTGCAAAACCTGTATTGTACTCCTCCCTCTTGAATAAAGTCTTCCTTTCTGTCTTCAGCAAACATTCACGGTGAATAATTTGTATTTAATAAGATGTAAATACATTAATGTAACTTTCATAGACAAATTTAAATTGCTGAATTAATTCAATATTAATTTTTAAGCCAATCTAGTCATATTAAAGGTGCTACTTTCTAATGGGTAGTAATATGAATAATTAAGAACCCCATTTACAAATTTAAATTTCAGAAAATAGAAAACACTGTATTAGTCAATTGCATGTCAAAATTAATATTTTTTCCTTGTAATTCAATGTATGTTATTCATTTATCTATTGGTTTTCAAGTGGTTTATGGCACCAAAAATAAAAATGATTTATAAAAAAAGAGAATCTGGATTCATTCTACTGGAATTTTTTTTTAATTGCAGTAATATAAATTGCTGAATTATTAATTCTGTATTAAATTCTAAATCAATATATCCATAACACTGTTATTTTGCCATGATCAATATAAAGTGAATTTTACAGTTATAAGTACATGTTAACTCAGAGTCATTATATTATGGAAATATTTTTCTTAAGTAAAATAAATCAGGAAGGCTCTGTTCTTTTAAGTCCTGGCTTAGTAGAGCTTTCTAATGATGCCACAACAGAGACTCTTTTAAGACAGTTGGAAAGGACAAGTTCCTTGCTGTCTTCAACGAGAGAGGCCAAGATGAAACAAATCCACATGTTGTTTTGTCTGTTTGGGGATTTTCAGGTTTGCAGTCCAGAAGCTACTAAGTCTAGTTCTATAGTGAACCATTCCTAAATTACTTTCCAATGAAGCTCAAATTTAGAAATTAAAGGGAAATTGTCAATGTTATTAAATTTGACTCTTGGAAAACATCTCAGCCTTTCCTATAGTACAATGCCAAGGACACTCTCAGTTAATTAGGACCAAATGGTTTATGTCTTAGTCATTTAGTGGGCTAAAGGTTGAATTACGTTATACACCTACAGTTAGGTACAAAAGGAGAGAACAGAGACAATGTAAGCTCGGTATTCTCACTTTGCTGGCCAAGTGAATGTTGGTTTGATGTTAAGTTGACATTTATTGAGCCAGGCACTGGGGGGATCTGTAAAGGCTATAAAGATAGTGATATAACATCTTTAGATGACTACATTAACTGAATGTTGAGGAGGATCACTCTTTAGAATGTGAATATTTTGTTAAATGGCTGTGTTAAGACTACCCAGGTACTTCTACAAAAATCTCTAATCATCAAGAAATACCTATGTTATGTTTTGGATCTTAAATGTTCCCCAAAAGCTCACTGTGAAAAGCTTGGTTTCCAGCCTGTGGCACTGTTGTTAGGAGAAGTTGGATACTTTAGCAGGAAATTAGGCCATTGTAAATGCACCCTTAAGGGGACACCAGAACACCAGCCCCTTCTCTCCTTTTGCTCCCTGGCCACTATGAAGTGAGCAGCTCTGGTCTGCCATGTGCTCCCACCATGATATTCTGCTTTACTACAGGCCCAAAGCCACGGAGACAAATGACTGTGGGCTGAAATCTCTAAAACTGTGAGCCAAAACAAATCTCTCCTATTTATACATTGATTATCTCAGATACTGTAAAGCAATAATAGAAAGCTAGCTAACATGATCTAGAATATCTAGTTGTCCTCTTTAGAATTTTCCAGACTGTTGATATTCCCTGTGACACTAAGAAGCAAATGTGAGGAGGGTAACACATAGAGAAGGAGCCTGATCATACTGGCAAATCCTTAGATGTCTATGAGGCATGGCTGGGGCACAAGAGGGCCCCAGTGACCCAACAACTTCCTCCAAATTGCCGGAGATAGTTCAGATACCTAAGCAGCTCTAAATTATGGTTAATAAACACTGATTATACATCCTAATGACTTATGGGATCTACTGCCTCTGAGAAAGTGGGAGTTTTGACTGCACTGGGTTTGTGAAGAACACAAGGTGGAGTCACCAGGAACAGAGCAGGTTGACATGAGTGCCAATGCTTGTGCAGCATGAAAAGCAAAATGAAACCCACCAGCAGCCTGAGAAAAATCAATCCCTTTTCAAGTGTGGCTGTGGAGAGTGATTCTCTACCAGGTAGGAGTGGGAAGACTGCCTCTGACCTGGCCTCCTCCTCAGGAGAATCTTCTTGCCCCATAACCTCTTTATAGTCAAGCTGATCTCTGGAAGTACTGTGTCCTCCTTGACATGGACTCCAAGTGAAGATACATAACTTCTGACTAGAGCTCACAACACAACTAAATGAAGGCAGGAACTTCTGAATCAGAGTTTACTAATGTTTTGTAGATATCTAAAGGAAAATAAAAATAAAATTAAAAATTAAGTCACTTGGATTTTGAGAAATGGCCAGTCCTTCCTCCCCACCAGGGGCATCCTCCAGCGCCCTCACATCCCTCCAGGCTCCTAGAGGTGCCAGTCTCCAAACTGTGCTTGTGACTCTCTTAATGTCAGAGATCGCATCTCTTTTCCTCAAATTCTTCATTGAACAGTTTTTCACTGAGTATCCTCCCTATGCCAGATGCTTGGGATACATCAGGAAACCAAAGAGACAAAAACAAAACACTCATTGAGCAAAACCCCTGACAATAACAAAATATAATAAATAAGTTTGGTTAGATTGAAACAAGTCTTACGGGAAAAAATAAAACGGGGCGGGGGGGGGTGAGGGTGGTCATGAGACCTTGGAGGGCATAGTAAGGACTTTAGCTTCAGTGAAACCCACTAGATGATTTTGAGCAGAGGAGGAGCATAATTTAAACCTAAATTTTATCCAAAAAGCCACTTATATTGCTGTGTCGAGAATAGACTATAGAAGGTGTGTTGTTACTTTTCTCTCATTGCTGAGACAAAATACCAGATACCCAAAGTTAGAGGGAAAGAGGTTTCTTTAGAGGTTTCAATCCATAATCAGCTGGCTGCAAGGCAGGGAGGCAGAGTGGCAACAGTTTATGGCAGCAGAAGATAGAAAAAGCAACAAGAAACCTTAACAGCATCCTTCTGCCCCTTTTATCCCATCCAGACTACCAGGATTAGAGTGGTGCCAAACCAGTCACTCCCATGTAGTGGTTTAGTAATCACAAGCCCTTAATCCCAGCATCACACATTCCAGATTCAGCCACCTCTGAAAAAGAAAGTCTCATCTCATCCGCAGGAGGCTTTGGGAGGACATCTAAACACAAACCATAACAGGAGGCAAGGTGCAAGTTGAGGTACTTGTATGGAAAGTTTTGCAGTATTCTAGTTGAGACAATGGTGGATCTGACCAGGATGGTAGCCACGGAGGTAATGGAAGGAGGTCAGTCTCTGCATGCATTTTGGAGGTGGAGCCAATGAGATTTCCATTTTGGATTGATATGGCATGTGAAAGAAAGAGAGGTTCAGGTCTTTTAGGGTGAGTAGCTGGAAATGAAGGGTTGCCAGCAGCTGACAAGGGGAGCAGTGGGTGGTCCATGGTGCGGAGTTGCACTGTGAGTTTAGTTGTGTGCAATGGAATCCAAGGTGTGGATATGATACCCACATCAGACACTGAGTGGACAGTTGAGTGTATGGTTTCCGGTTTAGGGTATTGGTTGGGGTGAATACTAACAGAGAATACTATTAGATATATAGTATGCACTCAGTAAATAGCCATTGAATGAATGAATTAATTTCAGGTGTTCCAATATCCAGTTTTCTGTTGAGGGAACCTCTTCTTTCCCAGATCATTGTCACAGAAATGTTGAGTCTCTTTATGGGAGATATCACTCTGTTTGATATGCAAGCCATCACTGTCAAAATATAGGAGAGTAAGTCTAAAGTAGATATAAAGGTATAAATATGTATTTATTTATAAAGTGATTGGATAGGCATGTGTTGTTAGTTGGACTGGAAGCTGTTATAATTTTTACCAGGTCATTGATATTATGGTGGAGCCAAGGAAAGTCATATGGGGTCTCAAACACTCAGGGAACATGTCTACATTTTTCTCAAAATTACCTTGCAGTGGATTTAAAGACTTACAAACCAGTAACGTGAAATCAGAGACCTCAAGTAGAGCCCATAAATCACTGTTTGACCCGAAAATGTTTCCAGTAATTCAGAAAGGGCAGAGGTTACTGTCTGGGTTTCAGATCCTATAATCTAAACTTCTTTCTCTCCCTGTTTTCTCCATTTTTTTCCTAGAAAATTTGTCCCTGTAGGAGGTAGCTTAGCTATTGGAAAAATTGGTCTCAATAAATTGTAAGAACACTGCAACGTATCTTTCCTTTTTAAAAATGAAGCTTCCATAACCAGCCAAAAATCATGTAGGTCTTTGCAAACACAATCCATTTCCACAAAAAGTAATTAAAACAACATGAAAGAACTACTAATTTGGGGGAGAGCCTTTTAAACAGCCCAAAGAGTTTGTTTGTAAATGTGGTTTTCTAAACAAATGTGTAAGATTCTTTTCAAATAACTATTTGCATGATATTTTTATGTAAAAATTAATTTCTCCTGGGATAAAATGGAGCTTTAGAAATATTCTTACACTAAGCTTCATTTTTCATTTTGCCTGTCAGAGAAATGTTTCTGTTAAATGGAAATTGGCACCATGAGCACATCATTTTGGTGAACTTCGTTTAAAATGTGAGTTGTCTTCTTACTGTAGAGTGGAGTGTTTTACATAATTCACAGTGGAGATGGAGAAAAACAAAAATACATGCGAACAACAGTAGTTTAGCAGGAAATTTTAAGAAATCAGTCTCACTAATCACGAAGTCATTTTATGAGACTGCAATTTCCAAAGCACAAACATGGGGTTCTATCATATATGTCTGGGAGTGTCTACACATCTGTGTAATATTTTTTAAAAGATAATTCATTTTTTTAAAAAAAGAAACATAAAATTGGTAGTTGAAGGAGACTGTTTTAATGCAAAATAATTTTCTCACCCAACCAGAAAGAAGGATTGAAAAACTTACTTCAAGTCTTTGTTTTTCTTCTACTCTGACCTATCTTTTTGTTTTCATCCTAACAATATGTCTATGGGCTTTAACTGGGTCTGATGTTTTATATTACCTTAATTCCCAGGCACTCCATTTACTTATACATCAGTTTTCCAATGAAAAGACTAGAGTACATTCCTTGAACTTGGCAATGAGAATTCTTTTAGGTTTACTACATTTTTGATTGGATGTTATTATGAGGAACTGGGAAACTAAGTGGGTATCAAACTATACTGATCAAAGTATGCCATCAGAACAACTAATCTAAATAGGCAAATAAATTTGAGGTTTAAAGTCATTTAAAATTTTTATGGTTGTTTATTCAACCTACAAAAGTTTAAATTCCTAAAAATATATAAATTTGTAAATAAGATGTGGTTCCTAAAATAGAAACATATTATTGAAACACAGAAACACAAGCGGATCTGGGAAAGCTTAGCTGAAACTGAACCATCTTATGGAGTCCTTGCTTTGCAGATGAGCTCAGGACAGGAGGGTATGGGCTTAAAAGAAAACTGGGTTCACTGTGTAGTTCAGGTTGGCTTTACTGTTAGCACTTAATGAGAGGCTTTCTTAAAATGTGTTCTGGATTCTTGTGGAGGCCAGACTTCCTCAGACTTATCCTTCACTTGCTTCAGGCCCATTTGGCAACAGCAGCCTTGCTGATTCCCATTGTGGTAGGTTCCCCATAACAGAGTTGGGAGTTCTACGGTGGCTCTAGTGGCTCATTAGTGATTTCCCTATCACAATTCGTCTTTCTAGGTTGTTCTCTAAACTAGAATAAATAGAAACTGCCAGAGAGGAAGAGAAAGTTTTCCCATGCCTCTCTTTCTTCTTTCCTCTTTCCCTTTCTTTTACTTCAGATGAGGCACAAAAAGTACCTAGGGTACTAGATTATGGGAGAAGAAAAGCCTAAAACAAAACCAGAGGACACACTTTCTGTGTGTGTGTGTGTCTGTCTTTTTTCACCTCAAATACATATCGTTTCTCTCTCCTGTCCTACGGAACCATTGCACCCTTTGACTAACATCACACATTTCTCCCACCCCTCAGCCTCTGATGATCACCTTTCTATTCTCTGCTTCTATGAGTTCAATTGTTTTGGATTACACATGTTAAAAAAAATACGTGGTACTTGTCTTTCTGTGCTTAGCTTATTTCACTTAACAAAATATCCTCTGGGTTCATCTATGCTGTTGAAAGTGACAGGACTTCTTCTGCTCCTCTCTTCCCTCCCCTCCCTTCCTCTCCCCATCCCTACCCCAGCTGCCAGGAGGTGAGCAGCTTTCCTCTGGCTCATCTCAGGTGCAGAGGCAAAGAAACCACCAGATCATGAATTAAAACCTGTGAAATTGTGAGCCAAAATAAGCTTACTTCTCTAAGTGGTTTTCTTGATGTAGTTTGTCACAGCAATGGAAAACCAACTAATTACATTTCACAGACTGATTACATTTCCTTTGGATATGTACTCAGTAGTGACATAGCTGAATTATATGATAGTTCCTTTTTTTTTTGGTACTGGGGATTAAACTTGGGACCTTGCACTTACCTGCAAGACAGGCAGTGGCGGAACCACTGAGCTAAATCCCTGGGGGGATAGTTCCACTTTTTAAAGGAATCTCCATAATAGTTCCCATAATTATTGTATGACTTTACATTCTCACCAACATAGTGCATGTATGTGCTTACACTTGTTACCTTTAATTTTTTTACAACTGCCATTCTGACATTCCCAGTCTCTACTAAAGAAAATGGTACCCACAAGTTCCATACTCTGAAGTTATTTTAGACATTAGATTTCCACTCTTTTTCTTCAATTCTACTTTGCATCATAGCAGATAATGTTTTGAATAGGTTGTTTAAACAGAACATTTTAAAACCATTTAACAAAGCGGTTATTGTTTGTTTGTTGGAGGGTAGTTAAAAAGAAATCAATCACTTTACATGTTTCTTTGGGATTCTTTTGGGCAGTTAGCCAAACATTTTAACAGCCAATTGAACTGACAACGTAATTTATATTTGTATTAGGGGTTCTGAGGGCCACTATTTGATAATGTATCTATATTATCCTTCTAGCTAGTTCAATTATAATCAAATTTTTAAAGCTTTCTGCTTCATGGAAGCTATCTTTGGAGAGAGAGAGAGAGAGAGAGAGAGAGAGAGAGAGAGAGAGAGGTGTCTTGTTCAATCAGCAGTGGTCCAAGCTGTTCTGGCTACAAGAGCAAGATAGGTTCAGAAAGAGTAGAGGCAGGCCAGCTAGGAGGTGCTATACATGGCTCTGTTTTTACTAGTTTACGGTGTTTTAAGTTCCAATGTCCTTCAGATGAGGACCAACAGCCTTCAGCAAAAACTAACATTTGCAATTTCTCCATTCCCTGGGCAGAACTAACCCCTGATGGAAGAGGTTGGGTGGGTGGAGATGCATAAGTGAACTACTGTAAACTTTCGAGCTGTGTGGAAGGCACATGGCAGTGGAGACCTAGGTGGTGGGAATTCCCTGGTGGTGGTTGACTTTCACCTGCCATGCTTGCTCTGGCTAATGTGACTGATACCTAGTGAGAAAGGGATGCATCTTTTTTGGAATAATTATGCAGAGTGAAGTTCTGATACGAATGCTCAATGGACTGAACATTTTACCATCACATTTACAGCCTCATTAGGACCCAAGTTGCTCTCTGAGAGCAGTGTGTACTTGTCACAGGGATCTGCTCTCTTATGATTTATAAGAAAGTGAGACAATGGAAATAAACTTGTAATAAGAGGACAGATCGAGGAGAGAGAGAGCCTTTTGCTTCTGCCAAGTTATCCTAGTATGTTCTTCAGAATACCTATTTTGATTTTTATTAATTCTTTTTATGGAGGCAGCGTTCTGAATTAATCTTCAGCAGACAGTGCCTTATTGCGTCTGCAGTTTTGGAAAAAAAAATCACTTTTTAAATTGTTAATGTGGATTGTGAAAGTGAAAGAATGTTGATGGTAACCTTTGCCCAAAGGAATATTCATTTATTTTTCCTATTATCTTAATCCTGCCTGGCAGGAGGGTGGAAAGAACTTGCTGCTTGCTCTCAGGAAATATGTTCTCCGAATGAACACATGTTCCCAAAATAGGTTTCCCTGGATAAGATAGCCACTTGGATGGTTAGAATGACCAATGGCTAAAGTTCATTTGCAAAAGACGGGGGAAAAAATCATGTAGACAGAAAGACAGAGATAACTACATGTCAAGTTGATGAAGTCTGTATTAATTTTAAGAGAACAGAAAACACTCAGTTCATCTGTGTGCATCCCTTATCATTTAGAGAACACCACTAGTTTAGGGTACTTTGTTTTTATAATTACCTTTTAAACTTTTACTTTATATTTACCTTTTTAAAGGAAACTTGTCAATGAAAGAGTGAAGGAACAGGGCTGGAAGAGGGAAAACCCTCTGAACATCAATGCGAAACCTCAGCAGTGGAGCCATATTTAACTGGGAGGTTTGGTTTTGCTGGGAAACCTCCCTCTGCCCAGGTGTGCCCTCTGCAACCCCAGTGCCTGGTGGAAAGTGACCACTAAGTGTGTGTGCGACATGAATGGGTGACACACTGTCACATGGCTGCATCTGCTGCAGGGATGGTTCCCTGAAAAGGTGACTCAGGAAGGTGAGGATTGTGTGATGGTAGTGTGGACAGCAGGCCATGGGCAGGGCCAGGGGACTTGAAATCAGAACGAGATGGGAGGTGCCCCTATTTGCAGTGTGGAGCAGAAGAGACTCAGTACTTTCTCTGCATTTATACAAATGAAGTAGTCACACAATGTCACAAATCCATTCCACATCCCTAATCATGCACACCTGGACTCTAACCAACAATAGGGGTCCTGTGGGCAGCAGTGAGATTCGTATTGCTAAAAATACTACTTGTGGGTTATATTTTAATTTATTTTAAGGTAAGAGTTTGGATATTATTTATAATAAGGAAAGAAGAATGGAGCTTCAGTTCGATTGTGCCTGTTGTACATTTCTGTTGTGTCTGCTTTGGAAATGGTCTGTGAGAGGAGAAGCTTGAGTTTAATTTTCCAGGCTTGTTTGGATGTCATTACCAAGAAAATGATGTTGAAAAGAGCAGACGAAGACTCCTTTCATCCCTCATATAGCTGAGATTTGCTGAGTGTGGTAAGGAAAATATTACATTTTTCTTAAAATGATGAGTGGAAAGGGAAAAAAATCATTGTACTTTAAACTTGGTTCCTTTTAAAGATATGACATAATGAGAATCCTAGACTACCCAGAGTCAGTGAAAAGTACCATCATATGTCTGCAAAATAACTCAGGGATCTGGAGTGAGAGAATAGAATACAAAGAACCCGTTATGTTTTAGACATTGGGTCCAAGGAAAAGCTCAGAATCAAGGTGTGAGTCTGGGACAGGAGGAACTGGCCCACTGAACAGAAAGTTGGCTTCTTGGGAGAGGAGGAGCTTGGCAGGAGCTGAGGGTGAGGCATCGGCGATGTATTCCCACTAGCTTATCTCCTGGAGAAAGGTCTCTGGCTCTGAGCTTAAGATTCTTGGCAAGGAAGAATCAGAAAGCTTATGTGTTTCTAGCTTTGCTGGGTTCTCACTGTACCTATGTGGAAGATAAACGCATAACCTCAAGGCTCTCCAACACTCTTTGGCATAAGTAAGAATCCCACTTCTTCAGATAGGTGGTTATTTTCGAGCCAAAAACAGGAGAGCAGAAAAACATCTTGTCCTGCTCAGATGGCAGACGATCTGGAAACACGGAATCCCAAGCCAGAATGTCACTCTGAGAAGTTCAGGGAGGGTTCCTACTCTCCATGGAATGAAAGAGTATGATTGATTCCCTGCACACATGAAAGTACCTGGGAAATGATCTTAAATGACAACAGATACTGTTCTGTCTGATTGAATAATTTTTCCAGCTTTGTTGAGATATAATTAATAAGTAAAAGTTAAATACATTTACCATTGTACCATGTGATATTTTAATACATTGTGAAATGACTGGATTTAATATTTTCATCCTCTATCATTTTAGCAACCAAAAGTTTTGTACAGTATTAAGTGGTTTTGAAAAGATCTATCAAAAAGTAAAGACAGCATTTCCGTAGATGCAGCCAGGTATATCAGAAGGATTTGGATTTAAATTTGGAATTAAAAATATGGATTTAAATCTGGAATGTCCATCTTACTTCCTTTGTGATCTTGTATCAGTTGCTTACCCTCTCTGATCCTCATTTTTCATTTCATGTACAGATAATGAAATTGTTTGGTTGTGAGGATTAAATGAGATACTTTCCCGAATGTTCTAGGCATAGCCTAAACAAACAGTAAGTGTTAAATCCTAATATTACACTTGGAGGGCTTGAAACATATTCTAAACCTTAAATTCCCAGGGTATGTTTTGAAATAATTTATTTTTTTCTTTTCTTAGATAAAGAACTGGTGTGTGGGGACAAGGAAAAAATAATGGGTATTGTGTTCCTGGCTCTAGGGAATTATTTTTATATAAAAATAAGAATTAAAGTCCTGACTTGAATAATAAAGTTTAACAGTGTGACCTCTGGCATCTTCCTTTTGTGAACTTGCTCCTGTTTAGTGTAACCATCTTAAAAATGGGAATACACATTATTACTTAGTTATGAATAGTTTGTAACAACATAGATATCAATGAGCTTCTCAATGAGCTTCTCGATGTCCCAGAATTCACATTTTAAACTCTTATATGTTTATCTGAAGCACTGGAGAACATAAGCTGTTTCAAAATATTCCATTAAAAAGGCCAGATTTTCTTCAGCTATAGAGATGTGGGACCAGGAATATTCAAGTGGTAAATCAGTGACACCCAGTGGCTGCTGATTTTATATTTATCTCTTTTTTATTTTCAATTGAACTTTCAAAAATTTGGTCCCAGAACAAGTTAAGAAGGTGAATGAGAGCATAGGAGTCCTAAGATGCTTTTGGGCAAAGAGTTTCTTGGCAGTGACATGACCTTTCCCGGACATGGGAATGACCTAATGGCCAGACCAACAATGGAGAGGGAATAGGAAGGTGAAGGTTTGGAAAACAGCTTGGGAATTTCCAGCCCTCTCACTTGCATGCTATTAGAAAGTGTACTCCAGCTTTCCTGTTACTGTTGGTTTTCCCAAGAAATGTTCCCATCAGTGACGTGACATGTCAACTCCCCAAACTCCAGCTAAATTCTAGTCTTTTAGAGACAATTGAGAATGTTCCTCAGAAATGAATCCTCTTAAGTTTGAGTGAAACTTAACTGGAGTCTTAATCCAAAGTGTCCCCATCCCTCTTCTGTTACGATGATGGTGGCATTAGAAATCTGTGATTCCTTTAAGTGCCCACTTCTCCACAGATGTGAATTAAGCAGATGCTCCTGTAATGGAACAAAGTGGGCTTGAATTCCAGCTGGATCAGCACTATTGTTGGAAGCTCTTGGGCCACTTATAGCCTTGGGGTGGCCTGTGTTTATAAAGAAGATAATAGTACTGTACTCGAGGAGTATTGAAGTAATACACCTAAAGTATAGATGCTTGGCATACACGGGCACCCAGAGTTACCCTTATTTTTATCAGCTGAAGTTCTATCAACCTAGACATGTGACAACTCCTGAGGAAGGCCCTTTGCTGGAGCTGGATGAACTTTCTGCTCTTTCCAGATGCTCTACCATCTGACACCACTCTTATGTTTTTTAATTAGAGGGTATGACTCTTTTCCATATAGAACTAAAGTACTTCAGGTTTCTTGAATGAAAGCCTAGAGAAATATTGCATTATAAAATTGTCAGCTAATAACTTACATTGTAAGGACTGGTATTTTCTTCCTATATAAAACATTAAAGGCATTTTAATATCACAGAGATATGCTAAATAAAGCAATTAGGTAACTTAGTACTACACACAAGGAGAATATTAAAAGCAAGACTCAGGTGCTTGGTTCCTACTTTCTTTAATTTCTAGATAAATATTTTCAGTGAATGGATTATTAAACTATGTAAACAGAAATTTGGTAGTAAGTAAAATTTACAAAAGATGGCTTTTCCAAGATTTATTTTTTTTAACATTAGTTAAATGTATGGAAGCATTAAGATGCCAAGCTTTGTGACCAGATAGACTTGAATTTGCATCTTAACTTTTCCACTAACTGCTTTACCTAGGTTCTCTAGGTTTTAGGCCCATCACCAATACGCTGGTTGGTGGGTTAGGCAGAGAAAGAGACCCAGTGGACTATATGAGTGTAAAAGGGGATTTATTCAATTAGCTCACACAGCCACTGAGGCTGAAAAGTTCCACTCCAGTTTTCTGCAGGCTGGAGAGCCAGGGAAACCAGCAGCTGCTCAGTCCAAGAAGGCATGACAGAAGCCCTTTTTGAAGGCCCAAAAGCCCTCTGAAGAGGCACTGAGTGCAAATCCAAGTTCAAGAGCCTGGAGTCTGATGTCCCTGGACAGCAGCAAAAAATGACTCCCACCTTGGCAGGGAGAGCACGAGAGAATGAGCAAGTCTACCCCTTCTGCTTGTTTCCTCCAGGCCCCTGGCCTATTGCAATGGTGCTGCTCACCTTCAGGCTGCCTCTTCCCTACCAACTTGGTGACCTATCTTCCAGCATCCTCTGGAAACACCCTCACACACACCCAGAGATGTGCTTGAGCTGTTCTTCAGGCATCCCTTAATCCTGTCACCCTGAAAACCAAAACTAAACATCACAGCTGGGAAAAGTAAAGAAGGCAAAGACTGGAAAACACCTAGCATCTGGCACCTAGTGTCTCTAGAGTCTAGGATGTGCCTAATAAGGAAAAATGGGGATGTGCCTAATAAGGAAAAGTGGCTCCTCAGCTTATCTGATTCCAACCTTGGTAATATACCAAGTATTTGTTTTACTTTTAATTGACAAAACAAAAATTTGTACATTTGTGATATGCAAAATGATGTTTTGATATATGCAGATATTGTGGAATGGCTAAATCAAACTACTTAACATAAGAATTATCTTACATACTTTTTTTTTTTTGGAGAGAAGACTTATAATCTACCACCTCAGCAATTGTTAAACATAGGGTATATTGTTATTAACTATCAACACCTTGATGTACAACAGATCTCTTGGCTTATTCTTCTTTATTTAACTGAAATTTTATATCCTTTAACCAACCTCTTCCTCATCCTCCTGTTCACTGATGAATAATTTCTATTCCCCCTTTATATCTTAAAATGAAGTTTTAGAGTTATGTCAGCTACCTTCAACATTGTTTAAACATCATTGGCATGCCCCAATTACAGTAGAAAGGTGAAATGGAGGAAATTGACTTATAATGAAATAAAATGCATTTTGATATAATGCTTGAGTCCCTCTCCATTCAAAGGCACAATGCTTGTGCCTTATCATGTGCTTGTGTTTGTTGGATATTTGCACCTCTGTGATTGCTGTGACAGCTAATCATGAAGCCTGACTCAACCATGTGACTCAGATGCAACAAATAGCACTGCCCTTGGAGACCTCTTGAAATAGTGAAAAGCTCTTGGTAATGTCTCAAACAAAGCAGAAAGTGATTTCCCCTCATTTACATGGTAGCTGCATTACTGGGAAATTTATTTTTATTTCTGTGATCCTGGGGATTGAACCCAGGGCCTTTGTACTAAGCTACATGCCAGCCCCATTTTTACTTTGAGACTGAATCTTGTTAACTTCCTAAATTGCCCAGGCTGAACTTGAATTTGCTATCTTTCTGCCTTAGCTTTCCAGTAGATTGTTTTATATAAACCAAATATATGGTTTATATTTAAATCAAATAGAGTTAGTTTCTATGCTCAGAAAATTATAAACAGATTTATCTCCAACACAAACTTTGGGTTGGATGATTTTTTTATTGTGGGTCTATCTTCCTCATGATAGCACATTGATAACCCTAGATGCCAAATATCAATAATCCCTACTCCCAACTTTCCAAAATGCCTCCTATTGGGTGATGCTATCCTCTTTAGGAATAGATGGCCTAAGGAGGCATTGAAAATTAAAGCTGATTTTCTGAACTGCTTAAATAAACCAGGGATTTTGAGAGCCAGGCTGTGGTGAGCCAGGCCGGGGAATTTCTAATAACCAAGCTTCTTTCAAATTTCGAGACTTAGAACTGGTGTATGTGGAGTCACCTAAGAAAACTTAGCCACAAAATATGAAGGGTGTCCTGTGTCAACATTCCTCCACCAGGACAGGGTCGGAAGGGTGGGAAGATGGGAGAGACTGGGATGGGAAGCAGATGCCCCCATTTTTCGTCTTTCAGATTAGTTGAAGGATGATAGGTTCAAGGACAAGAGTCATGTCTCCTTGTACCTCGGTTTAGCCCAATAACCTCACGTGGGGTGGGGTGGCTATCAAGTTTCTCGGGAGCAGAACTGAGCAGAAGAAGCTCGAGACTTAGCTTCCCCAGACCTTCTTAGCACGGCTGTGTATAAATGAACTCAGAGCCCGCAGGCCTCCATGGGCAGCCAGGGGCTGGGCCATGGCTCCACAGTAAGAGAAGGCTGAGGGGATGATGTCCACCCCACTGCCCACTAAATGCACAGATTGAGCCAAGAGCGGGTGAAAGAGGAGGTGTGGGCTCTGAGGCTCTCCCACATTGTGCAGATATGGAGCATGGAGGGCCACAGAGTTCCACATGTGAAGCCTGGGAAAGCTGCAAACAACAGGCCCCAGAAGGAAGGTCGGCCCAGATGAATAAAACCAGAGATGATCTGGGGTGATGCTGGAGAACCTAACCTATAGAGATGGCACAGTTACTGAAGGATTGTTTCTAACTATTGTACCAGACCAAGCTATTAAGGCTCCTTCTCTCATTAGCCACCAGGAGGAGGCTTTTGTTTTGGTATTAGGGCCTCAAGCTTGCCAGGCAGACACTGTGCCACTGAGCTATATCCTTGGCCCAGGAAGAGGCTTTTGAGAAAGACAGATTCAGTTACTGGGGGCAATGGAAGTCTGTATTTTCTTTACTTAGGATTATAGTGTGAGTAAATTTGCAATCCTTCTGCGCTATTATTAACCAGGAATTTACTCCCAAGATCTAGACTTTACACGTAAGTAGTGCTGTTTTTTTATAAGAGATGGCTTTGGCATTGCATATCATGGCACCTTGATTTACCATATCAAGCCTGGTTCATGTTTGGGGTCAGCATTTATCTAGTTAACACAGAAAAGTAGCTCAGTAATTTCTGGTGGAAAATTAAAAGACTGTGGAATTTCTTTTAGGAAAACATGGTGCGGGTACTTCAATAAAACTTCCAGATAAATTGAGCTTGACTCTTGTAAAAAAAAATCTTAAGGCCCCATTCTTTTGGCATGACCAAATTAATATTTGTGAGTTTGGTATCATTCATTTGCCATGACTTTGAAAAAGTCACTCTAGATTCATTTTCGCAATTTCATCTCATTCAAAATGTCTTTTAAAGAATGTGTTCCTATGATTTATCCATTTCTATTGTTAGTGGATTATATAGAGCTGGAAGGAGATAGACAATTTGCAGAAAGTAAAAGTATCCCCATAGTTATAGATTCATTGTAGCCAGCCTTCCACCAGTCAAATATCTGTTTCACACAGTTTTCACTTATGTTCTACATTTCTGGTTGGGTTGCAGCCCTGAGCAGTGATCCATGAAGAAAGCCAATGCTAAATAAATAAATAAATAAATAAATAAATAAATAAAAGCAACCCAGTGCTCTTTCTAAGGATGCTCACTGGCCTTCCCTTCCCAACAACCTCAGCCTTCCCACAGTGCCTTAAGTCAGGCTGAGATTTTCCAGCAAAGAAGCCTGCGTGCCATGGCAGACCAAGCTGAGTTCCTTCAGTTATAAATAGATTCTCAGCGGGTCTTGGCAGTGTCTAGAGACACCAAAAATACAGCAGTTCTGGGTGGGGTGAGAGCTGAGGCCAGAGAATGGGAAAGGACTCACAAACAAGTTAAATTGAGGCCAGAATCTAGAATTTGGTTAGTGGTGTTTTATTTCTCGGAAGGGACTAGCTGGGGCAGTTCTCGACTCTGAGTGGGGCCCCTACCCTTGCTAAATCATTTCATTTCTGCAGTCTCATGCCCTCACTGCCCTTCCCAGCTAGTTCAAGGACTAATCAATCCCCAATGGCTTTCCCTGTGGGCATCATTTCCAGGGTTACTTTGGGTCATGGAGTTGCTTTTCTTCTTTACAGATTCTTAAGTGTGTTTTTCTACATGGCTCTTAAACGTCACCCAGAATATGCAGATACATACACATATGTGTGCGCGCACACACACACACACACACACTCTCTCTCTCTCTCATGTGGGGCAAAATAATGAACTCAAAAAAATATAATGACTGAAAAATGTTTATTGTAAAACGAAGTTTCAAAAAGATGGAAAAAAACCTTCAAAAATATATGAATAGATGATATGGTTCAAATTATGTAATATTATAAACATAGATTACTATTTATCCTACTATATAATGCATAGACAAAACTATAATAGTGACATAAAACCTGGAACTATGACACAATGTTTATAGGAATTTACTCCTACGTGGATGCAATTACAGGTGATTTTGAGGTTTTTAAATGTAATTTTCTTCACTCAAAATTGTCCATATTAGGCATATGTAAGTTTTATAATAAGAAAACCTATTTTAGCCTAGTGGTTCCACCACCCGTCTCAAGGTCCTGAGTTCAATCCCTGGTGAAGAAGAAAAAGAAGAAGAAGAAGGAGAAGGAGGAGGAGGAGGAAGAGGAGGAGGAGGAGGAGGAGAAGGAGAAGGAGGAGGAGGAGGAGGAGGAGGAGGAGAAGAAGAAGAAGAAGAAGAAGAAGAAGAAGAAGAAGAAGAAGAAGAAGAAGAAGAAGAAGGAAGAAGAAGAAAGCCTATTTTGAAACCACATGCTATTTTTTGCTTCCTTTTTCATATCAGCTAGTATACAAAGTTTTCTGAAATGACAATGGATGCATGTTGCTGGTGGTGGGTGGGATGTCTAATGTTGGAAGAGAGGAGGAAAGAACACTGTGTTCCTAAGAATGAATTTATGCTATTGCTTTAGACATAAAATGTTTTTCATGAATTGCCTGAGACTTTTCACTCACAAAGATTGGTTATAAGCTATAATGAACATTGGCAGGATTTTGGCAACCCAGAATGTGTGTGCCTTTCTAAGAAAAGTTTTCTTTCCAGAAATTACTTTTTTATCCAATCCAGGGAAAATGTTACCCGGAGTCCTTAGACTGGAGACAGACACACAACCTGTTTAGCTATTGAAATCTCCCTTTCCCCATGAATTTGAATTCTTTTAATAGAGGGACTGAAAAATTGATTTGAAGCACCTTGTCATTCCAGCTTCCTAATCCTGGAAATGCCTGATCCCAAGACTAAAGAATTTTCCTTTGCTTAAGTTAATCAGAATTGGTTTCTTTGATTGAAACAAAAAAACTGTGAGTTATTTTATAACTTGACTGAGTCAGCTCTGTGCTTGTCTCTATGGATGTCTGAATTCTTGCTTTGCCTTTGGCCAATTCCAGGTCAGTGGGCTAATTAACCAAGTAATGACTTATGGTGCCCTGTTCATAGCCAAAGCTCTCCTGGTGACAACGAAGCCAGATAGTTTGTTGGTAGCTTTCACCTGGCTGTAACCATTTAGCCTGGCTTGGTTATCATGACCAGAAGGCATAAAGGCCTACTGGGAACTTCTGCCTAGAGTTCTTGGGAAGCCAACATTCCTACCGCAAGATTTGGTTATTGAATATGGAGAGCAAGTGCCTCCTTATGCAAGTAGAAGTAGAAGAGTCCCGCAGCATTATCCCTGAAGGTCTTTCAGACCTCTGTGCTTGAGAGCAGCCCTTTCTCTTGGTGCACTGGAGCTTCAGCCTTGGTTTGAAGCTTATGTGTGTGAGCTCTGCAGAGTCTTGGAGTCCTTTCCTTTCGATCATTTGATTTATTAGCAGTAGTACATGATGGTTACAATTCCTGTGGGGAGTTTGTATGTGTACATACCACATTCTCAATCTTTTCTGTCCTCTTCCCCTCCCATGCCTCCCTGCTCTAACTCTTGATCCCCTTTCTCTATTTCCATTTTTATTTCTCTTTTAAAAACCTTTTCTTTATTCCTCCCCTCCCTCTCTTGTTCCTCTTCCCATTTGTAAAAGGTCTCCCTACTTTCTATTATCTATCCTTTATTTTGCTCTTCCTTTGTATTTTGGGTTTCTCCTATAGGAGAAATCATATGATATTTAAACTCCTGTCTGTGATGGATTTCATTAGCATTATGGCCTCAAGCTGCATTCATTTACCTACAAATGCCTCCGATTTATCCTTCTTACTTATAACAGAGTAATACTCCGTTGTGCATAAATGTCACATTTTCTTTATCCATCCCTCTGCTGATGGGCATGTAGGCAGTTTCCAAGATTTAGCTATTATAAATTGTGCTGCTATAAACAGGAGCACATGTGTAGCAGTGTAATATGATGACTTTCTCTCTTTTGGGAAGATTTCTAGAAGCAGAATACCTGGTCAAATGGCAACCATAATTTTAGTTTTTTAAGGACTTTCCATGATGAGTCCTTACAAGCAATCTAACCTAGGTGAACTTTAGGCACCCCAGCTGACACTGAAACAAAGAGCTGTTTGAGAGTGACATAAAACCCCAAGAATGGGAAGTCAGGACAGGGAGCAGGTGGGCTTCCCACCTGAGATGAACAGAGGGGACTGTGTGGCTAGATCGTCTTCAACAACAGCTCCGGAGAGGGATTTCTTCACGGATGTGTGAAAAGCTAAGGCACACTGTAGACAACTTTCATAAGATACTAGAGATTAGGATGCAGGCAGGAGAAACTTGTACCAGCTTCTCACTATGTATAGAGCCTCCCGTCACCACAGTAGTGTGGGAGCCACAGCTTAACTTGGAGCTGAGGAGCACACTGCAGCTGTCTTGGCCACTTCTTTGTCTCTTCCATGTGACTTCCTTCTCTGGGTTCCTTCTGTGCAGGTGTGCTCCACCTGCCCATTGTTGTTTTTGTTTTTTCCCCTCTTTTAAAATGTTATAGTCAAAAAATGGTGAAGGACTATAGCAAAGTGGGCTGTGTTTGAGGCTGGTGTAAGAACACTCACTACCCCTAACCCTTGTCCCCAAAGACCTGGGTTTGTGTGTGCGTATGTATGGGGTTCCTGGTGGGGCAGGTGCCCAGTACGTGCTCAGAGTCACAGGGAAAGAACCCACGGGGACATGACTGGTTATTTTTTCCTGTATGAAACAGTTGGCACCACTGACATGATCCAATGAGTGACTGCTGACACCCATCTTTATTTGTGTGCTGGCAGTCTTGGATGGATGCATATATAAATTTCTAGCTTGAGAAATGGTTGGATAAGAATGGCATTATCACAGGTTGCACCAAGAAGAGTTGGAGGGGATTTAAAGTAAAGGAAGGAGATTATTGATGAAGTGAGATGCTTGAGGATATGAAATCTCTCTCTAATACTGGAGAGAAGAGGCATTTCCTTAGAGAAATGGGTGAGAGACTCTATAGGGGCAGGTAATTCACTGGTCCACAAGCAGTCTCCTTTACGTTGAAACCAAAAGACCCCAACGTCCTTGACCAAGCTGTCTTTACAGGATGGACACAAAGCCAAAAAGCCAGCATGTAAATTTGAAGAGGGTCAGGATGTCCTGGCTAGATGGTCAGATGGCTTGTTTGATCTTGGAACTATCAAAAAGATAAACATATTGAAACAGAGCTGCTTCATCATATTTGAAGACAGTTCTAAATCCTGGGTTCTCTGGAAGGACATTCAAACAGATGGAATATTAAGCAGCTATTAGAAGTTGTAATTTTGAAAACTGTGAAATGCTTTTGATAGAAAAAATATTACATAGTATTGATGAAAGGAAACATCTCGTGGTGGAGAGAACATGGATTCTGGCACATCTGGGAGCCACTGGAAGTGGGGAAATGGTCTGTACAATATATCAAGAAGAGTAGCCAGAAGCTCCTAATGAAATGGTTATATGTGATAAGTGTGGTCTAGGGTATCATCAATTGTGTCATACACCTCACACTGACTCGTGTGATTGATTCAGATGAAAAATGGCTCTGTCGACAGTGTGTTTTTGCAACAACAACAAAGAGGGGTGGTGCACTTAAGAAAGGACCAAATGCCAAAGCATTGCAAGTCATGAAGCAGACATTACCCTATAGCGTGGCAGACCCTGAATGGGACACAGGTCAGAAAACCAATGTCCAGCAGTGTTACTGCTATTGTGGAGGCCCTGGAGACTGGGATTTAAAGATGCTACAGTGCTGCAAATGTAAGCAGTGGTTTCATGAAACTTGTGTGCAATGCCTTCAAAAGCCAATGCTATTTGGAGATAGATTTTATACATGTATTTGCTCTGTCTGCAGTTCTGGACCAGAATACCTCAAACGTCTACTGTTACAGTGGGTAGATACAGAACAACTTTGCCTTTACAACCTAAGTGTTATTCATGAGAAGAAATATTTTGATTCTGAACTTGATCTTATGACATATATTACTGAAAACTGGGATAGATTGCACCCTGGAGAGCTGGCAGACACACAAAATCTGAAAGATATGAGTATGTTCTGGAGGCATTAAATGATTACAAGATCATAGAAATAAGCAATGGAATAGAAAAAAAAGGAAAGAAAAAAATCTGTAGCTCATCCTTCTGGCCCGTATACAAGAAAAATGATACAAAAAACTACTGAGCCACCTTTGGATAAGGAACCAGTTTCTGAGAATCCTGCCTTGGAGTTACCTTGTTCTATAGGAATAACAGAGTGAACTGCACATTCATCCAGTACCTCAGATATGGATTTCACGGGTGCCTCCAGTACAAAAGAAACTACCTTGTCTAGTGTTTCCAGGCATTATGGCTTATCTGACTCCAGAAAAAGAACTCGCACAGGTAGATCTTGGCCTGCTGCAATACCACATTTGCATAGAAGAAGAGGTCGTCTTCCTAGAAGAGCACTCCAGACTCAGAACTCAGAAATTGTGAAAGATGATGAAGGCCAAGAAGATTATCAATTTGAAGAACTCAACACAGAGATCCTGAATAACTTAGCAGATCAAGAGTTACAATCAATCATCTGAAAAACTCCATGACTAGTTATTTTGGTGCTGCAGATAGAATAGCATGTGGCGAAAAGTACCGAGTTTTGGCTCGTCTGGTGACACCGGATGGAAAGGTGCAGTATCTTGTGGAACGGGAAGGAGCAACTGCATCCTGACTGTGGGACTGAATATTATGTTCACTGCACTCATTTTCTGTAGGTACAGTTCAAAGCCCCAAAGGAGTCTGGCTTTTACTATCTTTCTTAAAAAACAACATCATCGAAAACAACAACAAAAAATAGTCACAGAAGAAGATGATACTAGCCTTAACATAGGCTTGTCAATGTCATGGACATTGTCAAAAAAAGATATCTTTCAAAAATCAGAAGAGAGACTTCATTTTTTAAATCATAAGATTGGTAGACTATTTCTAGGATAGGATATTTAAAAATGAATCAGACACTGGCTCGTCCCTCCCTCGGCCGCCTTCTGTCCTTTCTCCCTCTGTTGCGCCCCTCCTGCCTCTTCTGGCTTCTCACGCTGCTGCCCTGCAGTGTGGGAGTGACAAGGCCAAGTCCTCTCCCTCCTGCCTGAGCCACCCCATTTCTCTCTGGCCTCTGCCACCACTGCCGCTCAGCTGGTGTCAGGCCGCTCTCTCACGCCGTCCCCGCAGCCTATGGCCCAGGCCGCCTTGGGTGTTTCTGCTCAAGGTAACCACATCCCTCTTTTAAAATTACGCCGAAAAAGAGAAGACACTTCACCCGACTCTTTGGGCCGTTTTCTCACGGCGAACTGTCTGACAAAGTGTACAACTATCCAGAAGGCCTAGGAGAAGTGCTGTATAGGGAGCAGTTCGACTTCAACGCCGAGCCCCCTTGGGAGTCCAGCTGATGATAGAGGTTCCATCTCCTAACTTGTCCATTTTGTTGCATATGCTAAGGACCCAGACGTAGGCTTGGTGGCCCATCTCTTGTTTTTCCTGGTTTATGATTTTCGGCTTTGTGGAATACGGCTGAGATGAAAGGATTCATTGACGATGCAAACCACTCCGTTGGCCTGTTGGATGAAGGAACAAACCTTGGAAATGTTATTGATAACTATGTTAATGAACATACCCTGACAGGGGGAGCGCGTTCTTTGTGGGAGACCTGGGGAATATCGTGAAGAAGCACAGCCAGCGGCAGAGCGAGGCCACTCCGATCCGGCCATTCTACGTGGTGAGGTGCAACCCCTCGCCGGCCGTGCTGGAGACCCTCGAGGCTCTGGGGACAGGGTTTGCTTGCTCCAGCAAGAATGAAATGGCTTTAGTGCAAGAATTGGATGTATCTCCAGAAAATATTATTTACATAAGTCCTTGCAAGCAAGTTTCGCAGATAAAGTATGCAGCGAAAACTGACTGAATATCATGACGTGTGACAATGAAATTGAATTAAAGAAAATTGCTCATAATCACTCGAATGCCAAGGTCTTACTCCATCTTGCAACAGAAGATGGTAGTGGAGGTGAGGAGGGTAGCATGAAGCTGGGCTCCACACTGAAGAACTAACTGTAGGCATCTCTTGGAATGTGCTAAGGAACTTGATGTCCAAATCATCGGGGTGAAATTCCATGTTTCAAGTGCTTGCAAAGAATCTCAAGTATATGTGCATGCTCTCTCCGATGCTCGGTGTGTGTTTGACATGGCTGGAGAATTTGGCTTTACAATGACCATGTTAGACATTGGGGGAGGCTTCACAGGAACTGCATTTCAGCTGGAGGAAGTCAATCATGTTATTGGCCCTCTGTTGGATGTCTACTTTCCTGAAGGCTCTGGGATAAAGATCATTTCAGAACCTGGAAGCTACTATGTGTGTTCTGCATTTACACTTGCAGTTAATATCATTGCAAAGAAAGTTGTTAGAAATGAGAAATTCCCCTCTGGAGTAGAAAAAACCAGGAACGATGAACCGGCTTTTGTATATTATATGAATGATGGTGTGTATGGTTCTTTTGCAAGTAAGCTGTCTGAGGACTTGAATACCATTCCAGAGGTTCACAAGAAATACAAGGAAGATGAGCCTCTGTTTGCAAGCAGCCTTTGGGGTCCGTCCTGTGATGAGCTGGATCAGGTTGTGGAGAGTTGCCTGCTGCCCGAGCTGCATGTGGGCGATTGGCTGATCTTTGCCAACATGGGGGCAGCCTTGCTGCAGGAAGCGTCTGCGTTCAAGGATGCTCTGAGGCCAGCTGTGTATTACACACGATGTCATTCAGTGACTGGTATGAGATGCAGGATGTGGGTGTCACCTCGGACACCATGATGAAGAACTTTTTCTTCTTGCCTTCGTGCCTTCAGCTGAGCCAGGATGACGGCCTTCCCATGGAGGCTTGAGCAGGCCCCGCGCCCCCTTAGATCTGAGCTTTCAGGCTGCACTGGTCTGGTCTACATTCCAGGGTGGAAACAATTCAAACAATCTCGCTCTGTCCATTCTCTCAGAAACAAAAGTCAATAGCTATGTGGGACCAGACGAAATCAGCTTTCATCTAGAATTCACTCGGGGTGACGGGAAATTTTGATAATGTGTCCAGATTAAACCTAACAGTTTGTCCTACCCTTTATGCTTTGAAAATAAAATATGCAACAAAATGGATGACTTAGTGGAGATGGAAGCCCATGACCTGGGTTCCCCTCAACCATCTACATACAAGTGCACAGTTTTTATACTGAGGCTTTGTGTCCAAAAGTCTTGTAAAGTTAGCACCTTCCACCCAGATACGGCAGATGTCAGTGGAAGACTAGCGTGGCTTCCTTAGATACGTTTAGTGTATTCCGAATGTGTAAATTTGTGCTTTGAACTGTAGTTTAATGTAAAATTGCATCATAGTATTTATTGTACCTAATGTAACCCTTGTATGATTGCAATAAAATTTTGTGTAGATTTTACTGTTTTTTCAGGCTAAAACTTGGGGAAAGGGGCTAGCTAGCAAAGGTAGTTTTGAAATAGAGGTGTATATGATGTTTTGAGGGTTTTTTTATAGCTCATTAAAGAAAAAAAATAAAAAAATAAAAAATAAAAATGAATCAAACTCATGCATGGTGTTAGATAATTTTTCTAATTATTCCATTGAGTCAGATTTTGTGATTAGTGGTTATCCAACCAAATAGATCATGTGCATAGCACAAGTACTTGGAGAAACATTGTCTGTTTTATTATACCAAAATGTTGGGAAAAAATTTATTTCAATACTTTTTAGATTTCATAAAGTGCAGTGTATATAATGCCTACCGAAAGCCTGTAAAATAAAATAAAATAAAATAAAATAAAATGTTATGGTCAAAATTACAACAGAGGTTTTGTTGTGTGCATACATTAACTATATTACGTATCTCATATGTGGCCCAAGACAATTCCTCTTCATTCAAAAAAAGTGTTGAAAAGAAAAGGTGGACTGCGAGTTGGACATTCTTTGGATGTTCAGAAGTGCTCTTTATCTACTATGATCATGCTGTAGACTAGTTCTGGCTCACAGGGAATTAATTACAAGACTCACAAGCCCCATGGCTTCATGCCTCATTTTGAAAGGCTCACTTACATCATTGTACTCTCCCAGTTGTGTTCAAATCTCCTCTAATGGCTGTGAGCATCTTGATGTTGTGGGTTGTCGCTTATCCTCCTATCCCAGCAGCACTGAGCAAATGCCTAACACATAGTAATTCTTCAGAAAAATCATATGTATATCTATTTATATATTTGACACAAAACCACCAAAAGCTCAAAGAAGCTTGTTTTTTCTTCTACTTCAATGTTATAATTTTGAAAGTGACAAAGAACCCCAAGAAGAAAGGAATGTTCACATGCAGATTATATCCTCATCCATAAAATGAGGATAATGAAATTACTTATTTCTGAGGATTATTTGAGCTAATTGTTTTTAGGATTACATGAGCCAATTTTTCTAGAGTATCCAGTTTGTAGTTAAGATGGCTTTTACTCTTAGCCATGTTATTATTCAATGAACTCATTAAGTTGCTATCAGCAAGGAGTTTGCAATATAACCGAGGCTACTATAACCCTTGACCTGGGTTACACTTATATATTCTGTCTTGGCAGGACTTTCTGAATATCCGTATGTTGGAATAGGGAGCAAAATATGTTCCCCTTGGCCTCAGGCTACCTGGAAGTTTTCCATCATAGTGGGTGTTTTCCATCAGCCACCTCTGGCACTGCTTATGCATCTTTCCATTTTCAAGGCACAGACTGCCCAAATTTGTCAAGAAGAAAATCATGCACAAAGGATGCCTTTCATTCAGGTGAAGATAGAACTATGTCCTATTAAGGGAAATGAACAATGAACAGGTACGTATGTATAGTGACCCAGTTCTCCCTCTATGATATTTCTTGAGGATATCTACTACACTAGCTCTTTCATTCTTACTGGAGGACCCCATTTTAACGTGTGCCATTCCACTGCTCTTCAAAAGGCAATGTTACATACTTCACCTTTTAAAAATGGCCATCCCCAAATCAATGTTGAACTCTGTGAGATCAAAAAATTACGTTAGAATGACACTAAGTTTAAGAAATATCATGACCTGATTGAGATCACTTAGTTCACATCTAATATTTAAAATTAAAATAACTAAAATTGCTGAATAGAATGCTTTTGATTTACTCTTGTCCTTCCTTTTTGATCCTATGTGGGCTAACTTCTATGGACAAAGGTAATATTCATGCACAGATATGAAAGTTTCCCTCATCCAAATGACTTGGGAGCCAACTTCTGAATGTTTAGAACATAGAAGAGTGAAATCTAGGAAGGCTTCTATGGGAAATACCCAGAGAAGCAGCAGAAGCCCCTGAGACATCAGAGATGCAGAGGGGTCTAGAATCTCCTTACAAAAGGCTCTGGCTTCAGGCAGCCTGAGACACCAGAGGAAACCACAACTTTGAAGAATGGATGGTATCACTGATGGTTTGAGAGACTCCGGGTATTAAAATCGACCTTTGAAGCTACACAGTACACAAACAGGAGAGAATTTACAATGTTAATTATGAAGAGTCAAACACAGACTTGCTGGCAACTAATCGCTATTGTGCTTTTAGCACTAGAATCTGGCACCAAGCTTCAGAGGTGAATAATTCATAGTCTGGAGAAATTCCTTCAGTAATACAAGACTCTTCTGAAATGTCATGTTCTTGGCTGAGGGTTCTTTCAATTTAAAATTTCACAGGACATCCTGATTCTTTAATATCTCTAATAGGCCACTAGATGGCAACATTGTCATTTCATGTAATAGCATTGACTACTCTAAACAAGATTTCTTTTTCCAAAACAAAACTGAAAAAAAAAAAAGAATCCCGCCAAAGCTAGTCATTTAAATACATCATGCTGTAAAATGAAAAGAAGTAGCGCATATGCAATTATTACTCTGTAACTGACTGACCTAAAATGCGTCCTAAACAACGTTCTACCTCTCTACACCCTTGGAAAACAGACATCGATCTGGCCGCATTAGACACTGTGACCTCATCTCTTCTGATTTTTGTGGGTACAAGAAACCACCCAGATGTTAAAGAATTTATTTCACTCAAATTGTTTAATATTTCTTGATTTTTCACACGTTGGAGATTTGTTTTCCAAATCTGGAGGCATCCTATTTACCAGATAAGGTTCCAGGGACCTCACCTCAAAGATTCTGATTTGGCAAATATGAAGTGGGCATGGATATCTAAATTTTTAATAACACTTCCATTTGTTTCTGAATATCATCAAGTTTGGGAATGGTTCTAGTGTCCTCAATTACTCGAGAACAGAACCCTCAAAATCATAGGAACTTCCTGGACACCAAAGCACAGTTCATAATCTCAGGTACTTGGAAGGCTAAGGCAGGAGAATCACAAGTTTGAGACAAGGGTGTGCAATTTAGCAAGACTCTGTCACAAAATAAAAAAGTTTTGAAAGGGGCAGGGGTGTAGCTCAGGGCGCACACACACGCACACCGCACACACACATGCACACACACATGCACACACACATGCACTCATATGGACTTTAATTCAATTAAAACCTGTCATATACACTTTTTTTGGAGAAAAAGTATTAAACTCAAATGTTTCATTTATAAGAAATTTTATTTCACTGGAAAAATAGCGGTGCTCTAGCAACTGAAATATCCATTCACCCCGTGTGTCTAAAATGAAGGTCATCACGGCTCCGTTTGGGTTGGAATCTACAGTGATAGCTCGCTAATGGCACCTCAACCCTGTGTTTCTTATAGCTCTTATAATGGAAGGTTTTCAACCAGGGAGTGGTAGATTTCTACAGAAATCATTTCAGACTTTCTGGAATAATGCTCCTCTATGATTATGATGTTAAATGTTAGGATGTATAGCTTAGAAAATCATGATCATTTTCTGAAAAATTTGAGAGTCCCTCAGCTACATGAAGTATTTCTCTCTCTCTCTCTCTCTCTCTCCTTTCTCTCTCTCTCTCTCTCTCTCTCTCTCTGTACTGAGAATTGAACCTAGTGCCTTCATACTGATCTACATTCCTACCCGACCTCCCCCTCCCCCTCTGGCCTTGAACTTGGCAATCCTTCTGCTTCAATCTCATTTTACTATTTCCCTCTGCATCTTCCTCCCCTCCCCTCCCCTCCTCTTCTGCCCTCTACTCTTCTTTTCTCTCCTCTCCTCCCCTTCCCTCTCCTTTTCTATCTCTATTTCCAGCTGCTCTCTCATTTTGTCACTCTGCCCCGCCCCCCGCTTCATCTCTGTTATTTGCTCTGTCTTTATTTGCTCTTTGGTTTAAGGTAACAAGCCAAAATTGAGACTTCTAATATCATTTGCCTTTACTCACTTGCATCAATCGACATCATGCGTTGTTTTTCTTTATCTAATATTATCTTTTTTTTGTAGTTAAAAATTATGAAGATATCATGGGGAATAAAGTAAGTGCCATCATTTTCTGACATTAATTTATGACTTTATGTAAAGGTCTTCCTAATGGCAAATGAAAGCAAATAGTACTTTCTTGAACGGGTTTACAGTTGAGCTACATATATAGGTTAAACATCATAGAACAATTTTATTCCCATAGAAAAAAACCTCCATGAGTCTAGTTTCAGAGTCAGATCTACTGCTCATGGAACTGTGCCTATGTGACTTTGTTGAAAGAAGGTAGATTCTAGGAAATTCATTGCATTGTTACATTCCTCTCCTCTTTTCTTGTTCTGGTTATTTATGAAATTCTTGAACTTAAAGACAAGAAGATTCCTATGCATTTTCTAGTTCATAGAAAACACTTCTGACTTTTAAAAGATAATTGCAAAAAAAAAAAAAAAAAATCCCAGCTGGGAAGCCGAGCACGTATTGAAATTTGCCTTAGCTTCAGGGTCGGGCACATAATACAGAGGGGTCTCATCTGGGGGGCTGGTTGTTTTTCATGTCATAATTGGATACACACGCAGCTCTCTGAGTTCCAGCGATGCTCTTTGGCAGTGGGAAGAGAATAAACCGAACAAGTCTAATTACGGTCGAGTTTTAACTAAGAGGCAGAAATCTCGGAACCGGAATGAGAGTTCTCTGGAAGCCTGGCCAGCAGAGGGACCTGAAGTTCTGCTCAATTGTCTAGGGTCAGAGACGCGAGCCCTTGTTTCCAAATAAATACTTGTTTTATTGGAATTTTATTTCTTGTTTCTCTCCTTTAAAAAATGTAAGAGAATTATCTGCAGGAAAACATTGAGATTGAGATCAAAACAGAAAAGCGAAGCAGTACTCCCTCGCGAGAGCGCTCTGCCGGAACTTTTCCCTCCCTAAAGAGTGTCAGCGATTTTGATTAGCAGGAATCACTGACACGACAAATCAACCCTGTTTTAATTTTTAACACACACTTGAGGTATGTTTCACAGCGCCTTGTGCCTGTGCAAACTAAAAAATTAAAATAAAATAAATTTTAAAAATATTTTAAACCAAAGTGGGGTGGGGTGGGGGGCACAGAATGAGGAAAGAGCCTCTGAATTTAGAAGATGCTAGATTTGAAATACGAGAAAACCTTGTCCTGGTTTCCAAATGTTTACCTTTCTGCAAAGCTGGCCCACAGAGTGCCTTCGCTCTTCAAAAGAAAATCCTGCCACCTAGGAGATTGGACTGACAGTGAGTATTAAAATGACTCGTTTAATGAGCAGCGTGACTGAACCGCATAGAGAACGCTGGGGAGTTCTCTCACGAGGACTGGATTTGGTGTTTATACTTTGTTATGTTGTATGCTTCTACTGTCCCTTATTTTGACAAGCTATGGAAAAGTTTGGAGTGAGGATGGGCAATTTTTTTTTCAACCTTGTTGCTAAAAAAGAGATGGTGTCTCTCCTTACCTGCCACTAATGGAACCGAGGCTATGCCACGTAAGTGAGAGGACTTGGCAGTCTTTCTAGCCCCGAAGACTCTGGAGCTCTGAATATTACTGAGGAGCAGGGACCATGATAGATGTTCTTATTTTTTTTTAAAAAAAAGCATTAAGCTGCCCTCCATTAAGTAAAGGCTATTTGCTAAATAGTAAGCAAACTTCGGATTGTTGGAGCTAGAAAGACTTGTCCTCCAGGGATCATTAACTGTGAGGCAGCTCTCAGTCTGTGTTCTTCGCCCAGGTCTGACTCTATTTAAATCACCTGCCTCCTCCTTCCTAGAAGATGATTATCTACCCCACTCCTTGCCTCTTAATAGACTGAAAATTCTGCCTCTCACCCTATGGAAGATCATTTTCCTTAGAAGTCTCACTTAAATTTCCCTTCATACATAGAAGGTGATTACTTTTTTTTCCTAGTGGGAAAATGAAGAAGATCCCTTTTCTTTGCCAGGATGAATACACTAAACTCTTTACATGTTTGCCATTTTGCCTCGAAAGTTAGGACTTCTCAATGAGTTCAATTTTCACTTCTCGATTATTTTGAACTTTTCACCATGTTTCTTATTTATGGAGTTATCACCTGAAAATAGGATATATGAAATAATAAATTAATTAAAAGAAGTGCAGGGTACAATGTGAAAAGTCATACATGGAAATATAATACAAGCCTAGTATTGTAGAATTTCTACATTCCATGGCTGACTCATAGAATAAAATTACGTCTTCTGCAAGTAGACAACTTTATTCTCTCATGCTCAGTAGAACTGGATTCATTGACTTACAGACTCTCCTAAAAGCAAACAAGTGGCCAGTAAATAGTCTAAAGATGACACCTTTATTCTCTTATCCTCAAATTTCTGTATTTTTATGAACAGCACTTTTTCTTCGTGTCTTCAAGGGAAAAGGGAATCTATATTATTTACCTACTTTAGAATCATTTATCAGGGTAGGTTAAATTCTGGGCAATATCATAAGTGTCTGAAAGACTAGAAGCATGTGTTTCTTTTATAGATGCATAGGCATGTGTTTTTAAGAAGAAAAGACCAACAGGTACAACTGATTTTGCTGAGATATTACAATTTTGTCATCAAAGAGAAAACCTGCTCTCTTTTAGACAGATTTTTTTTTTTTTTTTTTTTTTTTTTTTTTGTACCAGGGATTGAACTCAGGACCTCGTGCTTGTGAGGCAGGTGGTGGAACCACTGAGCTAAATCCCCAGCCCCCTAAACAGATTTCTTTATTCCCAAGGTTTAAAAATTCCACTGACATTGTAGTAGATAAGGTGGAATCAAATGAAAATGGTAAGATCTGGCAGGAGGAAGCCTCATGGAAAAAACAGACTGAAGCTGGCAATACTCGGTGAAAGGGTAGTTGTTTGAGGGAAGAAGCCGACCACAGGTTTGGGGACCATTAGACCAGAAAGGGTCCTGGAAATCCTGAGCCCATGCACTCCAGGCTATAGTGAAGTGGCCCTTACAAGCTCGGCCTCAGGACTGTGCCAGCAAAGGCATTTCCCCCAGACTCGCCCTTGCTCTTCTGGGCTAGGATAAGTCATTAGTCTTTGCCTTTCCTTCCCTCCAATGCTCCTCTTCCTTTCTCTTCTCTAGGAGAAAATAATCCTGAAGTGACAGCATGAATATTTGCTAGGTTTCCTTTTGGGAAATTAAATAACACTGTCATTTAAGCCAGACAACAGGAGAATGGTGCATTCTGCCTGGTGTAGAGTGGAGTTTGGTGAATGGTGCAAGAAGCTGTATGAAATCTGCCTTCTCAGTCACTGCAAAGATTTCCAGCTCCCAAGCACAATATCAGGCCACTGGTGAATGCTTTGATGTAGCCCATGGGAAGAAATGTTTTATGTCTTACAATCCAGGAAGAGCCATGTTTTTCCTCAATAGTTGGTGTGATTTTTCTCAGATGCTATACATTTTGGAACTGACATTTTTCTTTTATTGCGTAGGCTTTTAAGAAGCATTAAACCAAAGCCTGGTTTCCTCATCTCTAAATTAAAGAGGATAATAACTTATGTATTGCATGGTTTACTCTGAAGAAAGGTAATGGCTTCATTATAAAGGATAAATCTTCCCTTCACAAACATAATGAAGGTAAAAAAAAATTGGGTATCTGATGTTGCCCATGGTGGGTTGCTTAATCCATGTCAATTGTTCCTATTATTTAATCATGCAATGATCAATAACATATAGGTGAGCATTAGTTATAAATCAAGCATTGCCATTAATCCTCAGAATAAAGAACATCTGAGATTCACCTCCAGTTCTCAAACCATGTACAATTATCGAGCAGCAAAAGCAAACTGCTAAGTACACAATGAATGTCACAGATGCTATGATGGAGGACTAGTGGCAACCTGCCTTAAGTACTCACTCCAGTCTGGGGAGCATGACCCAGAACTGGAAGAAGTTCAAGTGTATGGGTGCACAGTGGAGAAGTAGAGGAACCTGTTGGGCAGAGCCAGGCAGGAAAGAGCAGATCTGAATGCAGTTTGATGTGGTCAGAGTGGGAGGGAAGCTTAGACAGCCAGAAAGGGAGGACAGTCCTACAGGGAGGACCTCTAACTTTACCTTAAATATAGTGGGAAGTCATCAGCACATTGTGAACCATGGTAAGACTGGATTTACTTTGCTGTGTAGAAGTATCTCCCAGGAAGTGAGATTAGAGGAGGGTGAGATTCAAGACTGGAGATGAATTGGCCATCCAAGAAGCTCTTCAGGGGCCTGGACTAGGGTCATAGCATCCACACAGCCAAATTTACACCTTCTACCCTTAAGCAGTGAATGGTTTGCATTTGCATATTTTTGAATATTTCCTTTGCTGTTCATTTTCTAACCTGCTTTCCCCTTTGCTCCAATATCAGTGATTTGCATCCTTTTGTACTGCTTGTCTTAGGGCATGGCTCCTCAAATCTTTTGCACAATGGAAATGGAGGGAAGGACAGCAAAGACAGATGGAAGAAAGAGAGGAGGATAGAAGACGCTTGTACTGTACTTGGGAAATAATTCTCCTTTCTTTAAATACATGCATTTCAAAAGGACTCTAAAGCATCCTTCCTGGTTTTGACCTCATTTAGGGTGAAGGTTTTATATTGGCCTATGTGCATGATTTCACCATGAAATACATTTCAGCCTTGTTGAAGATGTGATGCAGACTCCAGCTTTCCTCCGCTGTCTAACATCTCACCATAATGGAGACACCTGCCTGTGTAAATGGGTGCAATCAGAACAAGTTTCCGAGCTCATCACTTCTTTACCCAGCAAGGTGTGTGAAGGAAGACTTGTGCAGTCAGTCGATACTAAGTTGCATAATAGGTTACCCCGAGCCTTTTGAATTTAAACAAAGGAAGTTCTCAACCTGATTGGAATTAACCTATATCGACTTGACTTTTTGCTTCATCTTTGATGAAGTGAAGATGATACCGATCAGCAGGCGGGGAGCCTGATGGGTGTTAATGGGGGGTTTTCAAGTTTGTCTTGCTTTCCTTAAACCATTAAGAAAGAACAAAAAACATTATTTAGAGTAGAACTGGTTTCCTGGAAGGGAAGAAAGAAAACTGAGAATTTATTATTAAAGAAATAGAGCCAAGGTGGGAAGGGGGGAGAGTCCTCCTTACATCTCCTGGCCAGGTGCTCTGTGCATATAAATGTTTCAAGTTAGCTTTAAGATCAAGGGAAAATCTGTAGGGAGCCTTGTTTCCTAGAGGTCTGCTTGCTAGAGCTGCTCCCGAAAACAGGCTGCCCATTTTTATTTGGTTATTAAGGATTAAAGGGGGTGACGGTTCTGGAATGGTAGTTCCTGGGTTGCCATTAACTTTGTACAAGACAGTGAAAAGCAGGCTTCCAAGGGACAGTTTGCATATGTATTTCAGGTTTCAGCTCTCCTCCTTTTCTGTCATCTTGTGTGTATTTAACTTGGAATTGTCCTTCCTCTCATGAGTTCATGGAAAAAAGATGCTTGGTTGTGATGATTGAGAATCTCTGTGCCTCTCAGAAATCCTCCTGGTTTCCATGAGAGTGTAGGGGGAAGATGAAAAGAATTTCACATTAGATCACTGGATGCAGGTTAGCAATTGCCTGGGAAAGCTGCTTGCCGTTGCCCAAGTTGCCTGAGCTTTTGGCATCTGAATACACTGCCAGGGAGCCTGGCCATCACTCCATGTCTACATTTTCAAATTCTGCTTTCTTGTGGTTTGTTGCACAGCCTGTCATCAAAACTAAAGCATGGGCAAAATGATTTCCATGAAATGACTAAGTTTAGCAATAAAGAAACACACCTATGAAAAGAATGCTTTATACTTTTGATGGGTAATTGGGTCATAAATGCCTGTTTCAGGAATACTCATTTAAATAAAAGTACCAATGAAGAGCTCAGCCTTCAAAAATAACACACCAATTTCCTGACTGAATCCAAGCAAAGTTTTACTGAGAACTCAAGAGTTTATAAAAATGTGCACTCTCTGTCACCAACATTTTTCAATTGCACAGTACCCAGGTCTTTCAAGGCAGAGACCAAAAGGCTGAATATAAGAAAGCAAAGGAACTTGTCCCATGTCACTTGGCTGGCAAATCAAGACATTTAAAATGAAACCTACATATTAAACTTCCATTCCTGAGCTATCTAGCAGCATCATTTTGGTTTCAGTACTGCATATTTTTCTCCAGTTATTTCCATCGTTTGTAGCACTGACATTGACAAATAGTGAAAGATCCACCGAAGTTCTGGGACAGTGTCTCCTATTGTATGTTTTTAATTGAAATCCTTGTATGCTCATAGCCTAATTCTTGTTATCTCATAACCTTGTATGTTCACATTCATGGCTATTCAATATCATGGTTATTTAAAAAGTTATAAATATTCACTATATGTCCATAGTCGTCATTACCTAATAATGAGCACAGTTACAGGCTAGTTTCACTTAGTGGTTTTGCTGATCTGCTAAAATATGTGCTTCTGCGTAACATGGAGTTATAGCCTAGAAATAAAGATTTTAAAATATCGTGCTGTGTATAGTCATGCTTGAGCCTCCATGTGATACTTGCTCCTCTCTCTGCTTTGAAAATGTTCCCAAGCACTGTCTTTCCTTGGTCTGGGATGCAGAGGCTGTTAGAGATATTAGAGTTCTGGGAGCAGCACTTGCATCTTAGGGGCAAATCATCACATCTACTGGGCATGGGAATTTGTGGGTGTTGAATTTTGTTATGTTTATTTGTGGGATTTGACTTGCTCTATTGCGTCTACTAGCAATGCCTTAATATACAGACGCACAAGGAGAAGAGGCAGGTGGCCTCACATTCACATACCACATTTTCTTCCAGTTCCTACTACACTTGTTTGGGAAGCAGAGCTGTTCTATAGCATCCAGTAGCAACCTGGAGAGAAGAGTCTGTGGATAGGCGAAAGTGGAGGGATGATTGTTGGGAGCATAGGCTCCTCACTAGTCAAGGGCTACTTATTTCCTGAAGGGAACACTGAGTGGCAGTGTTGTGTAAAGGGTCAGTATTGCCTTGGCATAACCATCACTTCTACTAATGGAAAGACCATGAGCTAATTATTTTCTTCTGAACTTCTTGCTGCCAGTGTGGATGGCAAAAAATGATAAGAACCTCATTATTTTGACCAGATTTCCCTCCTAAATGTTATTATCTCTTATTATAACTCTGTGGTTGCTTGAGTTGTCTGAAGGTAAAACAATTAGAATATAATGTAAGGAAAATTAAGCTAATAAGCAGACCCGACAAGTCAAAGTTATAACTTGTGTTATCTATGGAAACTCAGGCTTCTTTCAGTTGTTATTTTTTTAGGAACTTCTGTTTGGGTCTCATAATAACAACTTAGAACCCACAGCACTGGGTGGTAGTTAGAGCTCATTTTCACACATTTTTAAACATCCCTGTGATCATGACCTAGTTTTAGCAGATTTATTTTTCCCATTGTACAGAGGAGTAAGCTGAGGATTAGGGATGTGCTACTGATAATCATTTAGTGATAGAGAATGAAACTTAACTCCAAACCCAATCATCTTTCTACCTTCCTGTTACAAATCAGATCTTCAAAAAATTTAAATATAATCAGCAGTCGTGTCCAAAATTTCGAACACCCAACATGTCCAAGTTCTGTAGCTATCTTGGGAGCTAAGATATCTTTAAATCACTCACTTTCCCAAGTAACCCCATTTCAGAAATGAGAGTGAATTGGGGAATTTCTCTCAGCTTCAGAACTGAGACTTCTTTGGAAAAATAATTTTAATGGTTATGGATCACCAGCCCACTTTGTCTGGTATTTGTTTTAAAAACCAAACCATCTGACAGTTGTGTCTTATTTTTTCCTGCCACCTATGAATGGACCCACACAATGCAGACCTCACACAAAAATGCCAATGCCTGCAAATTTTCACCATGAACAGGCATTTTTCAGTCAAAGCAGAGAGAAATGAGGCTCTGCCTGTCTATTGCAATAACATTAATATTATCTCTGTACAGATGCTTTTAGAAGTATGGAGTTAAATGCAGAGCCCTGGAGATGCCTGGAAGCACCCATGAGATAAGCACAACCATTCATGGAAGACCTAAGAAAAATTTGCAGGATACACTTTCCACCATGACAAAGTAGAGCATTGTCACCTATTTCAATGAGATTGACAGTATGAAATAATGACAATAAGGTTTATATAGGATGCACTTATGATGTAGAGAGGTAGAAGAGACATATAGGCGTACTTGGTCAGAAAAAGCCAGGATGTTATTAACTACCAATGTAAATTTGCCCTTGGGGAATAAAAAGGCTAAAATCTGAAGGCAGCAAAGTCAGGCTGGCTATAGGTCAACTAAGGAGGAACGGATGTGAAATAAACATTCATTATAGGTCCTTCGACAAGAAAGACTGTTATATTAGTGAGTGGCATTTGAGAAGTCAGAGGAGTAGAGGGTCAGCTTTGCAACCAGCCCCGTGACTGCAGAATGGAATGTGCTGTGAAAACTGGCCTGAGACTGTCCTGGAGTAGAACTAGGCAAACCCCTGGGACCCACAATATGCTGGAGTCCAGTGGCTCATTTGACCCATTTCATGCTCATCCTTTCAGCTACTGTTAACTTGAGTGAGAAAAGGGTTCCACACACAAACACATGAGTACCTACATCCATGTGTATTTATTTAAGGCTGCAGTGTATTTCCTATTTATCCTTCTAACTTTGTAAGTGAAGCAGATAATTTCCTAGGTATTAAGAAAAATCTGATGAAGCACAATCACTTTAACCAAAGGGAAAAGGAGAAAAGTTCAGTTCAAGAAATCAAGCTCATTGTACCAGAAGGATGCCACTAACAATGGAGTTCACTAGTTTGAACCTGGGCATTCTACACACCTGCAATCATTTGTGTCGTGCGCACAACACAGGAACTGCTTTTTCACATTCATGTTGATCCCTTCACAGAATTCCATGGACAGTAGTGCTTCCTTTTTGAAGATGATGATGGCAGACATCAGAGACTCTACAATTTTAAAGTTACCTAAAATTTAATGTTATGGCCCAAAATAATACACATTCATTTTATATTAAAGAGTACAAACTGTACATTTAGGAAACTAAGGAGATTTTTAGGTTTCAACCATGGATACTTAGTAAAGGTTTCATTACCCTGTAATGCAGGTCTTGCCTTTAATTTTTCATGAAAATAGAAGCAATATGCCACTATTTTCAAAATAATGGAGTTAAAGACTGAAGCCTAGATATTGAGAAAGTTAAGGATGTGTCTTGACTTTTAGCCATTATGAGTTTATTTCATTTAATAATCAGATCATTTCTCCATTCTGCCATTGTGAAATGGAGACAGTAGGGTTAGTCAGACACTAAGTAATTTATTCCCATTGTCAAGTGCCAGCTATATACTAGGAACTATGATAAGTATTAGGGAGGCATAAATACGACAAGGCCTCTGCCTTAGAAGATCTGACAGCTAAATGAAACAGGTAAGAAAGCGGGTAAGTAATAACATGAAAACTCTAATTGAGACATGACCAGTGTCTGCTGGAAATTTAGGGGAAGAAATTCAGCCTTAAGGAAATGCCATTTCACTTGGTTTTTTGTACTTTTTCAATTCTCTCCAGAAAAAGAAAGCAAGGCACACTCTATCCTCATAACTCAAAATCTATCTGCCAAAACGACTGAGATTTATTTAAAAGTATATGTAGTTTCAAAATGTGTCCTGTGTAGGTCCTGCAAAATGCCTGTACCATGGAAATTATTCTCTCTATTTTACATGTGGGAAAATGGAGGCACAGGAAAGTAAGTAATGTGGACTGGGGACTTGTAAAAGTGGGGGAGAGGGGTAGTTTCGGACCTTGGCCTTCTTCTGATGCCCAAAACTGAAATACATCCTCTGGTTTAAGCTTGATTACATAAATAGCGAAGGCAACGTCATCCTTTCATTAAGCTTCCTGTTTAAAATGGAGCAGTTTTCAAGTATGCTTCTACTGAATAAATAAATGTTCATCTGGCCCAAGTCTCTGTTAGCTGAAAGGAACAGAGGAACCACTCTCCTGGGCAAGCCTGAGTCCTGTTCAACCCAATATTGTGTTGACGACAGGGGCCTCGAGGGATTTGCCAAGGAAGGACATAGTTTTCCTCCCTGACATTAACCTTAAAGGTTAGGTGTACTCTCAGTAGCCATTTATGGCTCTGACATTCATAAATTTGGTCAAAACCTTTATGAATCCATTTATATTCCTCGCCTGTACCTCTTTTGTGATAATGAGCTCCATACATTTATTATTTTCTGTGTCAAATCATACTTCCTTTTATTTATCCTTTACCCATCTCTCTCAAGTTTTGAGGGGTTCTACCACTACTTCCTAAGAGGAATTGAGAATTACAATAACGTACTTTTGTCTGTTTACGCACAAACTCCAAAATTCTCCAGGTTTATTTTATTTTGTCTTGAGCAAGAATAAATAAAACTGCATATTGTATTTCTATAGCACAGAGACCAATATTTCAGTTAAAGATTAGGATTCTGTCTTCTGGCACATTTTTCAGTATACTTTTCAGTGATGCTAAAACAAGCTCCAGAGTTCCCTTAGAATAATCTCATTTTGGGATTCCTAACATGCATTTGCATCTTGAAGGCAGCTCCTATCTGACCCTGGGGAAGCTGGAGGTAATTTTTGTTCTAATCTATAAACCATTGTTGGGGAGTAAGTGTATATTATATTGTTATATATATTTTATAACTGATTATAACTGATGTATAATAGAATATCATACGGTAGTAGGAATATACAGGCCTGGCGGGGTCAAGAATCTAGTGTTTTACAACCTTCACTGGACTGTAGCTTCCAAGTTTACACAATTAAGGGTTGAATTAGGTAATTTGCAAGATCTCACCAAACTTTAAAATTGAGTTCCTGTTCTTTGACCAATACTCAATGATTTCACAGAACATAGCCAATTCCAGCTTCTCTAAGCAACAACAGCCATCTGGCAATTCCGCCATGGTTCATTTGCTCTCAGTATTATAGAAGACTTTTAGATGGGTCACATGTAAAGTTTTCTTTTATCCACACTGCTGATTTCCCATCACAAAGATCTCAGTAAATGAAAAAAAAGTATAATTCTTTCTCTATATTCCCTTTAAAGAAATAACTACTGCTATGTTTTGGATCTAGAATGTTCCCTGCCTTCCTCATGTGCCTACAAGTAGGGCTTTTGGAAGGTAGTTGGATCCTCGAGGCTCTGTGCTTGTCACTGAAGTCTCCACTGATGAATTCAATGGCAGAGTGTGCTGTTAGGAGGAAGGAGGGGATCTGGTCACAGGAGGCAGCTCACTGGACACATGACCCGAAAAGGTATCTCTCCCTCCCCAGTCTTTCGGCAGCTTTTCCTCCACCCAGGCCCTTCTACTGTGCCATTTCTGCCTTGGAGCCAGTTGACTATAACCATGAGGTAAAATAAACCTCCCCTCCTTTAAGTTGTGGGTATTGGGTATTTCTCCCAGTTACAAGGACAGCGACTAAGGCAGCTGCTTTTCCTCTCGGTTATTTTTAAATGGGTGGACTTATTTTAGGCTCTGCAATCTGCTCCTATTTTGAGGCAGGGCTTGAAGGACCCTTCTGGATCCCTTCTGTTTCAAGTGCTCATCTTTATAATTGATTGGTTCCATCTTTAGGAATCATTACTAACAAGGATAAGTATTGACAAAATCTCTCCCCTTGCATCTTTGAGATTGCTCAAAATCTTGAAGCCAATGATATCTACCTCTACATTTGCTTGCTGACCTGAATTAGAAATGTTTTTCAGCATTGGCCACTTTCTGGTGTTTTCATGAGGAGGTAAATATTTGGTAGAATTATTTTTTTCAGCATTTTTAAAATAATGAGTGGAGAGCAGAGATAATAAAACTCTGCACAGCAAACAAATACTCTTCTAAATCCATCTGTGACCTGCTCTTCACTGCTCTACTCAATGGCACTGTTCGTTCAAGCACATGATTTATGATTCATGGTGTGGTGGAAACACATGAACTTGGGTCCAACAATCTCACCTGTAAAACAGACCCAATGATGCCCACATCATGACATTTTGCTTTGGACTAAATGCGTGGTGCACCTCTGACCCTCAGAATGGCTTGTGAATGTTGATTTCCTACTTATTGCTTTCAAATCATCTAATTAAGCCATTCAACAATTCAAATTGGAGTAGACAAGGGTATAACTGGGGTATGAAAGGCATAGAACATCAACTCCAAGAAAAACATTGTTCACAAAAAGAAAAAAAGGCTGCTGGCCATGGTGGTCCACACTTGTAATCCTAGTTAATCAGGATGTGGAAACAGGAGGATCACAAATTGCAGGCCAGCCTGAGAAACATTTAGAGACCTGGTCTCAAAAATAAAAAGGTTGAGGGAGTAGCTTAGTGGTAGAGTATTTGCTTAGTATGTGTGAGGGTGTAGATTTAGTCCCCGGGGGGTGAAGGAGAGAGATTTCAGTTGGCTCTAAATCAGATACTACTGTGTTGCTATGCTCTTTTCACTTTGTTGTGGGAATGATAATGATATTAACTATAATGATCTGGGTCTCTCTCTTCATATCCGTTGAGGTTTGGGATCAGGGCCCCTGCCCCTTAACTGATCTTTCTTGACAGTTGAGTCATTCTCACAGCCTCTTTGTGCTGTTGGAGAGTTCTGTCATGAATGAGTTGATTTCTGCCCCCTGCTATGCATAGACCTTAAAGGTTTCTTTCTCTGTCACCATCCAGTCCCACTGTCCTTTCACTTTACCTTGGAACAGAAGGATGAGGGGCTGGGAGAAGGTGAGCATAAATCCTGAAAAAATCCTTTGAAAATCCCAATTTTACATAGAGCAACAGCTCGTATACTTACTCTTTTTTAGTATCTCTAGAATTAAAACAAAAAAGCAACAATTAAAAAAATATTAATTAGGAAAGAATGAATAACTTCATTTTAGAAGGAACAGGCCATATACTTATTCATAAAGATACCCTGTGAATGTAATGAGATTCAGAAAACTAATTTTTTTAAAAAAATTCAAACTCCAAGTTCAAATATTTTCAGGTACCTAGTAGAGGTCACTTGGTAAACATTGGAAATTATTGTGATAAATAAACCACAGGTTTTTCCTCATTCATTTATAGTCTGAGAGAAGAAGCAAATAATGATATGTAAATAAAGATAGTAGCAATTGATCAGTGTAATAAAATTATCTATGTCTATATGTGGTACAGATAAAGTGCTATAGGAATGCAATGAAGAGGCCAACCAATTGGGAGAGTTTAGGAGGTGGGGTGTTAGGACTGGCACCTACAGAGAAAGAAAGATTCCTTCAGGCTGGAGAGGACTTCATACCAGAAGTGGCTGAGCTGGAGACCAAGGTGAAAGCTTGTGTTTCCGGTGGGGAAAATGGCCTTGTTTAAAAGAATCTGAGATGTGAGAAAAGCATATGGTGGAAGACAGGCATGGAAAAGATACCCAATTCCCCTTTTACCTTTACCCAAGTTACTTCTTATAAATGCCTTGGTCTTATCGACTAAGTATTTTGTCAATATTTTAGGTCTCACTTTGTAATTGAAGAAGGCAAAGATTTTTCTCAGGGGATTTGCGATCTTCTAATTTAAAAACTTGGCAACTAACAGGATAATGGCTCACACACTCACTTCTAAGTGCTCCTTACTAGGGTATTTCTTTTTAAAAAGTGGGCTGTTTTGTGATTAGAGAAAGAAAGCTGGGAGGCTTGGATGGTGCTAGTGATGGCAATGTTTTGTCTCTGCTTTTCAAACAAAAACCTTATACTCTGCAGACAGATTGCCTAAGTTTTCAGCCTGGTCTCCACACTCAACTCCAGGCCTCAGTTTTCTCAGCTCTAAATCAGGGATAGTATGCGAACTAACTCAACATGCCTTAAAAAGTAAGGGTCTGTTATTTCAAAGAATAAGAAATTCAGAGGCTTTACATTTAACACTGTTGCTGGAGATTTAGCTGTCTCTTTCTCTCCCATCATGCTTAGCAAATAGAGTTGGTACTTGGGCTTCTCAGCCAATGGTTCCAAGATGGTGGCTACAGTTACTGCTATGACATAGCTATTTCCTACTAGTGTCTCCTGATGAGTAAATCTTTCTTCCAGAATTTCCAAGAGATTAGTTCTCTATTCTCATGGGTCATACTTTCTCAAGGTAGAATATACTTACTTTAAATTAATTGCTGGAAAATGGGGATTATTTAGAGACCAATCATGACAGCTGCCCAGGGGGATTGACTTTCCCGAGATCTTGGCATGGGGGTAGTAAACACATGAAAAATATGCAGGATGAGACAGTAAGGAGGAGCCGAAGCAATGGCTTTGGCGATGCCTCATTTCCTCTGTATTTTTTTAGAGGATTAAGTAAAAATCCACACAAATGCTTAGCAAAGTGTGTGACATGATAAGCCTTGATAAGCCCATAATACTATTTAATGGTTATTAGTTTTATTCTTACCAGTATTTCATATTATTTCACTTAAATTAATTTCTTCCATGAATGATCTGGGGAGAATCATCTATTGCTTTATAGCTTGTTATAGCTTAGAGAATAGTAACTTATATTCTCTCAAGGATGCAAACAAAACTCATCTACTTCCTAACATATCTGGAACAGCAATGACTTTTTAATGTATACACTTCAGAACATGCACTCTTTAGGCTCAGAAAGTCCGAATGATATCACATAGTCATCTGCTATTTATTAATTGGGTCACTTTGAGCAAGTTACTAAATCTATCTTTATTGGTTCATCTTCAAATAACTATGATCATGGTATCTGCCTCACAGACTTCTTTTGAACACCAAGTGATTAGTTTACTTGAACCAGCACTTAAAGAATGCTCAGTACATAGTAAAAGCTCAAAAATGTCAGCTATAACAAAAGCCAGACCTCCAAAGCCTATAACCTACATTTTTGACATGTCTTTTGCAACCAACTTTGCACTATAGCATTGTTGTTGGCTTCGATTAATGCTTAATTCCAGGTGAGCTTTGGGGTAATTGCATAGTGTCCTGATGGATTTCTGGTGACATAGGGGAGAGGGATTGCATATCACAAACACAGTTATTTTCATACTGACTTGATTATAGTAAAAGAATAGCTATACTCATTATAAATGTATTTAGCAGCAAACAACAGACTTACTGTCTGGAAGATTCACAGAAACCGCTTATTTTTCTCATATAGAAGACAGTACAGCTGCCTACTTAGGGAGGAAATGCATCACAACCCCACAATAGTTGCTGCAGCTCCAGGCAAAGTGTCTACATTTATATCAGGAGAAAGGGACAGGGACAACACAAGGAAACATCTACCTTTTATATGAGGAGAGCAAACACTTTCCCAGAATTCACCAGAAAAATTCTTCAATTTTTCTTCTGTCCTGTTGGGCAGAAATAGGTGACATGCCCAGGCTGCATTAGAAGAGACTGAAAAAGTGAGCGTTCAGTCTTGCCAGCTTCTCAGAGGCAGGGCCAGAGAGGGAGTTGGGGATGGAAATTGGGCCAGCCAATTGGGCCACGTCTGCCATAACATGTTTCCAACATACAAACCTCAAGTCAATGCTTCAGATTTCACAGAGCCCAAGGCACCCACAGCAGAGTGAGGACAACGTGGCTCTATCACAGTGGTAGGTCAGCTATTGGTGAAGAACTTCTCATTTCTGCAGTTGCTTTAAGGAAAAAAGAACTCTCCGTTTTGTTTTCCAAGATTTTCTTGTTCTTTCATCATTTTCTTTGCAAAATAAAGAATACAAGACTTGCCGTTTCACAAGTAAGAGAACCCCCATAAGTCACCCTTGGTTTTAGACGTGAAATCACCTTGAGCCTTACCCCGTGGTGCTGGGAATCCAAACCCTTCCCACGTGCACCAGGCTGGGCTCACACAGCCTTACTAGAAGTGCTCCATTTCCCATCTCTCAGTATTTATAACTCTCTCTTTGAGAAGAAAATGAGCTATACTATGAAGTCATATTAAGACAGAGAATTAGGCCTCAGTAGTAAAGGAATAAGACATAATTTAGATTCATTTGGTTGAAAAGATAAATGGAGATAAAAGCCCAATAAACAGGAGCCAAATGCCTTGGCAGGGGAAGCACACAGACAATGGACTTGGCCAAAGGCCATGGAGTCACTGGTGCCTGCTGAGAGGCTAGGGGGCCCACTGAGGCTCCCTCCCTGGTGCTGTGTGTGGATGAGAAGGGGTGAGTGAAAACCACAGGGGAAGCCAGGGACTTCAAGAGGATGAGCAAAAGCCAACAGGAGGGAGACAGCAAATCTTCAAGAGCCACACTGTGAAAAATAGCCTTGGGCCACAGTGCTCTGAAACCTTTTTCAAATATGCCCTTTGCTTTTAGAAAGAAAACCTACAAGGCCTTGTCCTTCTTAGTAGTGAAGCATCATTTTTAACTAGAGAATATCTTTATTTAGAAATACCTGACCAAAAAAAAAAAAATACCTGGAAGAGCGCTACTGACACTGCCCAGGTTCTCTGTGCTGTTTTGCTGGAACCGTGTCACACTTTCTGTGTTGCAGATCGATTCATTAACCATCAGCTGAGGAGGTTACGGGGCAGGCATTATGTTAGTTCTGAGCTTAATAAGATGAAAAAGAAAAGGTGCAGTCCTGGAGTGGCTTATACTATCTCTGGAGGCGATTCTGTCCCTTAGGGAACAGTTGGCAATGTCTGGAGGGTTTCTGGTTGTCAAACCCTCTTGGACGGGTTTGCTGAAATCTGGAGGGCAGAGGCCAGCAATGCTCCTAAGCATCCTATAACACGTAGGACAGCACCAGCAAGGAATTAACAGGCCAGAGAGCCCATAGTGCTGGGGCTGAGAACCATTCTACTATATTGGAGATATGATGTGGAAAAATACAAATGAACAGCCAGTGCCATTGTAGAAGCGTGCACAAGTGAGAAAGAGTCTTGAAGACAGGAATTACAAGTTCTACCCAAAGGAATCTGTGAAAATGATGCAGAGTCTTCTGTGAGTTTTGAAAGATGCTTAGAGTTTTAACACAGGATCAGGCTGAACGGGATTATACAATCAGAGCAGGTAAGACTGTAGGCAAAGTCCTGTTGCAAACAAAGACTTCACACTGCACAATGAGTGAGGCAAGAAGTGCTGGAAAATGATTCTGGAGAAGTAGGCAGGACAAGATTAGTGGCATCAGGAGTCAGTGTAAGGGGTTTGAACTTGGCTCTAGGCCTGATGGGGAACTGTGGGAGAACTACAAGTAAAGTGATAGTGGGAAAATATTACCTAAAATGATCTATGTAGGTAAAGCAAACTGATTTTTCTTCATATTCACATTTTAATGTATCTGCTATGAAATGTATGTTTTCTCCACATCAATAAATTCTCTAATTTTCCATGTATGTCATGGAAAATTGGGTGTCCTACAAATTAACTCAATTTTGACACTATAGGGTTAGATCTCACAGGCCAAAGGGCTCAGCCCCCAGGACGTCCCTTCGCTCCATATCCTGAGAGCAGGTACTCTAGTCGGTGTCCAAGTAACTTCTGTCCCACTCAGAATCACACCAATGCTCCCATGACCCCCTTCTCAGCTTGACCATTTGCTAAAGAGGTTCATAGAACGCAGGAGAACAGTTTACTCACTAGGTGACCAGTTTATCATGAAAGCTATACCAAGGATGCAAATTTGCCAGATGAAGAAATACACAGGGCAAGGTCTGGAGGGATCCCAAGCAAGGAGGCTTCTTTCCTTGTGCACTTTTGGGGTGCCCTGCCTTCCTGACATGCATATGTGCTCCTCCCTATCAGCCTGGAAGCGCTCTGAACCCCATCCTTGTGGGTTTTATGGAGGCTTCATTTCATAGGCATGGTTGATTGCATAATTACCCATCAGGGATCTGCTCAACCTTGCTCCCTGGAGTTTGAGGAGCAAGAATGCAGTTACATTTCCAACCCTGTAATCACAACCCTGGCAACCAGCCCCCATCCTGGGGTTCTGTGGGAGCCCCCAGTCACCAGTCATCTCATCAGTATATAAAGTGACACACTTGGTTTCAGGAGCTGTGTGTCAGGAATGGGAGCAGAGACAAAATGCATACTTTTCACAGATAAATAACTACTACATTGAAAAGGATTACAGACCCCATTACCTATATGTCTTATTAGCATTTTACCAGCTCTCTCTCCCTCTACCATCTTGCTCTAACCCACAGGTCCATCCTTAGTAATACATTCCTGGCATCATCAATATGTGTAGTCTACCTTTATGGAAGAGAGGCTGTTTGATGGTCCACTGGAGATGTCTGGTCTAGGTGGGAAGGGAAAGCAAGAAAGCTTCTAATGATCTGAGAGATCGTCAAGACTTAGAGAGCATAGAGATATTTATGAAAAAGAGGAGTGGGGGAAGATTTATTGATTTTCCAAGAAAGAGACAAAGTGAAAACTGTAGGATAGGACATTGGGGTTGGAGTATTAGAATTTCAGTGTTCTAGTATAGAGCAGATCCAGGTGACACAAGATGCCCAAGGCTCCTAGACATTGGTGAATGAAGGAGGGAGGAGTTGATGGCCGCTGGGTTTGAAGAGCAATGAGTCCTTTGGGGAATTGGGTGACTTACATGACCATTAAAAATGTCTGTGATGATGGCAGGACTGGAGTTAAAGATGAAGAGTTTGAAGCAGATGTCAAATTTGTCCATGAACATGATGGAATGGTCAGAAGATAGCAGCAATGAGAGGGGGTAGAAAATGTTCAATAGATCGACTTCCAGGGCAATATGAAGTTTTGCAACATACTGGGCAAGCAACTTCCTGGAAACAGCAACTTAGAGGATGTCTGCTTTGTACTTGATAAGCTGTACTCCAGAGAGCCACATGGAAATCACTGTCCCTAAGACAACACCAGAAGTAGAGAGAGATTGTTTGGTGAAGAAAATAAAAATGTTAAGAACTTCCTTATACACGGTATAGGTATTTCAAAGATCACAGTTAACAAATTTTTAAGGAAGAAAGTGATAGATAGGGTATATTATTTTGGTATGGCTGAAAACAAAATACCACCCACTGGGTGATTTAAACAACAGTAATATTATTGTCTTTTTTTTTTTTTTTTTCTGGTACCAGGGATTGAATTTGGGACCTCGTGAGGCAGGGGCAGCACCACTGAGCTAAATTCCCAGCCCAGTAATCTTATTGTCTGATAGTTCTGGAGGCTAGAATCCAAGATCCAAATATCAGCCAAATTGGTTCTTTAGGAGAATGGGTTCCAAGTTTCCCATCTAGTTTCTGCCTCTCTGTTGGCACTCTTTGTGACATTCCTTGGCTTGTATATGCAACTTTCTGCTCTCTGACTTTACCTTCACATGATATTCTTGGTGTCTCTCTCTTTACATGGTGTTCTTTCTATGAGGATGTCATTCATACTGAATTTAAAAATCCACCCTACTCCTGTATGACTTCATCTTAAGTAATCAGTAGCAACCCAATTCCTGCAAAAGGTCACACTCTGAAGTACTGAGAATTAGGACTTCAGTACGTCTTTTCTGAGTAAACTAACCAACCCATAACATGAGATAGAAGAAGCATGGCCATATTGCAAAAATAGAAAAAGAGGAAAGGAACTTAGAGAAACTATCGTTTGGCTCTTTGGCCACTGATTATAAATGATAATAATATGAAGCTCAGTGGAATAAGCTGTCTATGAATTTCTCCATGTATGTAGTATGATCAAAAGATATGGTGAATGTTTCAAATTTTAAAAAAATTATTACAGCACTATTGCTATTAATTCCTTTCTGTCTTACTTTCTCGTTGTTGAGACACAGTATTTGATACCCACAATTTAAGGGAGGAAAGGTTTATTTTGACTCACAGTTTGTAGAGATTTTAGTCCATAGTCAGCTGGCTCCAAGGCAAAAACTGCATGGTAGAAAGGTCTGGGGAGAAGAAAGCTGCTCACCTAGTGGTGTCCAGGAAGAAGAGGAGGCAGGAAGGGAAATATAACCGCCTGGGTTACACTCATAGTGAGTCACCTCTTCCCACCAGGCACCTCCTAACATCAGGTTGGCTCTAATGCCCCTATAATTCAATCACCTTTTAAAGATCCCAATTATGATTGTGTTAGGCTTTAGGGGGAGATGTAAATATGGACCATAACATCCTCAAAATACTCTTCTTCCTTCCAAACACACTTATCCCATCATTTTGCCACTTTGTGAAGCAGTCCTGGAAGTTCTATTTCGTGAGTGTTTTTGTGTGGCTGCTTTGATATCCTGAATAGATTCAAAATGTTTACAATGAATTCTGTCAAACAGAAGCATCATGGTGTGTCCTTGTTATGGTTTATATCTAAATGTCCCCCAAAAGCCTCATAGCTCATAGGCAGGGCTTTTGAGAGGTGATTCCATGGGAAGAGGGCATATAGCTGACTTGCTGTTAGGAGGAAGGGCCTGACTGAGGGAAGCAGGTCACTGGGGTGTGACCTGCAAGGGTTTATCTCTGTCACGGGATCCACTTGTGAGCAGCTTACCTCTTCCAGACCTTTCGGCCATACTTTCCCACCTCAGCTAACCATGGACTGTGACTGAGCAAAATAAATCTCTCTCTTTCTTAAGAGAGCAGGTATTGGCCAGTGTGGTTCAGCAATGAGCAAAATGACTTCAGTCTTCATCCACCTTATTCACCAGATCTTGTACTATATGGCATCTAGCTCTTCCTCAAAGTCAAAATGACTATGAAAGTGAAATATTTTATATCAAAATCTTCAGGACATCAAGGCAGCCAGGATAGTGCTATCAAAGACACCAAAGAGGACTTGGCAGAACTGCTTCAGAAAGTGGCAAAAATGATAGGATAAGTGTGTTTGAAGCAAGAGGGGTTATTTTGAGGGGCTTAATGGCAATGTGTCTTTTATTGTAACACATTTTCTAAAATTTAAACATTAGCCATATCTTTTGATCATTCCACATATCTCTAGTGGCTTGAAGACTTATCACTGCCCAACTTGGAGAGCCTCAGAAGTAAATAATTACATAGACTACAGTGTGAATGGTGCTCTATTCACTGTCTCTAGCACTGTAGTTCACAGCACAGAACTCACAGTGCAGGAAAGGAATTTTGCAATGGACTCCAGGAATCACTGAATTGGGAAAAATCTTTGCACCTGTCATGATGTATCCTTTTATGATGGATCTCAGGGGACCTTCCTGTCTAAGCTAAACCCCACAAACGTAGGATCCAGATCTTATTCAGACATATATTTCCTAAGACTTTGAAGTCTGATACAAAGTTAAGTATTCAGCAAATAAATGAAGCAATACTGGCAATAATGTCAGTAGTGAATTCATAAGAAAATATTAGAATTGACATACTGAATTCTTAGAAGATAGCTCAAAATCTTTGATAATGTGTGAAACATTTCTGAGGGAGGTGAAATATATATGATTTAGACTTAGGAAGATCTCTATGATATATTGCTTTACCATAGATTGTGCATTTTTATTTGAGTGGTTATGAAAGATTGCAAGATTTGGGGTTTTTTGGGAGGTAGAAATAGAGAAAGCTACCTTTTCTTCTTTTTCATGATTTTAAATTTTGCAAATCAGTTTTATTCAATTGCACAAGAAGGTTGCTTTTGTATTGCAGTTTGAATGGGGGAATTCAAATGCCTTATAATAATGGATCATGGTAGGTAAGTAATGTGATGAATATTATAGTATTAATCCGAATAGTCATAAAACATTTAGCTGAGTTTATCCAGATTATATGAGGAATGGGAATGGAAAAATGTTCTGGGATGATATGATATATTTAAGAAATTAAAATGTCAAGATTTTCTTGAGGATTAGAGTTATGTATCAGGTCATTTTTAGCTATGAGTGAGAAGCAAATCCAAATGAAACTGAACTAACTATTGTCTCACATGACAAGCAGAAGGAAGGACTGTACTTGAATGATGAATTTCACCCATCAGAGACTGACAGGTAGATCTGATCTCCTTTGGTCTTTCTCCTCTACCTTCCAGCACAAGGCTAGAAATTCCTTTATGATCACAGGATGACTGTAGCAGCTCTCAGCATAACATATATTCATTTATTGAGCAAGTATTTATCTAGTGACTGTTATGTGCCAAGGTTCTGAGTACTGGAGATAAAATGGGTTATTTGGACCCAGTGTAATATATTGCCCATAGATCTCCTGCTGTATTATTAGATAAAAGCAAATTTTTGCCTTCCTTAAGTTACTTTCTAATGGGAACAAAAACTCAAAATGAAAGGAGGAATAATGTACAATGTTCAGTAGTATTTGTAAGTGCTAAGAAGAATAATATGGCAAGGTATTAAAAAATGGTGAAGTGGTCATTAGGGAAGTCATCTTTGGCCTATGTGTTAGTGAGCTTTCCATTACTGTAACAAATGCCTCAGACAGTCAACTTACAGGGACCCATGGTGTCACAAGTTTCACAGCATAGATGCTTGGTCTTGCTGTTTTTTGGGACTATGGTAAGATAGCACATCATAGCAGGGAAAGCTTGATGGAAGAAGTTACTCACCTTACAGTGGCCAGAAAGCAAGAAAGAGAGGAAATGGCTGGAGTCCCACAATTCCCTTCAAGTTCATACCCCCAGAGACTTAAGATCTCCCACTAGGCCCTCCTCCTAAGGGTTTCCACCACCTTCCAATAGCTCCCTGCCAAGGACCAATCCTCTAGCACAGACATCTTTGGGGGATATTCCAGATCTAAACTGTAGCTGCTTCCAAGGAAATATCTGAGTAAAAGAAAGAATGTGCTGTGGAAACTTCTGGAGAAGGGCTTCCAGGCAAAGGCAAAATCCCTAAGGTAAAGGCATGCTTGATGTGTTTGAAAAGACACTACAGTCAGTATGGCTGGAAAGACATGTGCAAGAAGAAGACTAGCAAGAAGTGAAACACAGAAGTGGTTGGGTGCTGGATCAGAAGGACCTTCTCTGCCATGATTAGAACCCTGGCTTTTCTAATAAGATGAGAAGTTTTGGGAGTATTTTCAGCAGGTGTGTGACATGATTTATGTGTCCAAAGGATACACTCTATCTCCTTTATGGAGAATTGACTGTAACGGGTGAGTGTGGAAGTACAGTGTGTACAGCAGACTGATGAGAAAGCCAGGTGGAGGTGATGGATTGTATGGTGAGCAGAATATGGAGTGGTCACATTGGCTTTACTCTGACAGCTGTACACATCAATGTCTTGAGAAGCTACAAAAGGAATATTGCTCTGGAGTCTTCTTTTTATGACTGAGGAAAGGTTTTCTAGAAGCTTCTCAGGTTATCTCCTTTTGATTCTCATTTGAATAAATACCATCTTAGATATAACCTGGTTCTCTAGTGAGTGAAATGAAATTTCACTGTATGGCTCAGGCTGATAAAAATGTACTTGATGAATCAGAGAGGCCTATCTCCCCTGAAAAGTGTGGCCACTTAAAGGAAGGAGAATAAACTTGGGAAACTAGTGCAAAATGAAAACTTGGGGCTCCTTGTTCAAAAATTAAGAATTTCAAGATGGAGACAATAATGCATTAAACCAAGCAAGGGCCCTTCTAAGTGAGGGGCCCAGTGGGATTACCAACATAGCTTACCCCATCTATTAGCAAAGTCGTTATTGGGTGAGAACAACAAATTTCTGTCTCACAAATTATTGTCTGGTGCAATTTAGATGATCTTGAAGGCAACACCAAGCTTTTCAGGACATTGAGGTTTTTGTCAATGTCCTCCTAGCTAGAAAAAGAAATGAATTCTTACTTGGCTTATTGGAAGTAGCCCTTCTAATTCTTTGTCTTTAGTTTTGGCATTGGAATGAATCCCTTGTTCAGAATCTCATAAACAATGAATTCATCTTCTAATCCACTTCCAGACTTAATTCGAATCCCTCTAACTCCTGACCACCTGCCTTATTTAAGGGCTTACCTCTCTCTTTAGATCTGTACAGTGCTTCCTTCCCTTTTTCCCTGGGATTTGCAACCAAGCTTTGATTCTGCTCCTTTGACTCCATGCTCCTGCAGGGCTTGTCTTGCATCACCCACACATCTGCTTTTTAGCCAATTTTGGTTTGGATTTATTTTTGGCCACCCTGTAATAAGATGCCACTGAAAGACTATTCACTTCCTCAAAGAGATTTTTGACAGTTGTCTCTAGATTTGCTACTTGCCAATGTACCTTCTTGGCTTCCTAGGATTTTAGCTATGTTATCATTGTTTATAGGATTTTACCATTGATATAGACAAGGATAGGAGTGGAAAACACGTCAAAGTGGTTAATATTACTACTTTAGAATGAGTGTTTATTTTGTGGAGGAGAAGAAAAGAACAAAAGAAAGTACATTTTTAATAGATAAATTTTAGGGGGATAAAGAAGTTTTTGTCTTCCAGGGAATAATGACTTTTTAAAATCTCTTCAAGCAGGTGCCAGGCACATCAGCAGATGCCTGAGAGAGGTTCCTGAGTCACAGGGAACCCGCCCCATCCAGCTTGCACCCATGGCAATGAACCACTTAGCCACGTGGGCACCTGCAGGACCCCCCCCCCCACTCCTCTGACCTCTTGGCTGTACTGCCACCTAGCTCCACACTACAAAGACACAGGGGACACCAGACAACTGTACTGGGTAAGTTGGAGGGATCATCACCTCCCATCAGAACCTGGATTATCTTCAGGGGAAGGGCAGCTGGAATCTTCAGTAGAGCCTTGCAGAGTTCAACCCTACTGGAGGATGGGGACCTCAACTTGGAACTTGCAGCCAGAAATCTGCCTGAATCGCACAGGTCTGTGACTGGCTTGCTGAGACTCATTGACTTATATCTGCACACTGCTACCCACATTGTCTATTGTGACAACAGAGACATACCCTGAAGAAGGCCCTTCATTTTCATTTTTTTATTTCCAAAATTAGTATTATTGGTTTGTTTTTTTCTATTTTTAATTTTTTCCCTACTCTTTGCAAATTTTTGTTTTACTCTTTTTCTTCTTCTTCTTCTTCTTCTTCTTCTTCTTCTTCTTCTTCTTCTTCTTCTTCTTCTTTTCTTCTTCTTTCTTTTCTCTTTCTGTTTCCTCTCTCTCACACTCACTCTCTTGCCATCCCACATTGTTCTTCATCTCCCTTTTTGTTCCTGTTCTGGCGCTAATTCAGATTTTTTCTTTTTCTTTTCTTCTCTTTTTCCTTCTCTCGCCCTTGTCCTCACTGCTAACCTTTCCCTATCCTTCTACCTATATACCCCTCCCTCCCCAACTCCTTCTAACTCCCCATCCTGAAGGGTAAAGTTGCTGTGTTGAGGAGTTTATTCACCATAAAAATATGTTGGGTTGGTCGGTGATTTTGCTTTAATTCACACAGTTAAAAGTGATAGATTAATAACTACCACAAAATGTCATTTTCTAAGATGTACTTGATGCTATGGTTTTGCTGATTATATCACTTGGGCTAAGGTGTTGTTATTGATCTAGTCAGTGGTCCTTCCTGGCATAATGAAAATGAGATCATCTCAGAGTCATTAGAGACTCAAAACCTAAAGACCAGCTATATCTGGAAGACACCTCTGAGAAGTAACCATTCCATAAGGGTTCTAATTACAAGCAACAAAGATACTTACAATAAGCAACTTTGAAGTATCAACCCAGGAATCAAACCAAGGACAGTACCAAAAACAAAAATGAGAAGACATTTAAGCAAGGCACAAATGCAGGGTTCCACCCCACGAAGGGTAAACTCTGGGGGAAACGAGGTGGAAAAGTCTGATAATCAACCACCTGGACACCCTGAACTGAGAGCATGGGAAGTAACAAAACAAATGAATAGGCTCTAGAAAAATTCAAAGCAGAAATAATCTCCCAGATAACTACAGAGATGGTGAGCAGAGTGAAAATCATGATTAGAGGCTCTAGAACAGAAACAGATTTTAAAAAAAAATAGATGAGGTCAGAAACATGCTGGAAGCCATGAATGCCCAGCATAAGAAAGAAATGGAAACCATGATCACCCAACATAAGAAAGAAATGGAATCCATGAAATAGATTCAAACAGATATTCAGGAGATTAAAAGCTCCATCGAAAGTATCCACAGCAGATTAAAGGAATCTGAAGATAGGATATCAGATACAGAAGACAGGATTGTGGTTAAGGACCATGAAAACAGAGGTTTCTTAAAAATAGTAAGGGGCCACAAGAAATCAATCCAGCAGCTGCTAGACAACGCAAAGAAGAATAACATAAGACTAACACAAATACATGAAAAAAAAGGAGAAAGTACAACTGACATAAAATAAACTGTTCACAGAAGTAATAGTGGAAAACTTCCCAGGCAGAGGTAGACATAAAGATAAGTGAAGCATGTAGAACTCCAACTAGACATGATCAAAAAAATCTACACCTAGACATATAATAGTCAAGATCCCTGAAACCCAACAGAAGAACAAAATCCTACAAGCAATTAGAGAAAAGAAAAAAATCACCTACAAAGGAAAGCCCATTAGAATCACAGCAGACTTCTTAAAACAAACCCTCAAATCAAAGAGAGCCTGGACTGAATTATTTCAAGCCCTAAAAGAAAATAACTTCCAACCTAGACTGTTGTATCCTGCAAAATTATCTTTCAAAATTGATGGGGAAATTAGATACTTCCACGACAAAGAACACTTGAGAAATTTCATGACCACCAAACCAGCACTACAAGCAATTCTAAACAATATCCTAGAAAAATACAATGAAGGTCACAACTCCATGAGGCCCAACAGAGGGAAGCCACCAGGCAAGGTAAGAAACTAAAGGGATGGGGGAAAATGAATAAAAGAGTCAACAAAAGTAAAACACCATGACAAGGATGAGTCAATATCTATCAATTATAACCCTCAATGTTAATGGCCTCGATTCACCAGTCAAAAGAAATAGACTGGCAGAATGGATTAAGAAGCAAAATCCAACAATATGCTGTATATAAGAAACACATCTAACTCAAAAAGAAATTCATAGACTGAAAGTAAAAGGATGGAAAGCAGTTTTCCATGCCACAGGAACCCAGACAAAAGCAGGGGTAGCAATCTTATTTGCAGACAAAGTAGATTTCAAACCAAAACTAATTAAGAGAGACAAAGATGGTCACTACATCCTTATGAAGGGAACAATCCAAGAGGAAGAGATGACAATCATAAATATATATGCACCAAATATGAATGCCCTCAGCTATACAAAACAAATATTAATGGACATGAAAAACCAAATAAGCACTAATACAATTGTAGTGGGGGACCTCAATACCCCACTATCACAAATAGATCATCTAGACAAAAAATTAACAATGAAATTCTAGAACTAAACCAAGCTATTGAACAAATGGATTTAATAGATGTTTACAGAGTGTTCCACCCCACAAAATCAGAATACACCTTCTTTACGGCTGCACATGGGTCATTCTCCAGAATAGACCACATGCTAGCTCATAGGACATGTCTAAGTAAATGTAAAAGAACTGAAGTTACCCCCTGTATAGTATCAAATCATACTGCAATAAAATTGGAGATCAATAACATAAGAAACCTCAAACCCCCCACAAACACATGGAAACTGAATATCACCCTCCTGAACAACCACTGGGTCACAGAGGAAATTAAAGAAGAAATTAAACAATTTCTACAAGAAAATGATAATGCCAATACAACATACAGGAATCTATGGGACACAATGAAAGCAGTTCTACATGGGAAATACATAGCAGTGAATGCCCATATGAGGAATACAGGGAGAACTCAAATAAATAACCTAATGCAGAACCTCAAGCTCATAGAAAAAGGAGAGCATAACAAATCCATATCTCATACAAAAGAGGAAATTATAAAGATTCGAGCAGAAATCAATGCAGTGGAGACTAAGAGAATGATACAAAAAGTCAAAGAATCAAAGAGTTGGTTTTTTGAAAGAATAAATAAAATCAATAAACCTTTAGCCAACCTTATCAAAAAAAGGAAAGAAAAGGCCCAAATCCATGCAATTAAGAATGAAAAAGGTGAAGTCACAACAGATCCAACAGAAATCCAGAAGATCATCAATACCTACTTTGAGAACCTGTACTCTAATAAAATGGAAAACACAGACGAAATGGACAGATTCCTAGATACATACGAATTGCCAAAGTTAAATAAGAAGATATAGAACTTCTAAACACCCCAATTACAATGAGAGAAATTGAAAATGTAATAAAAAATTTACCAACAAAGAAAAGCCCAGGACCTGATGGGTTCACTGCTGAATTCTACAAGACATTTAAAGAAAAACAATCACCATTACTCTTTAAACTCTTCAAGGAAATTGAAAGGGAAGCAAGGCTTCCAAATTCATTCCTGGAAGGAAGTGTTACTTTGATTCCAAAATCAGGGAAAGACCCAACCCAAAAAGAGAACTACAGGCCAATCTCCCTAATGAACACAGAGGCAAAAATCTTCAACAAGATACCGGCAAACAGAATACAGAGGGGCATCAAGAAGATCATACACCCTGACCAAGTCAGATTTATCCCAGGGATGCAAAGATGGTTCAACATTCATAAATCAATAAATGTAATACACTATATTAACAAAGTCAAGGACAAAAATCATATGATCATCTCAGTAGATGCAGAAAAGGCATTTGACAAAATCTAACACCCATTCGTAATAAAAACCCTACAGAAAATTGAAATAGAAGGTCTTTATCTCAATCTGATTAAGGCTATCTATGAAAAACCAAAGGCCAACATCATACTAAATGGTCAGAAACTGAAAACTTTCACGCTAAAATCAGGAACAAGACAAGGATGCCCACTATCACCATTCCTATTCGATATAGTTCTGGAAACATTAGCCACAGCAATTAGAAAAGAGAAAGAAATAAAAGGAATAAAGATAGGAAAGGAAGAAATTAAACTGTCATTATTTGCTGACGATATGATACTTTACATAGAAGACCCAAAAAACTCTGCCAAAAGATTTCTAGACTTAATTGACAGATTCAGTAGAGTAGCTGAATACAAGGTCAACACTCAAAAATCAATAGCCTTCTTATACACAAATAACAGACTCACTGAGAAATTAGGGAACCAATTCCTTTTACAATAGCATCCAAACAAATGAAATATATAGGAATCAATCTAACAAAGGAAGCAAAAGACTTCTACACTGAAAATGACAGCACTCTGAAAAAGAGATCAAAGAGGATATAAGAAAATGGAAAGACATCCCTTGCTCCTGAGTGGGAAGGACCAATATAGTGAAAATGGCCATACTTCCAAAACTACTATATAGATTTAATGCAATCCTGATTGAAATTCCAACAATATACTTCACAGAACTAGAAAAAACAATCCAAAAATTCATTTGGAACCAGAAGAGACCTAGAATAGCAATTCTAGGCAACAGAGACATGGCAGGGGGTCTCACAATCCCCAACTTGAAACTATACTACAAAGCTATTGTGATAAACACACATGGTACTGGCAAAAGAAGAGACCTGAGGATCAGTGGAATAGATTAGAAGATCCAGAAAAAACTCCAGACATGCTCAGCCACCTCATCTTTGACAAAGGAGCCAACCACCAACATTGGAGGAAAGATAGCCTATTCAATAAATGGCACTGGAAAAACTGGATTTCAACCTGCCAACGATTAAAAGTAGACCCATACCTATCACCATGCACTAAGCTAAGATCAAAAAGGATTAAAGATCTAAATATTAAAACAGAAACACTAAACTTACTGGAAGATAAGTTAGGTAGACCTCTTGAAAACATTGGCATAGGAAAAGATTTTATGAACAAAACCTCAGTAGCACAGGATCTAGCAGAAAGAATCAACAACTGGGATCTCATCTTATTAAAAAGCTTCTGCACTGCAAAAGAAACCACCAACAGAGGTAAGAGACAACCTACAATGTGGGAAAAAATTTTTAGTAGCTGAACCTCACACAAAGGACTACTATCTAGAATATATAAAGGACTGAAAAAAATCAGACCCCCCCCCAAATTCAAAGACCCAATTCAAAAATGGGCATCTGAAATGAAATGACATTTCTCAGAACAAGAAGTAAAAACAGCAAATAAATATATGAAAAAATGTTCAATATCACTGGTCATTCGAGAGATGCAGATGAAAACAACACTGAGATTCCACCTCACCCCACGAAGAAGGGCTACTATCAAAAAAATCAACCAATAACAAATGCTAGTGGGGGTGTAGGGAGAAAGGAACCCTTCTCCATTGCTGGTGGGAGTGCAAGCTGGTGCAACCATTGTGGAAATCAGTATGGAGACACCTCCAAGAACTAAGACTAGAGGTCTCATATGACCCAGCTATTCCTCTGTTGGGTATCTTCCCCAAAGAATTAAAAGAATCATACCACAGTGATATATGTGCACCTATGTTTATAGTGGCACAGTTTGTAATAGCAAAAGCTTGGAAACAGCCCAAGTGCCCATCAACTGGAAACTGGATAAAGAAGATGTGGGGTTTTTTTTATAAAATGGAGTACTACTCAGCCATAAGGAATGAGAAACTAGAGTCATTTATAGCTAAATGGATTGAGACCACAGTGTTAAGTGAAATAAAAGTGTAAATACTGAATAGTTTCTCTAGTATGAGAAACTGAAAGTGTAAATAAGGATTAAAATGATTAAAATGAATAATTGATAATTTGAAATAGGAAGAAAAGTCCAAAGGTGTGGGAGTGATGGGAGGGGAAGGGGAAAGGAAAGAAGAGAAAGGGAAACTTATGAGAAAAGAAAAAAATGGAAATGAAGTCTATGTAAATAGGGAAGGGTGGAGGGGGTGAAGGGCGCACAGGTAATGGGGAAAAAATAAGAACCAAGATACATCATGTACAGGTACAAGCTCCCAATGATAAATGTAAACGTATTGTATAACTAAAATGTACCAATAAAGAACTTAAGAATAAAAAAAAAAAATCTCTTCAAGCCAAAAACAATCAAATGCCCTGGTGATTTACACGGTCACCAATTAGAATAATCTGGACATCACTGTCTGAAACCAAGGGTCTTTAAATTTTCTTTCAATGTGGGTTAGTTCCGTGAAATGGCTGTAGATTTCCAGGACATTATTCTTCCAGAATGAGCACAAGCCCACTGGCTTCTAATTCAGAAAAATTCAATTCTTTGAGCTCTATGATTACTGGTGGTGTTCAGTTTTTTTTGTAATAATTCTTGTCACTGAAGATTGCTAATTCTCTGGATCTATTAAAAAGGCATTTGGCAAATTGTTTTCTTTTACAGAATTACTAGTATTGATTATCATAACAAGTGGGTTTATGTAACATGATTATGCCTTTTTACTTTAAAATGTTTGATGAAGACCTAGTTTTCTTTATAAAATTGATCATGCCAATCCACCCACTTTTGCTTCTCTAAGTTATTTTCCCCATGCTGAGTTAACCTTCTGATCCTAACTGTCACTTCTGAAAAATAGGGCTTCCAGGCCCACAAATGCAGATCCTGCAGTCACATGTTCCAGAAATGGAAGATGTAATTTCTCCCAAGGGCTAGATGTACAGACCATTATATCATCTCACACTCTGAGACAGTCTCCCCTTTCCAGACTTGCTGAGCATCCGTTGAATGTAGAGTGTCTTTATCTCTGACCTCTAAACAGGGTCACTGTTGTAACAGCTGAGAGAAAGCTTTCAGGAATGAATGAGTACTTAGAGAAATCAGGTAGCATTCTCGTCCAGCACAGTGATCATTTCTGACAACACTGATAGAGGGACTTCTTCTGCAGTCCATTGATTTCAGTGTCAGGCAGATGAAAAGTAGCATATTGATGAGCCTTTGTCATTGCTTTGCCAAAGGTGTCTTGTCAGATAAAAGACCAGTAGAGGAAGCCAACTTAAGACAGGCCATCACATCAATTTTCTTGGTGCTGAAGGAAAGTGAATGAACTGTGATATTTAAACTAATCAATGCCTATAGAGGTTCTCTTAAACTCTTACAATAAATTGTTTTAATTTGCAAAGAGAGAAGACAGATCCACAAAAAGGATAAAGGAAAATAGGCCACAAAAGTTGAAGTAAAATTTCCCATTCACAGTGATACTGAAGCTACCACCAAGACTCTCATATAAAGTTTACCCATCTTAAAGGTTTTTCTGTGTATCAAAATAGTGCCCAAAGCCCTGTGTAATATTTTTTAACTTTCTGGTATGCCTCTTTGCATTCACAGTTGAGACTACAGGTGACTGTGTACTGTGCAGTCTAAATTCAGAAAGAACTTCTGGTTGGGGTGTCAGTCACCTCCCCTAAAGGGCTTGGTGAGAGGTAATATCTGAATAGAATCAGAGATAAAAAAACTTTCCAACATTTCTCAGCCTTCTGACCACTTACTCTCAAAGAAGATGGGGAAGGGAACAGGAGACAACTTTTAGAGGCCTCCTCTCTTACTTCCCTCAAGCAAAGAGAAACAGGCACTAACTGACTTCTTGAAGCTGAAGAGGGCGGGAGACAAAAGACTTCCTAATAAAGTTTGTGGCTAGCAGCAAGACATGGAGATTTGTTTCCCACTTGATGGCTTCTGAGCAGTAGGCTTTGCTGATTTGTTCGGGAGTTGTGGAGGCAAGAACACTGAAGAAAAATGTTGGGTTAATAAGGACAGATGGAGGAGGCATAAATCAGTTCTCTTGGCCATTTCATGGTTTCCAAGAATGGGCTGGGAAAGAATGCAGAATATATCTGTGATAGGGAGGAGTAGCTCTCAACTTGCTAGGGACTGCTACAGCCTGGGATGTAACACGGTGGTGATGGAGAAGTCAGTGTTTGAAGATGCCTTTGCTTTCTACAGGAAATGCCTTGGGATTGAGCCCGATGTCAGGAGGGTCTTGGGTCCTCCTTCCACCTATTTGTACTCCATAGATAAATTTAGTCAAGTTTTCATTACTTTGACAAAATACCTAAGAAAATCAACTTATAAGGAGGAAAAGTTAATTTTGGCTCACAGTTTTGAAGGTTCCAGCCTTGGCTGGTTGGCCTGTTAATTTGTGGGTACCATTATACAACACATCCTGGTTGGAGCACGGAGTAGAGGAAGCTACGGACCTCATAGTGACCAGAAATTCAGAAAGAGGGAGAGGGAGAGGGAGGGGGAGGGGGAGGGGGACGGGGAGAAAGAGAAAGAGGGGGGGTGCGGAGAGGGGGCCTACGGCTTAATACTTTCAAGGGCATACCTCTAATGACCTAACTTCCTCTTACTAGTCCCTACCTCTTAAGATTCCATCACCTTCCAGTAGCACCAACCTGAGGACCAAGCTTTTTACACATGGGCGTTTGGGAGACTTTCCACATCCTAACAGTAGCAGAGACCACAGCTTGACTAGCAGAGCTGAGCATAGAAAAGCAGTAAGAATTTTTGCAGTACTCAAGTCTGGCTGTTCATGTAATGTAAAAGCAGCGGAGACCAACAGAGAAGAGGACAGTCGATTGGCCACCATGTATAGGCTCACCAGGAGATGGGAGGATGGAGCAGTGAGGTAGCTGGGAAGACTCCCACCCCTATCCCACTGCCCTGGAGCCACAGTGTTAGTGCCTTTTTGTATATGAAGACAGGAAAATGGAGATGCCTGGGCTCTAATAGGAGGGATTTAGACCAAGTCAGAGTAACTGAACAATGAGATTAGATTAGAAAAGCTAGTGGGATGGGAATTAGGATCACAGCTACTAGAAATTATTAAGAAAAATGAAAATTCCCACACATATAACTCAATGAGTTGTGATTTCTCGAATAAACTATGACATCATTTTCTGTAATGACATTTTTAAGCTGAATAATCCAAGTTTAGTTTCAATTGGAAATATGAAGATCCACTGTTCATCCTGAAGAAAGAAAGAATCTTAAAATCACCGTAGAGGCAATGTAAATTAGGCACTTCAAGGGGAGAAACCAGGAAAACAGCTCAAGTTCGTTTACCTCTGCCGACCTGGCGTTGGACTGAGTTTACATCAGCCACAGCTGGTCTGAATTGCCAACTGCAGGGTTGTGAACCGAATAACATACTTTTATGCCAGTAAATTTTATAATTGTTTCACCACCAAAACTCTCTGATACAGTAATACAATATGCTGTTTGAAACTCATTGAGAACGTTTTTTAAAAAGACATCTCAAGGCCTTATCAGCTTAAAATAATCCAGCATTTTAGAATTACAGTGGTCTATTTCTTACCATTGGCTGAAATCCCATTAGAAAATGTTGCTCTTAATATTTCTGATGATCTAAATAATCGGACGCTTTCTCTTTCTAGTGCAAGCATGTAAAATTCTCTTTGGAGACACTGGCATTATTGTGCAATGGTCTCTTTTGGGTCACCTTCCACACCACTGCTTTAGCTTCATGAGGATTCAATCAAATTTTCGCAGCTTAGCCATATCTTTGGTCATACCAGAGGCCCAATTTGCTCAAAATTAAGTAGTGACAGCGGCAGCAATAACACTAGCGGCAGCACCTGAGAACACCCTGGCTAACCTTGGTGGCATTTGATGAAGCTGGATTTTGAAATTAATATTCATCATGAAAAATCTTGCCTTCTATGATATCTTCCCTATTTCATAATTGAAGAAAAGTACACATTTTCCAGTATTTAACATTTACATTAAATTTCTCATTAATGTTTTAAAAGATAGTCAAACCCTCTCATGACATACATTTCCTTTTGAAAATACTTTTCTCTGATTAATCATAATCAAATGGCAGTTAATCCAATCAGACCTAAGCAAGAGACTTGCCTGGCAAGATCTGGGAAATGGCTACAGAACGAGGAAACTGGAGACTGATTTTTGTTCTTGCCTCTATTACAAAAAAAAAAGTGATGCCATGTTAGAAGGAATCCCTTCTCATTGTTCTTCAGTTTTCCCCATCATTAAAGTGTCTTAACTGGCCCAAAGTGTGGTAAACAAGATAATATAGAAAAAGTAGTCCTTCTCCAGAAAGCACCGAAAATAAGTGCATTGGCTTGAGAAGTAGGAACTGTCTGTCGCCAGCGTCTTGTGGCATTCAGAAGAAATTAGCTGTACTCACACGTGAGACTTATAGGGAACATTTTAGGTCTAAACCATAAGAACAACAAAACAAAATTTTGCTCTTCTTAAAAATATTCCACCTTGCTTCTCTAACACACAAACAAAAGGCTCAGCTGTAGTTATTTCACATTTAGGAAAGCTAAATAATGAGCACTGAGTACAAATATATACGTAGTCAGAAATCTGAGACAAATATATGAGACTTCTAACTAAAGGCAGTGACTTAATAGCTGACATCTCTCAATTCTGTCTCTTTGCTTCCCAGTGAAATACTAGAAAAGAAATGAAAAACGTATACAAAACACAAATACAGTGATTAACGTAGCAGGGCAGAGAAGGCAAGAACCTAGGGAACACAGAAAACAGATCCATATTACAAGTGAGACCATTTGTTCCCGACCTTTGGTTCTCAAATCCTAGCATGTAGTCAGAGTTGCTTGGCGCACTTACTAAAGTACAAATTGCTGGACCTTATCCCTACACTTTCTAATTCCATGGGCTGAGACCTTGTGTTCCTAATACATTCTCAGGTGGTGCTGATGTGGTTGGTTTGGGGAGAGCATGTCTACCGCCATTGCTCTGGGTAATCTTAGCTCAGCTTAGGACTTTGAGTCATCAGATGTAATGGCAGACAAGAATGGGATATCAGCCAGAAAACTGGGAACTTCCCAAAAATCTATGTACACAACAGTTAACTGTCCGACCTGGAATTCAGACATACAACAATGCTCAACTACTAGGAATTTTTCGCCAAACAAGCAGCCAGAAGATTTTTGTTGCTGTGTTTGGTGCTCCACTGAAAAGTCCTGTCAGGAATTTATCTCGATTGCTTGAGTTTTCTGCAAGGGAAATGTATACACACAGTACTGGAGCAATTAGAAACCAGACTCAGGTGCTCTACATTTCGTTCCTGTCCCTGTATTTACCCAGAGAGATCAGAAAATATTCTAAAAAGGTCCTTGGTCTTCAAAAAGAGTCTCAAAAAACATGCTTTTGAAAGCATAGTCTTTGGAACATAGTCTTCAGAAAAATTGAAAAGAAAGGAAAGAAAATGTTTTCACCCCATATAAAAGAAGTAGTTTCTCTGATCTGTCAAGATTCAGATTAGAGCATGTGTATATATGAAAGATGATCCTCTTAATATCCACGTTTATAATGAAAACTTCTGCTAGTAATGATTAGAATAATGCAACTGCTATATTTGTAACTGTTTGCAATGCATCTCAGAGCCCAGATTTTCTTGCTAAAGTTGCATTATTTAGGGCCAGACAAGAAAGCTACAATTCATGAGACAATAATCATTTTCTCTCTAAAAAATGAATGAGCATGACTATAGATGCTTCCTGGCTTATTATTTTAAAATAGCTCAAGTCAAATTTTTATACCTTTAAGTGCCATTTTTGTTTCTGAAAATTCTGTGATTTAACAAATGCTACTTTAAAAATTTAAGAGTCCAAAATCAGATCCACTCTAAACTGTGTCTGCCTTTTCTTTACTTGTGCGAACTTCCATCTCTATCTATTATAAATTTCAGCTGAAACCAAGAGTGTATTTCAAAGTAAATTTCAGGAAAGATTTTTTCTTGAGTCCTCAAATCATGTGGGCCCCTAGCAGACCTGTTCATTGCTACCCAAAATGACATCCAACAGAGCTCCCCCTGCCCCCATTACAGGGCTTCTTGTAAAGCAGCTCTTTCCATCCGAAGAACTTGTGACAAAAGTCATTTGCACTCCAGGCTTCTTGCTATCCCCATATAACTCTTCTGTCAGCCCATCACCAACAGCCTAATGAAGAAGAGATGCCAAGAATATCATGATTCCTAAATATTGAAATTGACAAAACACATGTCTAGTCTTTGCTACTTCTCTTGGCTGGTTGATTCCCTTAAGGGTCCAAAGGCTACGGGGGATTTTGACATGCCATGTGCTTGAGGACAAAAGAAGTGCTCTCAGCAGGCCAGTGCTTTGACACAATACAAAAAAGAGATAAGGAAAGAGATTGTTTTACTAATAAAGAAAAAGGGCAGAAAGAGAGGATAGCCTGCTTCCAACACTTTAGGGACAATATAATTCTAGTTACCTTCATTTTTGTCTTGAATGTTCTTTCAATATGTATGATATACCTATATTGATATCTGTATACTGTACATATATACTAAGGATAGGCACATAGTAAAATATCTATTAATTTCCAGATTCTGTTCAAAGTATTAATGCATTAACACCTCTAAAATTCTCCACAGAAACTCCAGGTAGGTATAATTGTAGATCCCTATGTTTCAGATGATGATATTGAAAGTCAGAGAGGTTAGCAACTAGTCCCTGCTTTGCTGTTTTTCTTTTTGACTTCTCAAAAATATTTTATTTTTATGGGAAAAATCTGGTACTTACACACTCTTCAGAAAATTCTTCCTGCTCTCCCTCTGCTCCCTTTCAGGAGGTGCTGCTTCAGGACCTCCATCATGCTCATGGTCCTGGAAAAACCTCAAAGCCTTAATAGCTTTGCCTGCACTCTTCATTTGGTCCATTGGTCATGAGGGGAATTGCACATATGGATCATGAAATGATTCAAAGCAATGTACATTTCCCACTTTAGAAGATATTTTACATAAAAGATTAAAATAATAGTTTCTTAGTGGTCATTTGCATTGATACTTCATTGGAACTTATTTTTTTATGTATCACATGACATAGGAGACTACCAGTGCAATATTGCTAATTTCACCTATTTACCAGCCAAACTTCCAGTTGCCTGATAAACTTGCCCCCTTTGTTTGTCTTGCAGACATTTTAAATTGTCATCATTCTTCGTTACACAAACTTGCTCTTTAAAAAAAATCTAAATTCCCTAATTCTGTGTCACAGTCATGTTTTGCACATTCAGTATACAACTTTCCCCTTAGTATGTGAACAATTTGATGAATTAAAATAAACACTACAGTAAAAAGTTCTTCCCACCACTTGTAACTAATGGCATTGCCCATAGCTACGTGGGGCAGGGGAGGGTGGGTAGAGAATTGTGAGAGATGTAAATAACACATTTTCTAGCTAAGGGACACAAAATTTCTTTCTTTTCACTTTTTCCCCCTTCAATTTGTTCAAATGTTTTTTTGTCACTCATAATTCAAGAAGAGTTTAATGGAAAAACTTCAAGCGTTATATATATATTAGTCCTTGATGAGAACTAGAATGTAAGAATAATTTTACCAATATGTAATTTAAAGATTTTTATTTATTGGAGGTTAATTTTTCTTTTCATGGGAGAGCACCTTGAAGGCCCCTAAAGTCGATATCATTTCCACCAGGCATATGGCAATAGTTTCACTAATCTAAGCTTTCATTTTGAAAAATAAAATGCCTAGTCCTTTCTCTGAAAGGACAAAATCTTTGCCATAAAATTGTTTCCTGTGGGTCTAAGTTTGTCATATTTACTTCTGTAAAGTGGCAGTTTATCCCCTGGCTCTATTTTCATTTGCTCCATATGGTTCTCCCTCACCTTTGCTTGAAGATCTTTTAAGGAGACAGCAACAGAATGTCTCTGTAGAAATTCATGTTTGTCGAATGGGTGAATTGGGCCACGTGAGTGAGGGAAGTCACTAGCGTCTATTCCTTGGACCAAGACCAGTCTGTCTTTAGAAAGTAGGCAGTGTTTCCTAAACCCTCACATTCAGAGTAGAATTCTTCATCTCTGTAATTTAGGGAACAGAAAAATTCAGGCTTTCTCCTAAGACTTCCTGAATTTCCTGCTCTATGAATGAGTCTGGTCTAAAGATAACTTTTTAAATGTCTTCTTTAAAGGGGCATCAGGTCTAATGGAGATTGCCAAGTGCTGGTCAGCAAGTAGGAAGTAATTGAAGTTGCAAATTTGGGACAAGTGCTTTCTCTTTTCATACATGCCACAAATTGCTTAATGCTCACACAAAGCCCGTGCCCATAAATTCTGTGCAGTATGTCCCTTGGTGGAAAAAGAATAATCCACACCCTGCCCATTATGGAGAGCGAGCAGGTTGCACTACCCTGTTGTCATAAAGAACCTTTGGCTCCAAAAAGTGTCAAGGTTTTTTTTCAGCTTGATAATGTAGAACTGCTGAACCATCATCTTTAGGAAGAAGATAAACAGGTCAAGGAATCATTAAGGCAAACCTTGCTCATTGATGATGTTTCTTTCACATTCCTTTTATTAAATGCTTTTAAAGCTTGCCACCAAAGAGTTACATTAAAATTCATGCTTGGGACAAGATGAAGAACCATGAAATACTGCATTGAGTTTATTGGTTCAGATATGGAATAAGCATCCTCTTTGTGGTTCCTACTCTCATTATCAAGTCTACTTGTGGTATTGAGTTCTTACCACAGTCAATGCAAATAGCAGACAAGATGCAAACTATTAAGCAATATTACAGACAGAAGGGGGTTTTCCTTCCTAAAGAAGCATACTTCATAGTGTTGTAATGATACACTGAGCTTTGTCAGCTGGGATGCACCATTTTATCTGGTCTATCACTGGCAACACTTCTATTAGCATCAGTTAATCCTTGACCTTCTTCTTGAGTTTAGTTTTCTTCCAGACGGTGAATTGATGCTATAGAGTTTAATCTGCATTAGCTGGTATATCCTTTCAAAGAATTCCAAATAGGTTCTGTCATATATGCTGCTGGTGAGGGTGGTAGATTGGTTGACTGTTCACTGCTAACATTTTTGCACCCTGAATGTGATCAGGGAGTAGCCAAAAGTTGGTGAAAGAAAAAATATATATAAAAAAGTTGTTGACAGCACAGCGGTAATAGAGTCTTGAAAGCCCCAGCTGGGGAATTAGTGTGGGCTAGAAGATCAGCAAAGCTGAATAGGTCAAGAAGCAATGAACCTTAAAACAGCTTTAAAAGAAACAGATGAGAAGAGTGAAGAATTCACCAGGACACAGATCATCCTAAAAGCAGGCATAGAGAAATCCCAGCAAAACTATAGCAAAGTATGAAAGTGGAGAGGAAAGGGAAATCCAAGCTGGGTGTGGGCATTTGGGAAAGAGCACATTGGCAATCACAATAAGAAATAACATGTTATAACAAATGTTTCTGCTAATGGGAGAAGAAACTGAATAGATTAAAAAGAATGTAGCGTTGATCAGTTTTGTGAAATAATAATAATTAACTTCTGAAAGAAAGAGTTCAGATTTCTGAACCACTTTTTGTCATATGCCCCTCTTGTTTGCTATTAATGTCCCCTCATAGAAACAAACTATTTGCCTCCTCTCTCTCCCTCCCTCCCTCCCTGTTTCTCTCTACCCTGTTGAATGGGGAAAGATGCTATATTAGTTGGGATTCCTTATATTATTAATATCAAAATTTTACTCAAACTGCCTTATAGGAAATATAAATTTATTGGTTTCCAAGATTGATGTTCAGATATGACTAGATCCAAGTGCTCAAAAAATGTCATCAGGTATAAGAATTAAAATATTTTAAAGTTGATTCTGCTTTCCTGTAGGTTCCATTCTACTTTTGTCTTTACTGGAAAAGAAATGGCTACTTGCAGCTCCAGTCTTATCTTTTATTCTTTTCACCACTCCAGAAAAAATGAGATTTTTTTTCCAATCTCCTCAGTGAAATATTTCCTGTGTGAATCACTTTAGTACTGATAAAAGTCATCTGTCTACTCCCAAACCAGCCACCATCACCAGTGGGAGGGACAGAAAGCCTGTTCTGAGGTCCAAGAAAGGATCTTAATCTGTATTGCACTGCTACAAGCAAATTGATAAAATTATTTCTCACAGCTTTGGAAACTGGGAAGTCCAAGGTCAAAGTGCCAGCAGGTTCAATGCATGGTGAGTGTCGCATGTTGGCTTCAAAGACAATGCCTTGAAAGCTGCATCCTCTGGGGGAGAAGAATACTATGTCCACACATGGCAAAAAGCAGGACACAAAAGGACTATATTAAGCCCTTTTATAAGGGTACCCAATCCTGTGAGGGAGGAATTTTCATGAACTAAATAGCTCTTTAAAGTTATATATATATATATATACACACACACACACACACACACACACACACACACACACACACACACACGCATTGGCTGTTAAGTTTCAAAACATGAATTTTGGAAGGGACACATTCAAATCATAGCATTGGAAGAAAGAATGGGCACTGAGCAGGCTAAAGGAAGAAGTCTATCTCATTAGCTCTGTGGCCGGCAACTTTTTTCCATCATGAACTTGCATTGGGTTGTGCTTGACTAAAGCAATGGTTAGAAAATGCAAGGCCTCCTGAGAACCATATGTTTACTTTGGAAGGACATATGGGTAATGGGTGCTAGACTTTTCTCCACTGAAATGAATTTATTAACAAGCTAGCACAGAGTTTAAGCAGTAGAGAGTATATGGGGCTCAGTGGATGTTGGACTAATTCCTGTAGGAAGTAGGAAAGGAAGTTAGTGGAAAACATAAAAATTTACAAGTGGTCTTAAAGGTAGAGTTAAGATTGGAAACCATAAATTTAGAGTCATTTCAAATGAATGTGATTGGCGATTTTTTTCTAGTTATGGGTAAGGAAGGTGGTATTGGAGCTGGGTCGTGTTGGGCATCTTTCTTATGCTACTGTGCAATGGGGAGTAGGCAGGATAATTGAGAAAGAGAACCAGAAAGTGATGGGGCATTATGGTGATGCGGGCAGAATAATATTTAATAAAAGCAGAGTATCCCCTTTCTTCTTCCACATTATACATCCACTGAATAATACCATTTCCAACACACCCCGAGTATACTCTAAGAAGGGATTGGCAAAAGTCCTCTCTCTTCACCTGCCTTCCTATAGTTAGTAACAGATAACCAGTCAACTACCAAGATTTCTAAGGAACACAAAAGCATCTTCTAAATTTAGCTTTAGTGTGTAGTGTTGGATAAAAGGTCCCAATTTATCCCATACAATCTATCATGTTGGTGACCCTCACAGAGATAGCTCTTGAAAGATGGAAGGCAGCTTGTACTTTTTTTCCAAGATTCTTACTGGGCTTTCCAGTGACAAAAGAGAAGAAAGAATGTGTGCAGGGGACTGGGGCTGGGAGGTGGATGATATTTGATAGAAAAAGGGAGAAATCGAAAGCTAGAAAAAAATATTTAACTGGTATTGGGATTGAAACCAGGGCCTCTGCAGTAAGTTATGTCCCCAGTCCCTTTGATTTTGAGGGAAGTTCTCACTAGGTTGCTAAGTTTCTTTGGGGGAAACTTGCCATCTTCCTGCTTCAGCTTCTCAGAGCGCTAGGGATACAGGCCTGCACCACTGTGCTGGCTAAAAGCGAGAATTTCAATGAAGGATATTGCAGTGGGAAGGCATTGATAGGTCTAGGACCTTAGACACCTGTGGTCAGAGTGAGTAATTCGGCTTTTATTCCAGAAGAGGCTCAGGAGTGGGTATGCAACGTGATGGGTCACAAGAGTTACTGACAAAGAATTACTGGAATTGTTAGAAGTCATTACATGGCCATTATATGCACAGGACTTCATAGGAAAGGTAACATTTGAAAGAGCACAGAAGAAAGAGGATTGTGGTAGGCACACAGGAGTGGCTTCAGCAGCAAAACCTCACGTGACAGAATACTTACCTTTTTGGGGGGAATAAACATAAAGACAGATATTTTTCTACCATAGAAAGAGCCCAAGATAGTTTTTCACTAAATTTAAGTTTGTCCTGTTTGTGAACATCTACTCAAGCCAGGTCCTGTGTAGGACTTGGTGATACAGGAGGGCAGTACCCAGACCCTGGGTCCACTGCTGGAGTTTGTCCACTGCCGGTGGAGACCAATTTGCACACAGACCATGGTACAAGTACAGACGGAGACTGAGAAAAGGAGTCCTCAGTTCTCTGTAAGACAGATCTTTATGGAAGCGATGGTTTTGAACCAGTGACTTGGAGGACAATAAAATGATAACAACAATACATAGGTATGCGGTGCTTATTAAGTGCTAGCCAATGCTTCTCACTTAATCTTTAAAGCAGACCCAAGAAATAAGTTCCATTATTACCTTCACTTTACAGATGAAGAAATTGGCTACTGGACCAAGTCCACATAGCTAATAAGCATTTGTGCCTGGGCCCAACCCAAGGCAGGCTGTCCTGGAGTTCATGGTCCCGACTACTACCTCATGCAGTGTAAGGAGGAGTTTCCCCCTCAAGGAAGCATGTACAGCAAAAAGCCAAATGTGGGAAGGCTTGAGAGAAAATGAAATGTTGCAAAAACCACAAGCAACTGAGTCTTGCCAGATGGAGCTGTAGATAATTAAAGGTGAAAAGAAGCGAGAGAGTCATATCAGGGAGTTTAGTTTTTAATCGTGTGAACCATAGAAGAATATAGAGAGGAACCATCATGAAATACAGAGCTGAAGAAGAGACAGTGCCATGATTAAATTTTCCTGTTTGAAAAAAGCACTGGGACTAAATGATGAAGGTATGAGGAGTCAAATCTAGACAAAAAGAACTCTAAAGTGTTTCAGACAGATGCCAGATAAATCTGATGGGCTACACGAGGGCATTTGCTGTTGGCAGCTTAGTAACTGGGCTGGTTTGGAAGGATTCTTGGAGCAGTCTAAGTGCTCTCCACTCTGTTCGCTCCCTCATGGACCTCATTCTTTGTTCCTATTGCCAAGAAGCACATTGCTTATATTTCCTTCCTTCTTATTTCCAGGTAGGTGTGCACAGTTGAAAACAACTTGGTGAGGAGGATCCAGGGTATTTTTTCTTTTTTAATGCCACAGAGTCTTCAGCAGTGGTCTGCTCCCTGACTCAGCATCCAGGTGGTTAACTATCCCCTCACTACCCCACGTCCTGTTGGGCAATTTTGCCATGATTATAGCTCTTGGTCAATGGCCCCGGTTTCTGGACTCTGCTAACAATACTTTCTACCTTTGTCACTTTATCTCTAACAGTGACAGCAGTTTGCTGCTGCTTCTCTGAGTTGTCTTACCGTCCTCTGTGTGATTTCTTTCCATCACCTATCTTACACTTTCTTATATTAAATTCTATATTTGCAACCATACATAGAGGCCTTCTGTTTTCCTGGCTGGACCTGGACTGATTATGTATCAAAAAGTCCAACCACATAACATGTGAGGCCCTACAGGCTGAATATACAAATGAAGTAAAAGAAAGAAATGGACCCAGGCATGGTGGTGCACATCCATAATCCTAGCACTCTGAGAGGCTGAGGTAGGAGGACTGCAAGTTTGGGTCCTTGGCAACTTCTCTTAGTGAGACTCTGGCTCTAAATAAAAAATGAAAAAAGGACAGAGGAATGTAGCTCAGTGCAAAGGCCCGTGATTCAATGCCCGGGATGAAAAATAAAGGAAAGCAAAGGGTAACAGCAGAGTCATGTCCTAAAGGACCAGCACTGCTGCCAGAGTGCAGCCTGAACAAGTTATACACTCAGGGACATTTTCATATTAGCACCATCATTGAGGTAATTAGCTAATCTGAGATTAGACCTGGAATATTTGGATCTGGAAAGCTCCCCAAATCCTGTGTGTTGAAGGCTTGGTCTCCAAGGAGGTACCAGTGGGAGGTGGTGGACCCTTTAGAGCTGAGGCTTGGCGGAGGACTTTAGGTCATGGTGCAGGGTGCCCTTGATGAGGATTGTGGGTTCCTGGCCTCCTCTTCATTCTTTTTGCTTCCTGCCCTTGGGGTGGGTAGTTCTGCTCTGTCACATGCTCTGCCCATGATATTCTGCTTTTTGCCACAGCCCCAAAGCAATGGGGCCAATTGATCCTAGACTAAAATCTGCAAACCCATGAGCCAAAGTAAACCTTTTTCATGATAAGCTGATTGTCTCAGTATTTGTTATAGTAACAAAAAGCTGTCTAACACAAGACCTTATATCTCTTAAATAAGCATAAAAATGTTCAAGTTACTAAAGAACTACAATGAAAGTTGTAGCCAACAGAATGAACTCTGTTTGAACTTTTGTAATCTTCTTAGCTCTTTTATAGACCTCTGAAGTTTTAAATATTTATTGTGTTTTATTCTGAATATCCTTAGAGACAATGCTGATGTGTATTTCAAGAAAACTGTGAAATGATCCGTATCAGTATTATTGTGGTTGTTAATTATTTTGGAATTCTTGATTGGAAATACATTGTTTGATATTGTTCAATTAGTAATCCAGGTTCTCAGTGTGTGAACTCCACAAAGGTCTTACAATTTTTAATATTTTTTTAAAAGTTCTCATAATATCTAACATTACATAATGTATTAAATTAAATATAGCAGATAAAAAATGATTTTAGGAATGTCACTTTGCCTTGATAATTTTATGAATAAAATGAAGGAAAGTGGGAAAAAATGATTATCGACACAGAGTCTTATTACAGTCTGGCATTATTCTCTCCCAGTCCCACTGTGTGGCTCTTAGTTTTAATAACATTTGTGACTATTCAATAAAGGAATCAATGTATACACCATGTGTTTTTATCAGTAAGAAAGAAACCCAGCTACTATGTTCTTTCAAGTTCAAGTTGTACATTTGTAGTAGCTTACTGTATATGGAAGGCTGGAAATTAAGTCTATTACACATACATAGTTCAACTGAGACGTGCCCAGGAAGAATAAGGCTTAGGATGAGAAGCTTGGAGTCACCAGTTTCTTAGGTAACTAAGTGTCAGTAGTAAAGCAGCTAATCAAAATTCTAGCTCTGGGGAAAGCCATTAAGGTTAACACACTTCTTGAGGGGGAAAAAGTGTTCTCAAGTCAAAGGACTGCTACTTTGGAAATCTTATACAGTGTTTTTAAAAGGATCTTCATATTAATACTTTTTACCTGGTGGTCTATAAAACATAAGCCTATTGTCTTTAATATTTTTCTCTTGATCTTGTTTTTGACTGTGATTCCCTTTTATATTTCTTTGTTCTATTTTCCTTAGAAATGCTATGTTGGTCTGTACATTTGAATCAGACAAGTAGGTGATGCTCAGAGAAAAAAGTGTTTTTTTTCTCGACATGATTTTACTTTTTGTTTCTCCTTTAAAGGTCTTTTGCTAATGAAATTTCATAAAGTTACTCATTATATATTTTTTAACTTTTTATAGGAGTAGATTTTTTTACTCCTTAAGAATTTTTATATCTTTGTAAATTTCTTACCACTTTATTACTATTTTACATGTTTCACTTTTTAAATACTGGGAGTTACACAGTGGACAGCCTCCAAATTGCTAACCTTTAGGATTCTCAGAGTTCTAAACCTGTTGTTGGCTATATTTCACTGCAGAATTTAGAATCAGGTGCTTCTTTCATCATTCCTCCTAATTTATCCGGTTTCCTACAGTACTCTATACTACAAGCAAAATCCACAATTTTTTACTGTAGAATGAAGAACAAAGTTATGTTAATGAAATATAAGAATCATTGCAGTCACAGCAGACTTTCATGTCGTCTTTGGTTGGTCTTACACACACGGCTTCACATGTCTTGTTGTGGTGTTTTAAATGGAAGGTACTCAAGTTGTAGCAGGTTCTTCCTTTGCACATTGTTCTCTCCACTCTCTCAACTGATACCACCATGTATAAACCCTGATTCTGCGTGTGAGAGATAGAATTTCCCCAGGGTCCCACAAAACATTTAATGAAGTGTGAAGCACAAACATTTCATTACAACATATTGTGTACTTTTGCCTTTAATAACTACATTCTTCATCCAAGAAGTCTCAATAGCTTTCAAAAATGAATTACAGGAGTATTATTTTCCCCAGCATATAGTTTTTCTATGACAGAAACAGCACTTTCCTAAACTATTGTATTTATTAGCAACCTGTTGCCCTTCGACTCTAGTGCCATTTTCATCGACCTGATCGAGTGTGTATCATTTAAACTTCCTGTAAAAATTATTAAAATAGTTTCACGTTATTGGATTCTTTTTCCTTAACTGTAGGCAACCATTGCTGAAAATGATTCCCTCAAAGGGAAAATGTGAAGTCGCAGTACATTACATTTAGTGGAGGATTACACTCTCCCTTGCAAAAGTGGGAGTGTTTAATTGAAACGTTTAATGAGATTGGGGAGGTTTTCCCTTGAAAAGGAAGCAAAAGCCTCAGGTAAACCCTGAATTCCTTTGTCTGACTACTCTCCACTTCAGTAGGCTCCAGGGAAATCTTCATCTCTTGCCTTTATTCTCTTCCTCCCCTAAAGCACCTCCCACCATTAGCTAGTTTGTACACATTAAGAGGTTGAGAACAACTTGTCCTAGTGATCCTAGGCTTTAGAGAGTTAGCAGAAGCTGATATTTGCCCAACCCCCCAATTCCAAATGAACTTTAAAAAATCTTTAAATATTTACCATATATGTATATCCATGTAGCATTTCCCAAACAATAACCTTTTCACAAATTCAAACCAAACCAAAACAACAAGAGAAATAGACCACTCAAGGCCCTTTACACATAGTGAGGAAACTGGCCCTTTGGAACATTTCCTTAATTACAAGTAGCACTGGGTTCCTACAGATGATGTGGCCCTTGTGATGTTACTTTAGCATGATTGCTCTCTATTTTTTGGAGAATCATTGCTGCTTGATTATGAGTTTCCAGTGGTAGTCTGTTCAGTCAGATTCACGAGAATTCTAAGAGGAAAATTATGAAGTTGATTTATTTATAAAGTTTTAAGTGGTTTGGGAAAATGCGATATTTATATAATCAGATAAACACAGAGCTAGCTTGTTCTATATCCAGATTTTTTTCTGCTGTGAATTTTTAGGGAACTTGGAAAAATACCTATCTAACCTTTACTTATTCTAATAAGGTAATATTTCACTAAGCAAAAATACATTTGTATGATTCCTTGGACTGTTTTGTGTTCTTAGTCACTTTCCCCATTGCTAGGACACAATGCCCAGCACCCACAACTTAAAGAAAGAGAGGTTCATTTTGGCTCACGGTTTAGAAGTATTAGTCCTTGCATGGTTGACTGGCTCTAGCAGGAGCACCTGGTGAAAGGGTCTAGCAGAAGAAAGCTGCTCACCTCATGGGAGTCAGGAAGCTGAGAATGAAGGAAACAGCTGGGATGGAGATAAGCCCTTCCAGGTCACACACGCAGTGCCCCGCCTCCTCTGGCCAGATCCCACCTCCTAACAGCAAGTCAGTTGTAATGCCCCCATAATCTGATCACCTTCCAAACACATGAGGCTTTGGGGGCCATTTTAGATCTAAACTGTAACATGTTCATTAAAATGGAAACTTTTAGTCCAGAATTGTTTTCCTCAGCTTTGGTCCCAGAAGCTGTTTTTAAATTACTTCATAATTCTGGAGTTGAAGTAAAAGTCTGTTACTAACTTGAAAGAAAGGTGGAAGGGTCTAAAGGAAGGTAACTGTTGCTCATTGGTGAGCTTGGGAATTGGGAAGAGCAACATCCAGTGACCAGTATTGTGAATATATGTGAAACTTTGTGTTGTTCGATGATGATCTGCATGGTTTTTCAGCAAAGTGAGTTATCTAAATGTTTTACACTATTGCTAATTTTCAGTTCACTTTTTTAATTATAAGTAGTTTAGGTCTAAATAGTACTTAATACAAAACACTCATTATTTTATTTTCCTTGATTTTTCTTGGAGCAACCTCCTAAGAATGTTATCAAAATCTGTTTCTAACCAGTGAATGAGATTAAATTAGCTCTTTGGACTTGATAAAGTTCTCTTAGGTAGGTTTTGAACAGAAGAAATAAAAAAGGTTATTTCAGTCATTTATTAATCAATAAGATATAAATATCATCAGATTTCTAAATGAATATATATCTTTTTTGGGAAAGTGAGACAGTTGAACAAATTACTGTTTTTCTTGCAGTTCAAGGACATCCAAGTAATTTTAATTGGTATTAAAAAAAAAAGCATGTAGTCGGTGAGGACTCTATTTCTCTGCTTCTTGGTTCTTTGTAGCTTTTAGTAAATCAATAAACTTATTTTAAAGAGTCATAAAATTCATTAAAAGCAATACTAAGTTTTTCAAAGACTTCGTTTCTCTTTTCTTAGTTTTACTTTGCCTTTATTTGGTACACTGTACACTTAATATACCTTAATGGGTGTATTTATTTGTTGGGCAACTCTCATGGGAAAATAGTAGCTACAAAGATGAATAGACACAAATTATGCTCTGTACTAAATATTGTAGGGATTACAGATTGTCTTAATTCACATCCTTTCTGACTGACCTACTTCTACAGTGTCTTTCAATGTTACATTGGATGGACTTTTCAAAAGGACATTTCTCAGCATCCTTTGTAGCTAGGATTCCACGTGGGCTCTAGGCTTCACCAAATAAATGCACCCACGTAAGACTTTACAGATGAAAGTGAACAACATGAGCTCAGGGTCATGTGTGGAGAGACTGAATATTGTGGTGGAAGCATTTGATTTTCCCAAGGCATCTGAGATGTTAGATTCTGTTTTTGGTCTCTGCTATTATAGGTTTTGCCTCCATGGACCAAGAGGAGGTCATAGCAATGGAATTTCAATGCAAACAATTCCTTTGGTGTAGTCAAACAGGTCTTTTGGTTGCATTGTTCCTGGATGTGAACAATCTAAGCCTGATTTGCTGGCTCTCCCAGAAAACCTATAAACTATGTAATAACCTGCCATTAATCCAATCCTGCTTAAACTACCTGCAATGGATTCTGTTTGCATCAAAGAACACTGAGTTTTACCATATACAATTGGTATATACTGTGGACACAAATTGCTTGAATATCAAGTCAATTAACTTGTGCTATAGGAAGGTAAAGATGAATTTGTATTGAATATGGGATGAAGAATTATTGTTTCTTACTTGGGTGTTCAGACAGAAAGAGATGTTGCTACTTGAGACATGCTTTAAAAAGTAGATAAAGCCAAGTTCTGGGACGAGGAAAGAGCACACCAACTGCAGGAAAAATACAGAATAAGAGACAGGCATAGGAGTAGGGCTGGAGCATAGAGCATAATAAGCAATAATGAGAGATAATGAGGCAGAATGTTAGAAAGATAAATAGGAAATAATGAGACACTGAAATATTTGTGTAGCTGGATAAGAATCTTTGATTGATTTGTTCATTTAACAAGTGTTTCTTGAGCCCCTCTCCTATGCCAGGCATTGTGCCAGACAGAACTCTGCCGCATTATGATTAATTTAGTAGTGAAGTAAAGAATAGATTTTGGTGATAGAAGCAATGAAGGCAGGGAGCCAAGAGGCTTTAACCATGGTGTAATGAGAGATAATGAGCAGAGGCAACAGGAAAGGAGTTTACTAGATTATATGAACTGTTGACTTCTTTTGTGCCCATTTTAATCACACAGCACAATGTTTGGCTTCACTATATTAAGAATTCTGATGTATGTATTTATTTACATGTACATGATGTGCTGTGATTTGCTTGTGATTTCATGGATACATGGATGATTGCCTCCTATATTTTAGGTATATGGTAGGAACATAACAAGTGTTTCTTGATTGGAAGATTTAAGAAATCTCCAAATCTACATGAGATGTGCAGAAATTTATTGGGGAATCCAAAGACCTTATAAAACCACATGCAAGCCACTTGTTAGCTCGGGTTGCACAGGGCCCTGGTGATTCCAGAAGAATTAGCTCAAACTCTCATCTCACCTGAAAGAGGAGACCTGGCCTCCCTAAGAAACTCTGACAATCTTTGAAGTATAGGTCTGGAGTGGAAGAGAAAATTTTGGATTACCCAGGTATTTTCTGTTCCCAAATTTTTGGATAATTTAACCATCTTATTTTTGCCCTTCTGTCCCATGGTAAATAGCATACTGACTCCTTTACTGACCAAACTAACAACACTGGCCTTGCTACAGAGCCGACTATTACAGGTGGATTAGAATCAAAGGAAAGTTTTACATTAAAGCAGGCAAGTGCCTTTTAGCAGGTTCTTTGTATGTCTTGCTCCTAACATTCATTTTGGGTACCTAATCCCTGTAGGTCTTTCTCCTGGCATTTCTGTCAGATGCAGATTCACAAGGTGCTGCTCAGCTTGTTCTCTCTGTTTTGGGTTCTTTTCCCTTTCCTTACTTTCCATTTTGCTTCTAGCTCCAGTTGCTGTTAGCTTTGTAAATGGAACAGTTCAATTATTTGTTGGTTCAGCATTCTCTCCTCCAGGCCTGCCCTTTGGGGTTTTAACTTCCTCAGCCCTTCACCCCTCATGGAATTATCCTAAATGCACCAGGGAACTCTTTTGTTACCTGAGAATGTACATTCATTCTGCTAAGCAGATATTAACAAACAGCATGTGTCCTAGGGAGATTCCTCTGTTGGAGAAAGACTTGCATGCCTTTCAGGAAAGGGAGAGAAAACTGGTAGAATAAATTCCTGACAGTTTATGGAACATCAAGCCAATGGAACTAAACTTCTAATTTTAAAATTATGTTGAATTCTTAAGTTCTATTCCCATTGGAAGTGAGTACAGGATCATTAAATTTTTTCTTTAAAAAGAACTTGTCTAAGACCATAAGAAATAAAGCTAATATGTTAGTCAACTCCATCACAGCAACAATAAAATATCACTTTTAAGGGAGTAGTTGTGCTCAGTAAAATGCAAATTTACTTCATTGTCTTTTGAAGTTTAAATTTAAAACACTTCACTATGGATCAACCAAAAGTTTGAGACTACACATACATATATATGTGTACATAAATGTAAATGTGTATATAAAAATGTACGTATGCATATATAGTCTCAAAGCTTTCTATATAATTACATATATATTTCTGTATACACTTAATATATACATATAGTTCTAAAATCCTTCCAAAATACAGTATTTTATTATATTAGATGGCTTAAAATAAACAAAAACCATATTCCCTTGCTCATCTGTGAGCCAGAGATATATTGACTGCTGTGAAATCACAAATCAATTATCAAAGGTGGCAGTGACTTCAGAGCAAGAGAGAATACTCAATTAAGCAGGAAAGGCTCTGAAGGTCTTTTCTCTGCCTGATGAGTCTTCTGTGGCTAGTTCACACTGATACCCATCAAAACCTGAGAAGGGAACAGCAGAGGCAGACAGCGCCCAAATACGGCCATTCTCCAGTCTACTCACTGGCTTCCAACTGCAAAGGAGCAGACAACCTTTAGACCTTTAGCCATCTTTCCTAGAGGCTCAAAGGCAGGGATCAGTGTTTGATGGTCTGTGACCCCAGACAACTTCATTTTCTGCACAGATTTCATCTTTTGTTTCAAAATTTTCTCCACTTTGGATGACTAGTTAGTCATTCATTTTTTGGCAATGGATTGGTGTACCTATGACAGGGTGATCTCAGCCTTCCTTATCTTGAACTCACCAAAGCATTTCTACCAGGAAATTTTAAAAATAGAATTTATTGTTGTAAATATTAAATTAATAGATTTTTCTAAATATGAAAATCATACATTTTCTTTCTTTTTAAAAAATTTTGACACTGAAATACAACTTATTAATAAAGAATGTTGAAATAAACATATCAATTTAAATACAAAAATGTTTTTCAACTCACCAATCATTACACTAAAACATATTTGCCAGTCTTACTCAGAGCTATTATAGTTTGCAGGCGTTTGAAACCAAAAATAATCATCACATCTTGAAATGATCATTGTGAATATTTTCCAACTTTTTACCCTATTTATACAAAACATATAGATGTGTATAAGTGTATATTTATATTCTATAAAGATGAAATTATATTACCCTGCAAGCTTAAAAGATTTTAAAAACCAGAATTGTATTATCTTATACTTCTGCAAACCAGAAGTCTGAAATGGGTTTCACTTGGTAAAATCAGGGGGTCAGGAGAGTTCTCAGGGAGAATTCTTTTTCTTTCATTTTCTAAAAAGCTGCTTACAACCCTTGGATCATGGCCCCTTCCATCTTGAAAGCCTTAACACCCAAGGGAAATTTCCCCAGAACACCATCGCTCTGGTCCTATCTCTTCTGCTGCCCTCTTTCCCTTTTACCTCAGTCACCAATGTGATTAATCTGGCCCCATGTAAATAATCCAAGATAATTCCTCATGTCAAGGTGGTCTAAGCAGCAACTTTAGTTGCATCTACAGACTTAATTTTCCCTTGCCATGTAACCACATATTACTGGTTCTGCAGGTTAGGAATGGAGCATCTCTGGGTAGCCAGCATTCTGTGTACCACTTTTCCTCTCTTGTAAGGAAAAAATACAACATAGCAAAGAAATTGTAATGGATTATAGTTATAATTATGCAATTATACAATTTTAATTCTAATTTCTACATTTCCTATTTGCATCATACCTGTGTCATTTTCTGTATGTTTACTTGTACTGTAAGATTGTATCCAATTTCTCCTTTAAAGATGGGGCTTCTGGCACCAGCTCTATCAGTGTCACTTGGTAGCTATATATTTTGATGAACCGCAATAACACATGAACTTTAGAAAGAAAAACTTGAGAAAGATCTTCATCATTTTGAAAAAAGTCTACATTGATATATTCCTTAATCAGCACTGGAAAAAATTAATGTTTTGGTTGCATTTTTGTGGCCTTTCTTTCAGTTGTTAATGCCTGAAGGGTTTCAGAGTATAGAACCTTTTTGATTTTGGTGTTGCTTTTTGGTAAGGTACAATGAACCTATAGACTGAACTTTGTAGTAGTCCTTCTGACAGTATTATTTTAAACACAAGAGTTTAGAAGATGAGATTGCTTCAGAAATGTAAGTGAGTAAAAAATATTTGTATAGTTTTTGACGCACAGTATACATGTATACATGTCTTAAGAGTTCATTTCTAGGCCCAGGATTTAGCTCAGTGACACCACACCTGCCTCACAAGTACAAGGTCCTGAATTCAATCCCTGGTACCCCCCCCCAAAAAAAGTTTATTTCTTCTATGCTGTATTGGAACAGCAGAGTAGGCTGCCAATAGGACCCTGCGTAAACTGAGTGTGAAGAGCCACTCTGTAAAAGAAAAATCTGCAGTAAGGTCTAAAGAAAAGTAATTGAAATGTTTTCCTTTAGAGTAAGCTAGGAAGGAAGGGTGGAAAGGGTGAAGGCCAACCACAATGTCTTGGCTCCATCTAGACATACTCCAAAGCAAAAGAGCAAACAGCTCAGATATGGTTTTAGCACCTCTGGTTTTCAGAACACAGTTGGATGCAATGTCAACTTCAAGGAACTGACAGATTGATGCTAACTGGTGTGAAAAAACATCCATCCCGGTCCTTCTGAGGAAGCTTCTAAATATCAGTTGTCTAAACCTATTGATAAGCATGGATGCTTTATTAATGAAGCCAGCAGCCTGCCTGGTGCTACTCAGATGGTTCAAGCATTTACTAGGAAATGTTTCTGTGAAGTTCTGCACAAAATAATGACAGTGTCTGTCTTAAATCGAAACAAATGGCTGTTGCAAGCTCTGGGGAGGCTGGGAGCAAACAGCTGCTTTGCAGAGAAAGACAGAGGGGCACCACCTGCTGAAGCCAGGTGGGCAGGCAGTGGCCTGCGGAATATTGACTCCTTAATAATTCAGAATAACAGGAACCCTTGGCTCTTCAAACATGGCACTGCCCCTTCATCATGGGCTTTTCATCACCCTAATGAGCTACTTAAAGAATTGGATACTAAATATCTTCCAGCAATTCTCCCAAGTCTAGGACTCAAACTGTCACAATGAAAAGTTCTCCTTTGTAACAAAAGGGTCCACTTTCATGTTTTATCTTTCACTTCTTTTCTCTTTTTCCTCTTCCTTCATCCCTGTTATCTTCTTTTCTTTTTCTCTTTCTTCCATCTCTTTTCTTCCATGTTTCCATTTGGGTTATGAGAGTGCATGGTGAAATATTAAGTCAGAAACAAGCTTCAGAATCACCATTCTCTGTACACTCCAGATGCATTAAATGAACCGCAAAGACGACTGGGTGCTCTGAATGGTCTCCTGGATAAAGACCATGTGCTCAGTAATGCTTTTCCCTTGGAGATGTCCACAGCCAAGTTTGTAAATGAATCCAACTTTTCTATTAGTGCAGAAAAAAAGAGAAGCTCCTGAGTTCAGCAGGATGAGCCTAGCCAATGCCACTACTCTGTGAAGCCCAATTCTCAGGACTCATAAGCATCTTAACTGCAAGAGGGGATTTGAGGTTTTACCTGTCACCCAAAATGACAATGTAGGTAAACTGAGGCTTTAATTTACTAGTTGAGCAACAATTTTTTTGATGTTCTTGCTCATTTATTAAACAAGGATTTATTGAACAACATGTCAGGCCTGAGGCTGGGTTCTGGGGATACAACAGTGATCAAATCCCAGGTGGGGTTTGCACTTTATTTGGAGATGTACAAATAGTAAAATGATACACAAATAGATAAAGGCAGCAATGACAGATTGTGTTGTGTGCTTTGAAGATTATATACAGGGGGCTATGGAAATAATAACAGGATAGGGAGGAGGATACTATGTATTTGGGTGATGAAGATGGTCTTGCCAAGGAGATAGCATTGCAGTTTAAGCTTAAAAAGTGAAGAAATAGCCATGGAAGAAGTCAGAGGACAAGCATTCCATGCAAGGGAAAAAGCACTGCACATTGAAAGTCTTATCAGAGGGGCCAGGGATTTAGCTCAGTGGTTCTGCCACCTGCCACACAAGTGCAAGGTCCCGAGTTCGATCCCCAGTACCAAAAAAAAGAAGAAAGTCTTATCAGAAAGCCCCTGTGGTCAGAGCAATGAGTGAGCAGATGAGGGCATGAGATAAAGTTGGAAATAAAGGTTCTTAAATGCATTAGTCATTTCAGCATTACAGTATGCAGCTTTCCCAGGATCCATTATTTCCATATTCCTTATCAATAAAGTCATGATTTTATTTTAAACAGTGTGTGAATTACATAAAAAGACTGTATTTCCTGTTTTATTTTGTAGGTAAGAGCAATTAATAAGATAAAAACAGAAGATATTAAGACATTGGGTAGGATTTCTGGAAGAATTTATTATAGGAACTGACACATTTAGGAGATGTACCCTTTTTGACTTCCTCCTCTTCCTATTTTTGGAACTTTTTTTTTTTTGGTACCGGGGATCGAACTCTGGTCCTTGCGCTTGCGCAGCAGGCAGCTAAACCATTGAGCTAAATCCTTGGAATGTGGATGCCAGCTGTCTTAGGCCAAGTGTCAACCTTGAGAATAGAAGCCATGACAAAGAACGTTGGAGCACAAAGGTAGAAGGAAGGAGTCCGGATCGACTGGCATTTCCCATATTAGCCTATGTATATTGACTTCCAAACTTTTTTACATGAGAGAAAAGTAAAACTTTATCTTATTCTACCCTTTCAATTAAGATTTCCTGTCATGTGCAACTGAATATCATTCTTTCAGAAATATCACAATTAATTAATTGTAGTCTACCTTTTGGATCCAAATACTAGTTTTTGAAAGAGAATACAAAGTAATATAATTTAGTAGGAGGAAAGATATTGCTAAGATTTTCTAAAAAGTATTTTGAGGGCTGGGGATTTAGCTCAGTGGTTGCAGCACCTACCTCGCAAGCACAAGGTCCTGAGTTCGATCCCTGGTACCAAGAAAAAAAAAAAGTATTTTGAGAAGGATTTTTCTGCACTAATGTTCTTTGAAAAATATTTTCAGAGTTGATTCACACCCACTTATCATCCTTTTAAACATTCAAGATGAGACAACTTGCAAGATTCTAGATGTAGAGAAATGAAAACTTCAAAATGTCCAAAAAGCCACAAGGAATTTTGTCAGTTTCTAAGTTCCCACTCTTTCCAGTTCAAAATGTTACTGCTTGTTCTACTATCCTTTTGAGTAGGAATTAGAGTAAGTCATTTAATCACATGTACCTGTTACCACAATTATTCCAAAAATCAGTTTAATAATTTTTTGAAACTCAAGGAGCTTCCTTGGCTATGTCTTTTTTTCGTTAATATTAAGCATACTGTTCTCTCTTGGGTCTCATGAATCCATCTTGTATTTGAGATGATGTCCTATTTGCATCCCTGTAGTAACTTTTGCATTACTGTGGTTATAGGCAAACTCTGCATCCCCATTTGCATTTAGACAAAAGTAAAAGTACAATGGAAGAAACACGATTATTCTCAAGTTGCCAGTTACTTGAGTTACTTTACAATTAACTGGCATAGTTTTGAAGCCTAACAAACAGCTATAGTTTTAGATATTTTATGAAAATTCTAGGCCCGGGGATTTAGCTCAGTGGTTTCGCTACCAGTGCAAGGACCGGAGTTTGATCTCTGGTACCAAAAAGAAAAGAAAAGAAAAGAAAATTCTGATAGATTTATTGTCAATTTTGTTTAATATGTGGATGTATCTTTTGCCTATTAAATTATATAATTTTTTGCTGGAAAGGGAGATCATTAATTAAATGTTCATTAAAAATTGAAAAATTTGTACTAAGAAAGAAACCCCAGACAATCAGAAAAGTGGTTGGGAAGGTGACAGATGTAGATACATCTAACGTTGCTGCAACTAAGATGGGATTAATACTGTAATGAGAATGATATTGGAACTCAAGGGAAAATTCATTCTGAGTATGGGAATTAGGGAAGGCTTCTGAGGGAAGCTGGTACTTGAGCTGGGTATTGAAAGACAAGAAAGAAGTCAAAAGTTGGTAAATGTAGGGAAGCCATCTGGGGAGAGAAGAGAGCATGAGAAGATGCCTGTTGGTGTGGACACAACTGGTGAATTTGGGGAACAAGGAAGCTTAGAGTTTCAGAGGCAGGAGACAAGGGCAGAGATGTGATTTGAGGCATATTCTCAGGTAGACTGGGGCTTGTACAATGGGGAGAAAGCCAACAAACAAACGCCTAAGTATCAATTAGGGTGGTGTAATGAAAAGAGAAATAGGATATCATAAGAAAGAAACATCTCAAGTTGGCCTGCCAGGCATTTCAGGTGACACGGAAGCTGAGACCTGAAAGGTTCCAGATAGATAGCAGTTGGTGAAAGGGCATTTTAAACAGAGGGAGCAGACTGTGGCGTTCGAGGCCCTGAAAGTATGTAGGGGAGGAGTTGGAGAGGCAGAAGGGGAAGTGCAGGAGTGAAAGGGGTGGTGGATGCTGGTCATCTTGAGCCTTCTGCATCATGGGAGCAGCTTGGATTTCATCCTCCACCCACAGGGAAACCATGGAAAGGATTGGGCAGAATGGTGCGATTTGGTTCATGGTTTAGCAGATCACTAACTGGTATGTGAGCAATGATTGGAGAGGAAGCAGAAACCTCAGTGAGAGATGGTAGTGAGTTGGATGGGGGTTGGCAGTGGACTGGGAGGCAGAATCCCTGAGGAGCCATGGTGAGACTGGGTGTGAGTAACAGAGAGGGAAAAATCAAGTCCAGCTCCCTCAAAATCTCTTAACTACCGTGAAATCCCTAAAGGCATGATATTCAGGAAGAGGTTAAAAAAGAAGTTAGAATCCTCTAAAATTTTTAAGATGTCCCCTTTATTTATGACCTTTAGAAAAAGAAACATAAGTAGTGATTTTGCTGTAATCAAAATCAAAATAATTTAAATCATAGTCTCACTTCTAAAGACCCAGCTCTTAAAAGTATATTACCTTTTTAAATGAATTAATCTTACTTAAAAATCTGAAAATCAATATCCTAAAAGAACTATGATGCTCTGTGGTAGTTGTAGGCTAATTTTTAATTTTTTTCTTGTGGCACTTTTGAAAGTCTTCTTTATTTCAATTAGACTTTTTGTTGATCCTGACAATTTATAGCTTAACCTCATTTTTTTTTTCTGCTGTTAAAGAGGAAAACATAATTCCTTGTGATAGTGGTAGAAAAATTTAGCAAAATAACACAATATCTCAAAACTAATTTTAACCACTGGATCTAGTCATTTTTTCACCAAGACTTGACCACATTTGTCAAAGAACATAGATTTGTTTTAGTTCTCAGTTTTGCCCTACATTTGGTGAAATAATGGTCAGATCAATCTTAAAAAGAAAAGGAGTCAGAATGTTTGATCTCCATGAAGTCATGTATATGACCAATTAGTAGTTAAAAGCTATTTTGAAATAGTCTCCCACTACTACCTTATGCACAGAAATTTTTAGACATCTGAGAAGCCATACGTGTATAGATAGGTTTTTTCAAACTTCAAAACAAAAGTTTTCACAGCTCAAGTAAGTGAGAAAGTCAGTAATACTTGGCTTGGCTATTGCTGTTTCACCACATAGAAGAAGAACTTCTTTTGAAAGATGTATTTTTAAGTGTCTTTCAAAGAAGTTTGGATTTGGACTCCTTGTGGTGCCCAGGAAGTGAAATGAACCATAAATGAGACACATCAAAAGTAAGTTACAAAGAACTTTTTTAATATTAAAGTGATGAATCACAGCTCAAATTAACAAGTCAAGGAGTCCGTCTATAATGAAAATCTTTTTCCAACATAACACTTCATTATAAAGGGAGTTTTTCTATAATAGAAGCAAGTGTAATTACATTTTTATATATAATTAGGACATTATTATCATTTCACCATATCAAAGTTCATTATAAGACATCTCCAATACATTTTTCATAGAGCAAAAATAAAAAGAGAACAGGAGTCCTTCAATTAGACTCATATAAGGACATCCGCAGAGACCGAGAGAGCCTGATCAAACAATTTAGCCCAAAAGGGACCAGGTAGAACCCATGTTGCTTTTATGACAGATATTGCTTCTTTTTTTTTTTTTGGATCCTGCTTAATTTCTAATTATAGTTTTCATCTTCTCCTGTTCAACCGTAAGAAATTAAAGGTGCAACATTCTCAACTGCAAACCAACTTTCCCAAGATTCCAAGCATTACTGTTTCCTGGGCTGGGTCATTCTGGGTCGTTGTGCTGGACACCAACACTGTCCAAACTGGAGGAAATCCACAAACTGTCCTTTTGCACCAGTTTTATCAGCATAACTAAGGCTCCCATCTTCCTCTTTTACTACCTTAAAATGTCTTTAGGAGATAATTAAGACATTTTTGAAAAATAAAGGTGCACGTTTTAAAACCAATTATACAACAGAAATGTCTAGTGGAACATGAAAAGTTAGTCACATGTCAGAATGTGTAAACATGTGCAAATAAATCTTGCCTTATAGGAATTAGCATATTAATATGTTCCAAGTTCATTGAAACAAAATGTAATTTTTCATGTATTGTTTTGAGAGTGAATGCTGGTTTTGGAACAGATGAAATGTGGAGAGAATGTAGTTGCAGGAAGTGACTTTTAAAACTCCAACATCAGAAATTTTTTCAGCTTATTGAAGACCCCTCCCTGAGCAATGCCCCATGAATCCGTCATGTGCATTCAGCTTGGATTTCAATTGTTCAGCCTCTGCTCTACCTACAGGAGCGAATGGTATGTGCCAGAGAAAGATTGCTTTCTGACCAGCGTAATTAGAATACCGAAAATTCAGCATGGGAGCTGTGGAGAGCTTCTGCCTTCAACAGGGAAGGGGAGGTGTGCAAAATGCTCCAAACACCTCTGCTGAGCCTGGCGCCTGGGTCCGTGACTCCGGACTAAGTGATCTTTTTGTACCATCCCCTTTCAACAGCACTTGCAGTGTTTTTCTGCAATCCCCATGCTTCCAGAAAGAGAAGTCTTAGTTATATCATTATTTTCTAGTGCACTAAATTATCTTTATTTTTAAAATCTTTTGATACCGATTTTTCAATTTGTTTATGGTGTTACATCTCAAACTGCCTGCCTTTCTATTGTGTTCAAATAGCAGGTTGGTGTAACGATATGTAAACAAATAAAATATACATAGGCTGTCTCCAAAACTCAAGATGCAGAAGGTACTTCATGGTTTCTAGGTTTACAATTTTAAATGCAAGTTGTTATTATCATAATATTACAGAAATAACATCATTAATTGTGTTTTGTGATAAATAGAATTTAAATAAATAGAGAATTTATATGTATAAATTCCGGGCTCTAAAGGTCCTTTTCTTCTTTGGGGTTTTTCCTCTTTTAGATGCATATTATTTCTTATAATACCTCCATAAGTTCCACATCAAATGTGGAAGAAAAATCAGCTCATTTATGCCCATGATGTACTTGAAAAATTAGTTTTTATCACTTAAATTACAATATCTCAAAATAAGTGGTCATTCAACTGTCAGAATTGTTATTAATTGGTTTGACTATTCTCTTGTATACCTGTAAATACTTTTTTTTAGACAGGGTAAATCCTGTTTACAATTAACTTGTCTTGTTTCCCCACTTTCTTAAACCAAATTTAGTGACCAGCACCTTCCGAATGTACCCATTTTCCTATTTTTAATCAAACTTGCTTATGTATCATTATGTTATGGATTAAATCTTTATCAGCAAAAAGGATTGGGGATGTAGTTCAATGCAAAGGCTCTGGGTTCAAACCTGAGCACTGTAGCCAGTATTTCTGTATTCCTTTTGAATGTTCATGAGATTTTTTTCACAAATATTAGACTTTTTCATGAGAATTATGCCTTAGATCCAGATGTTTTCTCCTTTCTCTTTCATGCTTAAATATTTAAATGAAGAGAGTAGTCAGTATTAGTGATTTTTAAGGAGGAAAAAGTATCTGTTAAAATGCTTTGTCATCCCTTCCTATTTTCAAATACGCTAAGTTAGCATAATATGGTGTTACATTTTCTCCCGATGAACCTGAAAAGCATAATCTTTCAGGGACATTATTTAAACATAACAAGTTAAAAGTCTACAAAACGGTTTCCTTTTCTTTTTAGCTAATATAAAATCCATAGGTGGTTTCAAGTAATCTGCAGAAGGATGAATTAATCAATTATGAGATTAATTTTATTTGACCCTTAGCATACAATCAAACTGTGTAACCACTGTCCTAACTCACAGCCAACGAATGCTTTGACAGAAGATGCACAGCTTTGCATTATGGACAATACTGTGATGAGGCAGGTTTGTGTGCCTGGCAGCTGAAATCTGGGACCATTTCAAGAAGAAATCACTCTGTCTGTAAGGGGTCTCTGCATAAACTCCTGTGTGTTCTGTTGTAATTGGTTTTGCATGCTTTGATTTATTTTTTAAAACATGTATGTGCTGTTTGTACATTTACATACGTTTGTTTATGTATGTTTCATACCTTTGACTCTAGGCTCTTTGAGGGAAGCAAAACCTATTTCTCATTTCATTCATACACTTGCGTTGTACTTCGTAAAGGTCTTTGCCCATTAGCAGTCTTCAGTATCATCTATTTGTTTTCTATTGACATTATGATTTGGGGCATGTTTGTTTGTTTTATTTTAGTTCTATGGTAATGATGTCTCCCAAATAGGGTGAAAACTTCTTTCTTCTAAAAAAAGTATAAAAGGTGATGGGAAAAACTGGGACTGACAAACTAAAATTCATATAATATCATCTAGCCCTCACTGCGTTTGTGATAAACACATTCTAAGCTTTCAGATGACTTCCTAAGGAAATGCCAAGTGTGTGCTCCTTACTTACAGAAGCCATCTTTTCACAAATCAAAGAGAGTACATCTTTTTCCACTTTACATTAAAATACGGGGCTGGTGAAGCACCCCTTTCAGCCTATCAAAGGACTGATCAGTGCTTGAGAGTCTGAAGTTACGCAGATTCATATTTAATTATGTTGGCCAATTATTTTGCTGCATTCACAGGAGGGGGAGGATGGTGACTCAGAAGAGAATTCCCAGACCACATAAACTATTGCTATCCCTCCAGCCATCACTCCACACTGTCTCCAAATTCTTGTACCCCTTTAAACAAATGTAACTTTCATCTGTGAATAGAATGGCACTAAAGTAAAGTACAACTGAAGGAAGCTGCGTTTGGAATCAAACAATATGCTGGAAGAGCTTGCATTTTAGAAATGCATTTTTCTTTTTTTCCAGTAGGAAACATTCTCGCTCTCATCATGTTTTCAGTAAAAACCCCTAGACATGTTTTTACCACCTTAACGCCATATTAGAATGGTTTATTATATTAGAAGTGGAACTCTGCCTTTTTTAACCTTTAACTCCTTGAAGTTAATAGTAATCATCATTTTTTCACAAAATGGTGCATATTATATTTGTATTTCATTCTAAGTGGTGGCTATTCTGGGACAACATTTGAGGTGAAATGAGAAGGAAGCTTATATAGCGCTTAATGGAGTAATTAAGTTTGAATTTCTGACCCATGAACAGAAATTTTGTGAATGATAAATTTAGGTATCTAAATCTATTCCTTTTACTAATGTTTCTAGCCCTAGGTGGAGGGGGAAATTTATGAAAGACTGGAATGACTTTCTTTTGAGGTTTCATTTACAGTTTCATGCTTGTTAACATCCTGATCTAATTCTCCAAGCGAACTTCTAACTTTATGATTTTACTCTAGAAAATTGGGCAGACAATGATGAACTATCACTTACAGGAGTACATTTTTTTTTTTTGGTACCAGGGATCGAACTCGGGTCCTTCCACTTGCGCAGCAGGCGGTGAAACCACTGAGCTAAACCCCTAGCGGGAGTACATTTTTTTATTTAACTACATAACTAAAGAAATAAGCTTAAAGGTTTTTTTCTTTCATGAGAGCTGCTCTTACAAAGCTTTCTCCCTGACACTCGAGAGGAAGCTGTATGTACTGTGTCCTCATTAAACCCTCTGTTCACCCCGGATGCACGATTTCACTTGGATAGATGCTTAAGGACTGACTACAGTGCTAATCGTGGCTTTTTTCAAGTCCCAGCCTGGCAGTAAAATTCCCAAGAAGAACACAAACAAGTGGTTAATGCTTTCATTCTTTCAAAAACAGCCTTTGCTTATTTCCCTCTCATCCTCCTTCAAGAGAGTCTTTGCTCCAAAGATTTGGCCTGGGGTCAAGACACCATGGGGCAGCAGCAGTTTTAGTGACCAAAGAACTCATTCTATGTGGAAGCCACAGTCCCAGCTCTGAAGCTGTTATGTCGCATCTCAAGGGAAGCTCAGACAGCTGTCGTAGCCAGCTCATCTCTTGTCTTTGCTGACCTTTTCTGACCTCATTTCATCCATAAGTAATGTCTGAAGTTTCATCCAGTAGATAATGCTCCTGCTCTGATAGTGTAATTATTAGGGTCCAGTGGTCAACCAGTTGGTCAGATGAGCATGGAACACAAGCTCTTCCAGACACCCTCAGCCCCTGACAGGTGGCTTTGTCAATTGTGTTTAAAGAGCCTGTGCCCTGGTTCCCCTTTGTCTACTTTAAAGCTGTACCAGTAAAACAGGGTGCAAGAGAGAAGGTTCAAACAGCAAAACTGGTAGGGAACCCGAAAACCACAGAAGTAAGGGAAGATAAAAGAATGTATTATACAAACTAGTAAGTGAGCAGATTTGCAGCATTGTTCAGGAAACTGATCTTATTAGTACTCTTTTCTTTCTTCTTTTCTCCTTCCTTCCCCATTTCCTTCTTTCCTCTATCTTTCTTTCTCTTTCTTTCTTTCTTTCTTTTTCTGAAATGAGGTTTGGTTATGTGTCTCAGGATGGTGTCAAACTCTTGTGTTCAACCAATCCTCCTGCCTCAGCCTCCTCAGTTGCTGAGAGTCCAGGTGGGAGCCGCTGCATACAGCAATTCTCTTTTCAATTCATTCGAGTCTTTTTATCTTAAATCCAGAGCTCCATTCTCCTAGCTAGGGTTATCTGTTAAGAAAAATCCATTTCAAATTGGACACACCTCCTAGATTTCAGTCACTACATGCTCTCCAGCAGGGTCTTTGGTGTGGGTATAACCTGCCAGCTGTGTTGGTCCGTTTCTTCTGTAGCATCAGCAGCAGGCAATGGCTGTTTTTCAGCATCAAGAGCTTGCCATTTCCCGAGGCACAAGGCCTGGACTGACACTCCCTAAGCAAATCTGATAAGCAACCACATATTCCTGCTCTGTGCTTCACTTGGGAGGACAAGATTTCAACCTTATAGAGCATTACCTTAGTCATGTACACCTAAAGTGGGCTTTACATGTGAACAAATATTTTAAACACATGCAATACATTTTTGCTTTGGGGAGCTTTTGCCTTCCAGTTTTGCACTCATTTTGAGTCATTCATTTGTCAAGCAACATGCAAAGTGTGTCATTGTCACCACTTCATTTGGAGCTGGGAGAAGCAACATAGCAGGTTCTAGTTGCTGTGCATCCTCACAAAGCTGAGCGTAAGAGGAAAAGAGAATGATCTTTCTGTTCTTTATCATATGAGACTGAGTTCTTTCTACCAAGAAAGAAGCTTGTTCTTCTCAAGAAATTTCCTCAGAGCTCAAGGGGTTTCCTCAGTACTGCTCAGTAGGTTAAAGAGGTCTGAAACAGCAGATGAGTGAGGTGACCCCTAGTGAAAGTTTGAGCTGAAGCTACATTCTGCCGATAGAAGTCTCTCAGTAGTGTCTCTTATGTCAGCCTCTTTGTTTTCTTTTTGTGGTAGTGGGGATTTAATCCAGACCCTTCACACTGAGCTACATCCTCAGCCCTTTTCAAATTTTTATTTTGAGACAAGGTCTTGCTCATTAACCCAGGTTGGTGTTGAACTTACAGTCTTTCTGCCTCAGCCTCACAGAGTGCTAAGATTACAAGTGTGCACCCCTGTACCTTGATGCAACCTCTTTTCTTCTACTGACTCCAGGCCTCTCAGTCTGTAAAACTATCACCTCTTGGAACCAATCTCTTCTGGAAAGGGACATCTGATTGTCACTCTTCCTTTTGCTGGAAACCTCCAGTGGGCTTCCTGGTGCCTGTCAGGGAAATGCTAAATGCCTTGCTTTGAAGAGTCTGCTCCCAATCCATTCCTTTGTTCTCCTCCACACAGCCAACCCAAACTCTGGCTGTGTAGACCCCAACACTTCTGCTTTTCTAGGCCTTCAGGCCCCTCCATGATTGCCCAACAGGTGGACATTCCTTACTTCTCCGTGTTTGTGAGCTGCCTGCAAAATCTCCCCAGCTTCTCCCCAGTCATTAGAGAGGAAGATCCCAGCCACATCTGGCTCAGCCACAGTATTAGTCCCTCTTCAGAGCACACGTATCCATGCCTCCTACAGAGATAATATTGTCAACTTTCTGCTTGCAGACACCACATCCATGCACGGTGACTTTCTCTAGGGTTAAGGGTAGTGTCTCATCATCCTCATATGTTAGGGACCTAGAGAGATCCCTAGCATGGCACAGCATGCTAATAAATGCCCCGGAATGAACGGGTACAGGACTGGGTCTGCTCCAAGGCCTATGTTATCAGCCCCTACTTTTTATTCATTGTGTAAAAGAGCTTGATAATAAAGTCACGCCATGAACATCTCCAGAACAAGTATGTGAGCATCTTTGACACATACCACATTTGACATCTGGAAGAGGCCCAGAATGCTTTGAATGTTGCCACAACGAGCAAAGTACAATACACAAGCAAGCAGCTTCTTAAACTTTGTCCCCAGTTTCTCGTGTTCCCTCATTATTAGCAGCTGCCGTGGACCTCTCTGTACAGAGCCACTGGGAGCCTTTATTTTCCCCAGGCTTCGAAGAAGTACAGCAATGCTGTTTGGGTGATTGTTTCTCTGTGATGCCAAGATGTTTCAGAACAATGTTATGATGCTTGGTCGCACCTACTACCACTGAGACAAGCCCAGAAGTTAAATTATGAAGCAAACGTAAGCTTTGAAGAAATTTTTATTTAATCTGTATTCCCCTGTTTCATCTGCACATCCATCCAGCACAATCTGCATCATTATTAGCCACATCAACTTGCTTAAAAAAAGAGCAAAAAGTAAGACATCTGTGTTATAACATTAATATATTCAAAGGTTTTTACTTTCATCTTGCAGGCATTAACAGTGTGTAAATGTGATGTAAGTGCAACTTACAACAGGACTAAGTTAGTAGAAGAAAAATGTACTTAGGAGCACACAAAGAAGAAGGGCTTGCAAAAGGAGAGAGAGAGAGGGAGAGAGAGAGAGAGATGGAGAGAGAGAATTTGGGTGGAGGGGACAACCAGGTTGGGAATTATGTAAAAAGCAGAGATTTATCCATAAATAGAGTATTTTGCCTATTGCTCTCCATAGCTTTATTTCTAATTGCTAGCACAATTTCTAAGGCACTGAGGCAACCCTCTAGCAGTGTGCTGAAGGTGTGTTTGTGCTGCTATGCCCTCTGGCTTGGCTGCCAGCCTATTCCCTTAGATCAGAGCCAGAAGGCAGACTGTTTTCGAATACCGATCACCTCACCCAGACCTAATCCTTTGAGTTCTCTTTGGCATCTATTCCTTCTGCCAGTTTCCTCTTCTGTTCCTCTCTTTTCTTCTGAAGTTGACAACAAAGACATCCTCAGGGCCCTCCTTGATGTAAGACCACTCTTGATGTTATTACAGTGTTTTTTTTTCTGCACCCTAAAGTTGTGCTACTTTTATATTCAGCAAGCACAATATTTGCACACCAGAAGATAAAGAAAATGTGAATATGTTATACAGAGCGATAGTTTCTTTTTAATTTGTAACCCTCTGTGTTTTTTGATGTAAACCTTTTCCTTTCCTGTCACTCATCTACATACCTGATCAAGAACCTGCAGGTCTTTCTTCATGCTATTTCTATACCTTAAATTGGCCTGGCCTGCCACTTTTAATTTTAGAACTATGGCTATACAGGATATGGATGAATATGGAATTTCTATGAAGCACAAAACTTTTGAACGGTTCCTGTCCTCTGTGATAGTGAGTTTTAAAAGGGAAATCTCCAAAGAGCTAATTAGTAGACAAGTAGAGCTCAGCCTGAACAAAGCTGAAAAGATAGCACATAACTAAAAGGACCTGGCCATAGCTGACAAAAATCAAAGCCCTGACAGAGAGCTGGCAGTAACCTTGGGCTGCTAACTGACAGGGACAATAAAAAAAAAAATACCTCTGAACCTGGCGGAGAGTGACAGCCGTACCATGGGCTCTCTGAAGAACACACTCTCTCCCCTCCAAGAAAGCAGTAATCTTCCACCAGGCAGAACCAAAGGCTTTTGCTGCCCAACTCGACTCCAAAAGATGTGAGCTGGCTCCAAGCAACACTCATGGAGGAGAGAGGGAGGGGAGGCCCAGGAGCTTTGGAAAGTTACTTGAAAAGTTCTAGGTTGTTGGTTAACATGAGAGGAGGAAATGTCTTTCTGGGGTGAGGGGAAGATGCGGGGCAGTCTGGGGAGGAGAGGGAAGCAGGCTGCTGGAGATGCCTCAGAAAGATGGGCCAGAGAAGAGCAGCTGTGGGAAAGCCCAAACTGGAGGAAGCCCATGGCAGCCAGTACAGATGAGTCCAAGAATTAGCAAAAAATAGTTGCAAAGAGAAAGAATGGCTCTGGCTCAGGAAAGATAGCCAAAGCAAGAAATGAAAGGAGAACAGGAAGGTGGAGTAGGGAAAAAGCAACAGCAAGGCCCATAGGAATTCCTTAATGACAAAACAGTTTGCAAGGAGCCAGGTCTTTGTATAGAGCACAAAGTCACATTTAAAACATATTAGGAGAAAGAAGCATACAAATAATGGTGTTAAGAGAAAATGTCTTCGATTTTCGATGAAAAGAGAAGAAGTTTGGCAGGTTTATATTAGGTTTAGGTACAAATGAGGCCTATTCCAAAATCTCAAGAGATAAAGATCGTGACAAGGAGGAAAAATTACTTCTTTTTAGGGAAAGGAAAAATTATAAGAAAAGGAAAAAAATGGAAATAAAGTCTATGTAAATAGGGAAGGGTGGAAGGGGTGAAGGGTGCACAGGGAATGGGGAAAAAATTAGAACCAAGATACATCATGTACAGGTGCAAGCACCCAATGATAAATGAAAATGTATTGCATACCTAAAATGTACCAATGAAAGAATTTAAACAAAAAAACCCTTCTTTTTTTAATTAACTTTATTGGTACATTTTAGGTATGCATTATGATCACATTCATCATTGAGAATTTGTACCTGTACGTGATAGATCTTAGTTCTTGTTTTTCCCCATTCCTCTTCCCTCCCTTCTACCCCTCCACCCTTCCCTATTTACAAAAGCTTTGTTTGTGCTTTTTCCTTTTCTCATATTATTTCTTTCCCTTCTTTCCTTTCAGTGAAGGATCTTAAAATGTACCGGCATTTATGACATTCCCTTATGTATTTCTGCATATAGGATGAAATATATTTAGGAAAGCAGCCAAGCCCTAACAAAGTGCTACAACTATGACAGGGCGGAACTTAAAAGCATGCTCTTAAAAAGCATTCTGCTTTTAAATCCAAATGCTAATAACATACATTAGGTGGTTTTCATTATCCCAAAAGAAGGTCTTGGCTCCAGACCAGTTCTGGTTCTATATTTATTCTACCCTGCAATGGTAAAATCTAAATTCTTACTGACGTTTTAACACTTGAAGATAGGATCAGTGAATGCAGACTCCAGGGATATTACCTTAGAGGGAAGCAAACTGCAAGACCAGGTGAAAGCCTCAGAAGTATAAACCCAAGGGCTTTCTTAAAAATAAGAGCATATAAATATGTTTAAATTCAAGGAAGATGCATCCCCATTTCCTCGCTTAGACACTAGTGCCTACAATCACAAACCTTACAACAGAGAAGGAATAAAAGGAAACTGTATGTTTACTATTCATCCTAAGAGTGTCACCCCTCCCCCCAGACACACACACACACACACACATACACACACACACACATCACAATCCTATTCCTGCAAAAGAACACTTTTAGCAAGTTAGAAATCTTTGGCTTCACACACAGTGAGCCTGATTCTATAACGTGAGCAAGGAGCAGAGATCATTGAAAAAGGCCTCTGAGTTAAGCCATAATTGAAGCCTTAGTTGTCAGAAATATGTCCCATAATAAACCTGAGGGAAAGGAATAATTTTCTCTTTTGATTTGGACTTGAGATTCAACATTCATTTTGGAAGAATATATCAGAAGACGGTGTTTTTTGAATATATCTGCTCATATTTAGAGCTGAATATAATCTTTAAAAAAGCTTTGAAAAAAAGAAACAACAGCTATTTTAAAGCACAACCTAACAAATATATGGTTTCAAATACTCCTTACTTCATATCTACAGGAAAAATGAGGGTTTCCTATTTTACATTTGAAGATGGCACTACAAATCCACTCAATAAAAATAGTGGTGAGGTTTTTTTAAATCTAGGAATGGAAAAAGATTTTTGGTGAGCCATTTTCAGGCCTAAACCAAACACCTTCATCCTAAATCAGGACAGTACCTACATTTGTAGTGCCTGGAAGGGATTCAGCATAATAATAGGGAACTGGAAAGGTTTTAGGGCCCTTGTTATTACAGATGATGCTCCTCTCTCACTTAGCTAAGTGGCAGAGCTGAGTATACCACTCAGGCCTGACTCTCTACAGACTTCTCATCATTACAAAGACATAAACAGAACCTGATGAGTCCTGCCTAGTTTATTTGCCTGTTTTGATATAAATCCACTGCTGCTTGTTTTTTATTTGTTTTTGCAGTACTACGTATACATACTACTACTGGTTCAGAGAGGAATGAGGAAAAGAAAGTGCAAAGAGCTTTCAATCAATTTGGATTTTGTTTATTTTGCCTCTGTATATAAAGGACAATGGAGTCTTCATTTTAAATACCTAGTCTTTGTAGATGTTAAGAAGGTTGGCAGTGTATGACAAAAATAGAATTAGTAAACTAACATGTTGAGTATACTTTGTGTCAAAATTCATGGGAAAGACTGTTCTTAAAACCACGTAGGAAGTAAAATTGTTAAAGTCCCCTCTAAGCATTACATATGGGTATATCTCCCTTGGGTTAATAGAGAAGAGGGAGGGGAAGGATTCTAAGCCAGAATGTCCTACTTGGAAAGAACTTTAAAATCATAGCCTGTGTTAAGTACATGTGTGCAATTTATTCAATGCTGCTATACATATAGTGAAACATTTAAATACTGTTGGAAACATCTAGTCTTTGTAGATATTTAAAGTGCACACATGTAAAAGTCAAGGGCTAAAGTAATATCCTTTAAGTACTTCTTGTTACTTCACAGGAATGCTTGCATTTTAGGAATGAAGTTGTTAAACTCAGTGTCATAGAGAGTATTCATACTGTTTATGGGGGGAGTATTTAGAATGAGAAATATTCTTTGCCAGTTAAGTGAGTACAGATTGTTTAGCCATTGTTCCATACATCATACATACATCTTAGCTAATATTGCTGGGTATTAAAGGATAAGTGCTAATGCTCAAATTATGTTAGAAGTAGCAAAAAAATCCCCATATAAATGTCCTTTTGTTAGTTTGTTGTTGTTGTGAGGAAAACAATATACATAACTATAACTATATATATATATATATATATATATCAACAGCAAGCATCTGTTAGACTTTGTTCGGTGGGGGGGTATACACACCCACCCCCCAGATAGATAGATAGATAGATAGATAGATAGATAGATGGAAAAAACATCCTTTAGTTAGGAAGAACTTCCTTTAGTAGGGAAAAACTGTCTTCTGGAAATGACCTTTGTCAAAGTCACCTGTTAGAGTTAGATGTGGTCTTATGCTCAGTCCTTGGGGTGGTGAAGAGGGAAAGGGCAGTGTGAAGGCTCTTTGCTGCTATCTCCATATCTGGAAGATGGTTTTACATTTTAACCATGTGTGTGATTATAATCTACATGCACATTTTTGGTAAAATTCATGAATTGACAGCACAAAGTAGACTGCACAACATCTAAGCTTTATAGATATTCTGAGGTCATAATGTATAACAAAAGGCAGAGCTAATAATCAACTAGCCAGCTTGTAAATATCTTTTTGTTATAACTGATAGAAGAGTGCATCTTGAACTTGAAATTGTTACACCACCTCTGAGCACTGTGTAATGCAAGTTGTAATTAGACTGGCAACCAAGGAGTGGAAGGAAGCATACAAGGAGAGATGCTTGCAGTGCATTCAGAGTTACATTTTGTGAGAGTCATTGATGTGTGCATCTTCTAGCTGTACTATAGGAGTACATTAATAATTCAGTAAAAACATACCTTCTTGCTAATATCTTAATACAGCAGATCTGAAAACTCTTAGAAACAAGTGTAATGTCCTCTGTTCTTTATGTCTCATTTTAAATGAAGCATTATAGGAATACAGTATTTTAATTGTAACTCTGCCAATACTTCTATCTAGCAGCCTGTTGCCATTTCTGACTCCAGTGAAATTTATGACTCTAAGAAAGGCAAGATAGCATTGTTTTCTAACAGATTGAGTTGGCGTAGTACATTCTGGGTTATCAAAAATGCTCTTGTAACTTTGAGAGTTTTGAATTGGTGAACATCCATAATGTGTGGATTTTGAATTCATGAATATTTGTAATGTGCAGACAATCTCAGTCATACAAAGTACCATGTTGTGTATGTAGACACAGAACCTAGAACACATCCAACTAAGCTGCTTATGACTGTGAATGACTTTGACTTCTGCTTCTTGTGTTTATATTTTTCTGTGATGAATGTATTAATTTTTTTAAAGTAAAGATTATTTTTAAAACTCAAAAAAGTGCAATCATTAAGGAAAACACTATATATATCGACAGCAAGTATCTGTTGAACTCTGGTTAGTGGGGGAGGAGGTATATACACTCATACACACTCACATACACGTATATATGAATAAACGGATGATCTTTAACTTCTAAAACAGTTGTTCAAAGTGCACCCCTCCAAACTACTTCACTGCAAGGTCATATATGGTATTTGCACATTGCCAGTTAAAATTCAAATGTGTTCTCTTAGCCAAATTTACCTTTTAGTTCAGAAAACGGATATTTGTGCACATGACACAGCATTTATTTTAGGCCTTTATAGTCTAAAATACTGTATGTTAAGTTTCTACATCCCTGTTTGGGATTAGCAGTAGAAATGTATAAACAAAGAGTTATAGCAAAATTTGTTTACTTACCTCACTGTAACTCTAAGTTTCCCTTTCCTCAAGTTATCTTGTTCGTAAAACAATGATTTTTCAATTCCATTGTGTCTCCGATAGAATGAATGAGAGGTAGATACACTTCAGAAACAAAAGGAGACAGAATAGTGCTTGTAATGATTACGTGGAAACTTTCCCATATCTCAAAATACACAAACTATCAATAACAAGATCCACTACAAGATTCTTCATTTTGTGGCAAATACAAACCATTGTGGTATTTAAATTTAGATCTTTACTCTGAGAATTGCATTTTGAGGATAAATGGCAACAATTTGCATATTAAAATAGTTTAACTACATGCTTCATGGTGGTTATTTTCTCATTTTACAGATGGCAAATGGAGAGAACCAGTGTGTGATCAAAATTTCAAAGTCGGTGTTCAGATTGCTGGTCTATCCATAAAGCTCAGCCTCAGGATTCGGTTGCCTCTTCTGGCTTTTAGACACACTAATGGGAAACACTGCCCTTCACCTCTGTCACAAAATAATATTTAAGATGAAACTAAATAAATCTTTAATTTAAAAAAATTAAAATAATTTTCCAGTATAATAGTCCAATTTTTTTTTTAAATAATCCCATTAAACTTAACTTTTGCAGGTGCAGGTGAGCATATCGTGCTTTGCTTTAAGTAATTCTTTTCAATATTTGAACATTGCATCAAGAGATGGATGCATAAGTCACAGATTTGATTTTGACAGATTTGATTAAGTTTGCTCACTGGAAATAGCAACAACGGGTGCCCTCAGCACTGGGTTGAAAACATTGTGAAAACCAGCAGCTCTTCTACGTAAGGGACTAATTATGCATAACGGGCATCTAATTTGAGAACAATTCAAAGCACATTTCATCTAACAAGCAAAGAAATTGATGGGACATGTCCAGTGTATCTCTTATGAATTTGTTGACTGACCTTATTAAGTGAGTGAGTAAATGCCACTCTCTACACTTGGCTCAGGAGCCAGAGAAGGGAAAATGATCAGCTTTTGGAAGGACTTAGGAGTGTGATTCTGCGTCCTTATTGTTTACACAGGGATTCACAGTTCAGCAATGAGACCCTGTGTATTGTCACTGAAGACCAACTGTGTCTTTTCTTAATACACTTACAAAATGTAACAACAGTTGGTGGTTTCAATATGTTGAAAAATTCCAAAAATTAAAATTGTAGAAAAAGCTTCTTCTTTAACAACTTGCTTCTCATTTATGAAATATCATGGTTAAAAACTATTTCATAAAATAAATATTTTAAGGTTGACTAAACAGAACATTACTGGTCCCCCTGCTGTCTTTAAATTTCATGTTCCTTGTCTTTAAAATATTTACCTTTGGGATGAAGGTACTGCTCAGTGGTAGAGTGCTTGTTGAGCATGTGTGCGGCCTGGGGTTGACCCCCAGCTCTGCAAAATAAAGCAAAGAACTCACTTTGAAGTGTTGCTTTCCTAGTGAAAAATAAACTCCCTAACACTATATCCAAGAACATATAATAGATCTCACTTGCATTAAACTTCTTCCTTTTCTTTTGAAACGCTACATAGACAATTATGAGATTCAGATTGAGAATCTGAGTGAAAGAATTCTTAATAATGCATGAAAATATTAACCTCTGCTTTCAGCTTTACTGTAACCTGTGAATTATGCATCATTCTGCTGTTCTCACTTCGAGTCTATCATCTGCCCATTTGATCTAGTCTCTTCACAAAACATATAAACCAGCTCTTGCTTTAGATGGACTCAGCATCCAAATCAAACACGAGCACCTAGACAAACTTTCAGCGAGAACATAAATGGTTACTTCGAGGAAATCAACGTGAACCTCAATGGTCCACGTTAAACACCCGTTAAGTCCACCTGAGCTGCACTCTCCTCTTGACAGGCTAATTGTAAAAGACCAAGTGAGGCTGACAGGTGAAGGGACTGCACAGATGGTGGGAGGGTGGAAGACAGGTGTTTGAATAGACGTAACCTTCCCACTAGGTCTGTCCAGCTCAATGATTCTCAATATACTTTTCTTGCCCCACAAATGCCATTTTTACTCACATTGGTTTTGCCAATGGACAATGTGTAAACAGATAAAATGAGAGTAAAGTATTTAAAATGTGTTTAAATATTAAATATGACATTGACATGGGCTGACCTAGCTGTCGCAGATACAACTGAATACATGGTGCCCTTTGATGATGAGAGACCCTAAGTGCATAAAGCCACCAGCGGGTATGAACTCTGAAAGTTACAAGCAGGATTGGCTGCTAGAAGAGAATCATAAAATCATGGGAATTATACCTGATCCCTTTTGTTATAATTGACACTGTGTTGTCTTCTTTCATGCCTGTCACCACAAGTATGAAAAGAAACACATGTACTAGTTTAGCTTATGCCAATATCTTTACAACAATGTTTAGGAATATAGGAAGACAACAGGAAACTACTTTACATTGAATCTGGCCCTACCAGAGACTACTCCAGTCTAGCTGGCAATGTTTGGTCGAAAGTCCTTCAGACAGTCATCCTGGGATGTTCGAAGCCAGTCCTTATATTAAGAAACACAGACCGTGGACTCCATTGCCTCAGAATAAAGCAATAAGGGACAAGCAGCTAGTCTGAAGAGAATCATATGAGACTTGCTGTGAAGAAAGTAGGATCAAGTAAATAGAGAACCAAAGCTCCTAATGATCTCCTTTATTTCATATTGATTGATAATAATAATTCACTTTGTTCCCAACTACACTTGGACCTTCAGCAATATTTCTTCTTAATGGTAAAGGACCACAGTTCTGTAGTATACAGCACCCAGAGAAAAGGCTTTGAATATTGAACATCACATTGCTTTCATGGGAGATAAACCCAACTTCATGTGGAAAACTCATACAAATGGAAAACTCCTGGGCTTACTATCTCCATCTCTTCCACTAGTGGTCAGTACTGAGCCACCTGAGTGACCCTGGGAATGGTGGGAGCCGAGAGAATTCCGTCTCTACAAATAAATGTGCAGCAAGCCCTTTATGTCCTCTACCTGAGGCAGACTCTTTGGGATTGTAAATGAATCTAGGATATAGGAAATAAGAGTCTCATTGACTTTCCTTGCCAATATGCTGAGTCCTGCCCCTGGCAAGCACTTGGAAGAGTGATCGGCATGATAGACAAGTCTTCAGTTTTCATGGGACTTAAACTTGGAGTTGCAGAAGCACACAAATAATTGCCCAAATAAGTGTTAAGGTGCCATTAAGTGAACTGATGTATAGAGAAGTAAAGTATCCAATGAGTGCATATAACACAGTGATCTGGTCTAGGCTGGCATCCAGCAAAGCTTCACTAAGGAGAGCAGTATTTATGCTGAGACAGGAAGCATAAGTATCAGCAGCTAGATGAAGAGCAGACAAGAGTGTTCGGTTGTAGGACAGAACAAACATGAAAGCCACAGAGAGGAAAAGAACTTGACACATCTAAGGAGAAAAATGATGATCACCATAGTTGAACATAGAGATGAGCTACAGCAGGGCAAGGTGGTAGCTGTCCCTATGGGAATTTAGGCTCAATAAGAAGCCAATGAAAAGTTTAAATAGAGGCTAAGGGACAATACCTTTACAAGTTCACTTGGGATATGTTGTATATAGCTGCAGAGATCAAGGGCAGAGATTGGGAAAGAGCTCAGAAACCACTGTTAACAGTTCTGGTGAGAGATGGTAATGACCTGGACTAGGGTGGACTGTGGGCAATGGAGAGAGATGCGTGTACACTGATGAGTTGGCTCTTTGCCCAAACCCTCCCTGGTCCCATCCTTTTTTCCAATCTAATTAGACAAAAGCATCTAAATTATTTATTATTTGAGTAAGAATTCCTCACATTCCTTTACACTGTCAAAAACAACTCACGGTGCAGCCAGGCACCACCAGGACGATTCCAAAAGTGTAAGGTTAATTTACACATACTACACAATAATGGATTAAAAGTAGAGCTATATTGCTTCTACCATTTTAATAAGGTGTCTTGTGCACATGATATATTGAGAATAACTGATTGCATGTAAAAATAAGATTATATTTAATTTAATAAGATTAAATGAAACACAGAGACTACCATAAATAACTTAAACAACCAGAATTGTGATGGGCAATATGAATTTTATTTTTGACCACCAATCTTTCCTTCCTTCCTAGGAAACTGACGGTGGCTGCTCTAGGACTTCATCTATTTGTGTCCTCTTTAACTTAGCCCACTCTTCCTGCTGGACCATCTCCATTGTCTGGGAAATTCTTTTGCATTTTCTCTACTTTCTTGATGTGCTAATTCTTCTGCTTTCTGCTTCTCGGTTGTATTCTTGCCCCTTTCTAGTTTGCTTTGGTAGTACTTCCTTTGGCTGCCTTTGGCTGCCTTGTTTCTCTTTGACCTGCCATTTCTTTTCTGCTGCTACACACTTCAGTGATTTTTTGCCCTTTCCTTCTGTTCTTTGCTCTTTTTTTCTTTTCTACTCTCACTGATGTTTTCTCTCAGGAAACTCAGCTACTTTTTGTAGGAGGAAGGGAAGTGAAATTCCCAATTTACCCCATCAGGGATGAAGCCTGTGTTTCTAATGAAGTCAGCAGAATAAGCTGATTGGATGAGCCAGAGAGCAGGAGCCCTACTTCTGGGAAACAAAAACACGTGAAATAATAAGGATCCCGCAAGGTTCTCTCACCACTGAACATTTTCTCTAAGAGGTCAGCTTTGATGCTTGAGTTCTACCACTAAAGCTACTCCTTTAGATAGAGGCATTTGTTATCGGATAGGGAGTACATATTAGCACATTTTTAATATGCGGATATCACACTTATTAAAAATGTGAAATAACCACACAGTAACTCAGATCGGTGGTCAAAATCACAAAACTTGAAGGGACATTAAAAAATTTGAATAGCAAGTTAGTCAGAAGAGTAACTAGGTATCTCCTACCAGGAGGAGGCTTTATGGCAATGAAATGAAGAAGGTTGGTTTCTGTGAGATGGAGAAGAATGAACAACTTTAAGCAAATGGAGAATGACTTCCATTCATGAGGTCTGTGGGAAGAAGATGAGAAGAAAGAAGCCCTCAGAGTGGAGCACAGGAGGGAATATAATTGATGCCCACTTGTATCTGGGCATATGGGGGTGTTGGGCCAGGTGTGTACAGCTTCGACACCAGACATTCCATCCACCCCCTCATGAATTTCAGCTGGTAAGTCCCAAAAGTCACAGAAAAAAAGGAATGTGAAGGCACAAAGTCATTTATTCATCCATTCATTTAACAAATAATTATTAAGCTCTTACAGTGTTCTAGCCACTGATCTTGAATGAGAATATAGTAGCAAAAAAACAAAGTGCCTGTCCTGAAGGACCTTACAGTCTATTGTAGGGGGCAGAAAATAAACCCTTAACAAATTGACAACTTATTATTATACTAATAGTAGCAACAGTAATGATTCACACATAATGCTGAGTTGGCCAAGCATTATTCCTACTGCTTTATGTAGATTAACTTCCTTGATATTCACTAATACTCATTTTACAGATGAAGGACGATAGATGAATTACCATATTCAAGCTGACATGTTATATACAAGCAAAGTTATATAATGTCAACCATACAAATATATACCTATACACATGTATACATATACATATATATACACACACACATATATATATATATACATATGTGTGTATATATGTGTGTGTGTAATTTTTTTAATGCATACCATACTCAGATCTGCAAATGGAGGAAGCATGATTTGTTGTTGCTGCTGTTATTGTTGTTTGTTGCTGGGAATTGAACCCAAGGCTGTCACACTGAGCTATATCCCAGCCCACCCTCCATGTCCTTGTTTTTTAATTTTGAGATAAGAATTTTACTAAGTCATTAAATTGACAGGCTGGGCTCCAACTTGTGATCCTTCTGCCTCAGCCTCACAGAGTGCTGGGATTACAAGATGTGCCACCACAACTGGCTGAGGGAGAATAATTTAGAGAGAAGTAACATAGTTTTTGGGATCTCAGATCTTAGATCAATGTGCTGCCGAGCTCTGCAGTGTAAGCTTAAATTATCTCATGTAGGTAAAATGAGGACAATGTGACCTAATTAGAAAGGCTTCTATAAGTTTAAAATAAGATTAAATTACATAATGATTATGAAGATTTACACAGTCCTGGCATAGAATAAGTACATGCAAAAATTAAACAACAGGGTTCAAACTCAGCAACACCAAAAGCAAAATGAAGATACATTGCTTGTGCTTGAATGTTTCTCATACAAGAAAATTTAGTAACTTTGAGGACTTAGAAGAATAGTGAGAGATTCAGATCTTTCCAAGGGAAATGGACTCTTTCACGCAACAGCCACATTCAGCAGACAGATGATGGCAGAGGCTCCCGGAGGGGCTGAGACTCCCCAGATGGGTTGAGCAGTAGAGCAGAGGGAAGCTGAGCTCAGGGGCTTAGCAGGACATCACATAACCACAGGGGAGATGTTGAAGTTGGAAGGGATCACACAAGTCTTTGGGTCATTGAACACGGGCCTGAGAGCAAAAAGGCTGGGCCAGCTGGGACCCTTGGCATCGAAGGACGTTTCACCTGGAAGTGCAAGGTAGCTCTTTGCACAGAACTAAAAGGAGAAAACTTGCCCTGAAGCAATGATGTTCATTTTTGTTAATCTATCCAAGCTCATAATTCTCCCTTTTACTCTTTTAGACTCACTCTGTTCAGTAAGAACCTAGATAGAATTTCTCACTATTGTAAAATGAAAAAAAAAATAGTTTTCACTAATTTATTTCTTGAATTCTTCTTTTTTCTACAATCATATTCTTAACTTACCAGTCTGCTTCATTATTAACAATCCAAGGTAAGCCAAGTTCATTCAAAGGATTTCTTTAAAGACATGTTGGTTTTGGTTGGTTGTTTGGCATTCTAGAAAAAACAAGAGCCTCAGGATTCCACAGGGATTTTCTTGGCCAATAAAAAAGACTTCAAGAACCATGACCTCTGGCCAAGGTCAAAACAAAAAAATGTTGCCTGCCAGTGTTAGGATGTACACTGCCATTGCAGGCAATGTTCATGGTTTAGAAGGGCAAATGAAAAGGTTCTATGCTGGATTTTAACAATATTGTCTTCTAACATTTTTTGGAAAGTCATTTAGCTATTTACATATCTTTTCTCTTTTCCTCTTTTAATGGTGAATGGTGAATGGTGAATATTGAACCAGAGGTCGTATGACTTCAACATGATTTATCACTTCCATTGGGACATTCAACCAAGAAAAGCTAATTTAATGCAATAACTTTATAGCGGCAGAAGAGTATAATGTAAACTTTATGTTATGTTACAAAACATGAGGTTTAATACATGTAATATCTATCACGAAAAATTTGTTTACAAAAGCAAATATGCTCTTTCAAACTACTCTTGATATCATTAGTACAGTTAAAAATATACGAGGTAAAATGTGTCAGGGGAAATAAGTTCTACGTATTTATCACTATCATTATTAAAATGCCTCAATTAAATTGCTAAGTATTTGTGACCTTTTATTAAATACCCAAAAATGATTGCTGCTGTACATAATAGTGGAATCAACCTTGCTTTATTCTTCTTGGCCTCCTAAAAACCCAGTGGCTACTTTGAGACCTTTCTAAATGACACAGAACTAAAGTTGCCAATTGCTTACTTCATTTCCAGATTTTTCCTAGAAAATATCAAGGATTCAAATACTTGATCCTTTTTAGTTAAATTTCTCAAGACAACCTGAAATGACTAGCTGTCACCACTGAAACTTGAAGTTGTATTATATGGTTTTAGCTAGTACCTATATAGTAAGTACTTAAGTAGGTGCTCAATAAATATGTGTAGGCCTATTACTGGACATCCCCAATATGAGTAATTAGTGCTATTCTCTTTTGACAGATCCTGACCTATGAGTGTAAAGCCATGCTGACATATAATTGATAGAGAATCAGCATTTGTTAGAGTATTCTCAATCACGGGCCTTTCAGCACAGTTATAATAAGAGGTTCAACATGGGAAACAACACAAAAGAAAAAGGAAAAAGGAAAACCTTGAGGGAAGCAAGCCTGTAAAACTGAAGAGTGCTTTGAGTGGAACTGCCAAAATGTTCATTTTGGAAATACACACATTAGTAGTTCTAGATAGGAAAGACGGACTTGTAGGCACCATTTGAGCAAAAATTATTGTTTTCTTAGGCTAAAAAAATCAGGTTCACATTAACTATTTTTTTTCAAACGTTTTGACTGAATTTCTAGAAAACCAAAAGCATCGTTCTCTATTTTTAAAAACTTTAAATATTGGAAGAGCTATGTCTTCATAAGACAGAATGATGTGAGCGAGGTGTGTGAATTTGTTGACAAAGTTTTGTCTGAAAGAATTACATCAGAATCAAAAGGATCACATAGTGGGTTCAGCTCAGTCCTAAGTTCTTCAGAAGCCCCAGCACAGTAGACTCTGAATAAGTAGTTCTTGGGTAAGGAAAGAATGTAGTGACCTATGAAGTATCTGTAAAATCTTTTGAGTTGGGGGAATATAAAAACAAAACACTCTGGCTTTTTCCCCTAAGTTTATTATAGCCTATACTTGATAACTTCAGTGTCACTTAAGCTGACTCTTCCTTGTCAGACTTACTCTTCACCTTGGTCAAGGTCAGCAACAATGTCAACACCATTGATGATGGCATCACCCTATAGCTCAGCACCCCCCAGGCTCTCCTTCGTATCCCAGGGACTTAATGCTCTTGGTCTGCTCTAGAATACCTGGCCTAATTTTCTGTGGCCTGACATCAATATGTTCTTTACCCACTTACTGCTGTCTACCTCATTTCAAACTGAAGGGTGAGCTTTGGCCTCTTTCTTGTATCAAGCAATGCATTATCTGTGGAGTTGCCCTGTTCTAGCCTTTGCCTTCTCCATGTCTTATGTCTCAGCCCTCTGGAGACCCAGTTAAATGGAAAGGGTGTTTGAGCATTAGTGTTACACTGCTGTCCTCTCTTCATCACTAGGGTTTCAGAAGGGCTTAGCCCAACTGCCTGCTCTCATTCTCAGCAATAATGGTGTCTGACCCCCGGCTGGACCTCTGGGGTTCCAAGAAACATGTGTGGCGGCCCAGACTGGAAGAGAGAGTGGAGGAGGCCAGATGTGGACCCTTCCTAGTCCTCCTTATAGACAGAGGACCAGACAGTGAGCCATAAGACAGTGAGTGGTGTGATGTAGCAAAGAACTCATATAGCACAGGTCAAGAGCTGGGGTCCTGGAGCCACACTGCCTGGACTTTGAGCTTGAGTCTGCATGTGTGATTCTGGGATTCGGACGGTGTGCTTAAAATCTCTATAACTCAGCTCCTTCCTTATTAACTGAGACTTCTTAATTCAGCAGTTATGTATTGTGCTACTTCTCTGGGAAGGGAACTATTTTGGGGTCTGGGAATATGGCCATATACAGACAGATAAATTCCTGCATTGTGCAATGTAACATCTAGAGGGGAGAGTAGGAAAACGTAAGTAGATATATGTCATTAAGGCGAAAAGAACAATGCAGAAAAATAAAGCGTGGTAAGAGAATAAAGAGTGTTGTGAAGTGTTTCAGGGATCTGAGCAATTTCCTCTGAGAAGATGACATTTGACTAGAGGTCAGAAGTCAGGGGGAGTAGCTGTGCATGTAACTAGGAAGACTGTCCCTATTGAAGGAAACTGCAAGTGCAAAGGCCCTGAGGTTGAAGAATGCCTGGGATAATGGCATTATTTACTAAATATAATTGTCTTGAGATAAGTGAGTTAATCCACTTAAGGCTTTAAATAGAGCCTGGTACATAAGTATTTATTTATCTTAGTTACTAGTGTTACCAGACTGCTTCATATATTTTGGTTCCACTGGTCCAGTTTCTTCCCACTCCCAATCCAAGGAGGGCCTCCCTAAACTTTGGGGACCTGATGCTTTCTACTGATAAAATCTGGCTGTGGATCACATGTAGGTAACTGAAATTGAATCTCATTTGGCAAGACATTCATTCAGGTCCTCAAATCAACTTTGCCTTCTGCCATATATGAGATGTCTGTCATCAGTATTACCTGTGTCACCTGCCAAGACTTGGCCCACCTACCACCACAGTGCTAAGGATCCTGGACAAATTTGTGCCTTAAAGAGAGCTGCCTTGAAACCCAAAGGACTTCTCTCAACACATGCACTACTGAGGCCTATGCTTTTGTCAAATGGCAACCTCCCTCTTTGAGCCTAAGAAATTCTGTAGAAAAATAAAGCAATTAAATTAACATGGAGTCCATCAGACCATCCCTCAGTCTAATAGGGGGTCTTATGATCTTGTAAAAGAGAAAATGGGCAAACTCCCACAGAGCTACCCTTATCTCAGTGCATTCACTTCCAGAGGCTTGCACCTGCTCCCCCAGACTCCTGACCTGAAGCAGTTCTCTTGGATGCCTTTGCAATTTGCCATTTAAAAATAATTACCATCTTATCTATATCTAGCAAAGTGGCAAGTAGAAAATGGCCTTCTAATGGTTTGCTTGGGCACATGATGGTGTTACTGGGTATATGCAAGAACCTGGGTACCTACAGGACTTGCTAAATGAACATATCTTATAAGACCTCATGGCCCAGTATCCTTATATAATCACCTAACATGTACATTAGCCAACTTTGCGTTACTACAGTAAATGCCAAAGACAATGAACTTTATAGAGAAAAGATTTCTTTAGCTGAAATTGTGGAGGCTCAAAGTCCAAAATCAACCTAGTAGCCCCATTGGTTTGTCCTCTGGAAAGGGATAAGATTTCAGCACATAAGGGCAGGAGCTCATGTAGAAGCAGCCACATTTTGAGCTAAAGGGGAGAAAGACTGAGAGCCCAAAGTCCCATAATCCCCTTTGAGTACCACACCCTCGGTGACCTAATGGCCTCCCCCTCAGTGTTATCTTCTGAAGGTTCCAACACATCTCAATAGCACCATACTGAGTGGGGACCCATTCTTTAACACAAAGACCTTTGAGGGACACTTAGCTTCCGAAGTGACATGCCATAGTCAATAATGGTAACACTAAGTCCAACAGATATTCACCTGATTAAAAGCCAGATGTCATGCTAAGTGCTTTTGATTTATTATTTAATTTCAACCTTGTTAACAATTTAATGTAACTACTCCACACGTCAGCAGGTTGCAAGATTGTACCTAGCTTTTATACCCAAATCATAATAATCTCAATCTCTTTCCCTCATCCACATTGGATAGCCAGTATCTTTTCATGTGTCCCTTTCATAAATTTCTCAGAATCTGTGGGAAATTCTTCTGGCCAGTCCTTCCATCTAAACTGTGTTGGTCTGAGTCTGGCCACTGCTGGGCAGTTCTGTGGATCTCCTCTTCCTGACCCAAGGCTGGTGTTCCTCTGATAGCAGCTGCTGCTCTCCTAGATGCAGCTCATTCTCAAGAGATGGCTCAGACAATTTCCATATTTCCCTAAGCAACAGGGAAGATTGAACTGTGATATTTTGGTGAGACTTAACACTGGGTTTGGGAACAAAACAGTAATGAACAAAGGACTTGCAGTTGGTTGCTAGGTAGGCTGCTCTCAGAGTCCTCAGCCTCAAGACCCTTGTTGGCCTCTGGAAAAGCCTAAGCCCCTGCAGCTCACCGATCTTTTACCTCCTTTCTTACAACATATTGCAGAAGTCAGTTTAAGTGTTGGAAATGAAACGGGATATCCTTGCAAATATCTCCTGCATTCTCAGACCAAACCTGTTTTTTTCTCGAGCCCGAAACAGAAGCATGGTTATTTGATATTATCTAAAACCTAATCCATAGGCTCTGATTTTCGACCCCAGAGGAGAAAAAAACCTCATCTCTATCCACAATGCCCTCACAGACAGTTCATAAAAAATATGACAAACCACCATGGATACATTTGGCATTTCCTTACTTGTTCCCTTTTCTCTCCTGGTGTAGATGAGAGCTTCTGTATTCTCTTGTGATTCCTTATAGCCCAGGCCCTTGTAGACCCAAGACTAGCTGTCTCGGCTCCCTGATACCTTCCAGTCTCTGCCCGCATCTCCACTGTGTTTGGTATGTATTATCCAATTGAATTCTCACCACAGCCTTATGAAATCGGTGTGGATCCTGTGTATTTTGTCACTAACTATGCACAGTTGATCAGATTGGAACTAACATTAGGTTACATCACGGGTAAAGGCATCCAGGTTGAGAAGGCTTAGGCAGCTTGCCTAAGGTAATAGACACTTACACAGGGAGTCCCACATCCCTTCTTCAGATATCATCCTGTTTGTCAGGGACATTTTACTGTCCCTAGGAACTCTTTAGCCATTTCATCAACTAGTACCGTGTCTACTTTGCTTTCTGGTTTGGAGCAGGCTTTTCAGATGTGTAAGCATGTCTTCAGATCATTACTCATAGGCAGATGGGCAAATGAGGCAAACCACCACTTTTCCAAATATGTCACTCCTGATCTATGCCCAAGAACAAGGCGCCTCTCACACCAGAACCTCGGGACTTCCCTAACCTCTCCATCAAATGATCTTCTTTCTCTGCACTGCTATCAGTACTTACTCTTTTCAAACCACATAATACAACATCTTATTATTTATTACAAAAGGTCTTTGTCACATATAGTCTTCCATAGCTGTTCTATACATGTCATTTCTGTATGTGTTAGCATTGCCTTCCACATAAAATGAAAACTCCTTCAAACATAAGGACCAAGTCTTAATTTTTTTCTCTAGAAAGTAATGCTAAGGACACACAAAATCCTACATGAATATTGGTTTGATAAAATTTGACAGGAACTAATCAAAGAAGGAAGAACCGATAGAAATCATTTTATAAAGTTCCTTAAAATATTTATTTTTCATAGGGTTAGTCAATGTACACAAGTGCTATAAATTGACAATGATAATCCTTGTCACAAGTAACAATGACTTTATCTTTCAAAACATATGAAAGGAGATGAATCTCTACATTCATAGGTAAATGGTAAAAAGACAGAGACACACTGTTTTCAATAACTTAAAAAAAAGAGTTAAGATAGCATCTAGGGTTTCTGAGTAATAATTTGCACACATTAAATTCTTACATGATCTTATCTCAACATTTTCTCAAGTGCTTCTGGATGTCTTTATCATCTAGTTTATATAAATAAACTGACAACGTGAGCTTTGCAATTTAAAAAAAATAGCTTTTGGGTTGATTTTTTCAGAGACAATTGTTTAATTATAAAAAGCAAAAGCTTGCACCTTCTGGGAAGCATTTCAATTTAATTAAGTTTTTTAAAATATACATTTAATAAAATACTGTATAAAAGCTTAATTGTTTTTACTCTGTCCTTTGTGAGGTCTTGCTGGCTTTTCAGGAAATAAGGCTGCTTTCTGATTACAAATGATACATCTTTTGCCTTGTTGATGTTTCCAGAATTTAAAAAAAATTCAGAGGTAAAGTTAAACCTATTTCAGGAAGATTAACATAAAAAGTCAAAGATTATCTTGCCATGGGCCATTGTTATGCCCTTAAATGATCAAAATTAGATACTGAAGTCAACAACATTCACTGGGAAGTTTTTATTTCTTTCTTATTTTCTTAAAAATCCCCCAGAAACTTGTTTATTTCAGCAAAGATACCCCCCTACCCATCAGCCTTCAGGAAACTTTATTTAAATGCCTCTGACAAATGAAAGGCTCCTTTCATGCCATTTCGAGCCCTAAAAAACCAAAAGGGTAAATAACTTGAAGTATTATTTTTGACTGACTTGGCTTTGAACCAGGCACAACCTTCATAAACAGCTGCTCAGCCTTGAGAAGCTTACCTGCCCCTCTAAACACATCTCTCCTGCTCCCACTAACGGTAAAGATGATAAACACCGTAATTCACTGGATTAATGAGTTAGAGCCAACAGAGAAGGACAAAAACTCATAACTTTTCCCCAAACTTAGTTAAATGTCAAGGTTTTTAAAGACCTAGTTAGCAAGTATATTAGATGAGCTATGTCAGTTTCCCAATTTACGACTCTGACTTGTCTCTTGTGATTCCTTATAGCCTCTAGCCATTCTCCTCTTACCTGAGGCATTCTCTGGCAAAAACCTGATGCTTCCAGTCATTCTGCATTCTTGTGTTTCTTCAAAAATAATTGGACAGGCACCTTTCCATAAACAATCATCATTAGTTATATACAGTACACAGATAAGAATACCACACAAATATGTTTCAATGGAATGTCTTGAGCCAAATAATAATAATGTGGCCTGTGTGTTGCACCTGTGATTGACAGAGAGTTAATGCACTTAGCACTCTTCCAGGAGGCTGAGAATGAGCTCCTTGATGCTCAGAAAGTCCTGCTCCCAGAAAAGTGACATAGACATTGACCATTGAGTTTGTTGCCATTCAATAGCCCGTTCCGTTTCCAGACTCTATGATTAAAGTCATTATAGAACCTGTCAGCAGAGGGGGAGGAATGGAAACTGTCACAGAAGCAACTGTCTGAAATGCTAAAGATTTCCATAATGTTTAACAGTTTTAAAGGAAGGGTTTTAACTTCATGAAGAGCAACCTAAATTGTAAAGCTGCAAGCTTCAAATATTATCTGATTGATTACCACCATGTCCCTCTTGGAGTTGTTTTCGTTTTTTTCTTTTAAAAGCCCTCTTTCAAAAAATCTGAAATTAAAGCCTAAAAACCTTTGTACTTATGAATATGAGCAAAATTTATGACAAAAAATGAATTAATATCTTTCAAGAGCCTTTTCCATAAAAGCATATATATTCTGGGAAAAGGCTGATAAAATGTAAGCTTAAACTGAATAAAATAAAAGTATATAATTTGAAACATTTCACCAATTATCTTTATATTAAAAGTCTGTGATAACTATAATGTTCCAATGAACACAATAAATCCAAACCAATGATGATCCTGGACATGTTTATAAATTGCTACAAGGTATATTTTTTCTAAAATGAAAGCTGAAATTGTGGTTAACATTTAACCTTGTAAACACATTATTTGATATATAGATTACAAAACTCTAAGATGAATACTTTCAGAACTCATTAATTTAAAAGAAGTTGGTTTTGAGTACATACACCCAAGTGTTTATTGGCACTATTATATCATCAATTAAGGTTTTTGCTTATTTTGTGCTATGCTTAAAGGCAAATGGGAATTCTGAGATGCTGTTAAAGACCAAAGGAGCCTATGGAGTCTTGGTAACTAAATGTAATGTAGAGTTCTGAATCAGATCTTGGACCAGAAAAGAGCCTTTAGGAAAAAACTAGTAAATCCAAATAAAGTATAGAGTTCAGTTAACCTATAGTAGTCCCTTAATTGTGACAAATGTACCATGTAATTAGGGTTGTACTGAGAAATCTGTATACTATGTTGTGTTGTTTAACTGAAATTCAAATTTAACTGCCTTTCCTGTATTTTTAACGAGTTAAATTTGGCCACTCCGATGGTGGTGAAAAATGTTCAAAACAGGAGAATCCATATGAGTGGTACATAAGAACTTGCCGTAATATCTTTGCCACTTTTCTGTAAACCTAAAATTACTTTAAAATAAAAAGTGCCTTTAAACTTTCAGAGCCAATGAGAAAATGTATAGTCCAAGAAATGTGTCTTGCTTTAATATTTTTAGTTGGAGCATTTTAAACACCAAAGAAACATTAAAATCTGACTGCAGCTTTAGCTTTGTGTTTTTTCCCATATGTAAACAAGTTTGTCCTTTTAAAAATGTATGATTAAACCCCATTTGTCAGTGAGAACAATAATACTAACAGTGATATTCTATTTATTTTTCTTTCTTCACCTGCTATGCCCAGGTTTTGACATTAGGAATATTGTGTTTGATATTTTCTGCATTAAAAACCACTTTAGGCTTTGGTTGCATTTTACTTCCAGTCAGAAAGATCAGAAAAAGCTCAAGTCACACAGTGAGAAACTTTATCCGCTGAATGAGACATTATCCATTCCACCAGACTGCAAATCAAAGAGTATCTCTTAGGCTGCTTAAAAATTCATTTTAAAATCTGATCCTGATTGTACTTTTATGGTAATTTCATACCATCAATCATCCTTTTACCTTTAGTCTCTGGGTCCACTGCTCTCCCAATAGATCTCATTCACTCTACCTCATTATAATTCTTTAGGTGAGAAAACAGGGTAAGAAACCTTAACAGAAAATGAGAGAAAGATGTAAATTTCTTGAGAAAAGTCAAGTTCACTAAGAAGTAGAGCTAATGATATGTTCTGATCTCTCTCTCTCTCTCTCTCTTTTTTTTTTGGTAATTAAAATAGGGGAGGAAACACGTATTCCCAAAAAAGAAAAAAGCAAGTCCCCCATACAAATAACATAGTCCTAATCTGTGTTCAATCTTGATTTTATACTTGATAGTTTTAGCGGTGAGGGTGCTGATTTGTTTCTGTCATCTGAAGTGAACAAAAGAAATATTTTTAAAACTCTCCAAAACTTCTCTTCTATTGTGTGATGTTTGCCTGTTCTTGACCCAGGCTGCCTCCTTTCTAATTCTGTTTTCAGTAAACAAAATATCAAAGTGTGAATTATCAGCATGCAGCTATAAGCCACACAGAGCAAGCCCTTCTCTAGGTATATAAGTTCATGTAGAGTTATGGGAAATCAATAATACAACTTTGGTCATTATTCTCCATCTGGCAATGTATGTGTGCCTGATCCCACTAACAATTAATCACTGGAAGGGAATAGCATGTGACTGTGTGTCAGCCAGAAAGCGCTCGTGGCAAGTGAAATGATTTCTAACACCCAGTTTAAGTCAAGCATTCATTCAGCCTTTTCAGCATGATTCAATTTTACTAACAATAAATGTTATATTTTTGCTCCATTGATTTGAATGCTGACTCCGGTGTAAAGCATATTTCTTAGAGCAACAAGAAATGTAGTAGATAATAAACCCAGCAGCGCAGGCAGCTCAGCCTGGTACATTTAGATTGGAATAAAAAAATGGCCATTAACCACAAGGGAAAGGACTGATTTCTACGAAATACCAGGTCCAGCTGCACTATTGCTTCTAATGTCTTTAACAAAATGTTGCCATAAACCACAGAATGCCAATAATAGCAATAATCCTTCCAAACTGGGTTGTTACCAGCAGTTAGTGACCAGTTTCTTAGTTAATGGCCTGAGGGGAAAGGCTTGAAGAAAGCTGTATTCACTATTTCCTCCCAGGCAATTTAACTGGGTGCATTAAACTGCATTTTCATTGGGGTTTCAAAATATTTGTGCTCTGACAAGGCACTCATCTGAAGATCTTTTGATTAAATCTTCATCTCCACAGTCTTAGGAAGCTCAAATAAGCACGAAATCTAATCGTGGAAATGGGATCATTAAAGTCACTTAATTAACAACATAATTAACAATCTGAAATATACAAAACCATATATGCCCCTGCAGCATGGCTTCTTTGTTCGTGATTTAATCCCGTGTGCCATTGATGAACTGTGAGCAGATCCTGCTCTCATTCATTTCTGGGTGGAATTGATAATCTTGCCACCAACCTCCCAGGGTTATTGTGAGGATCAAAAGCAATTTTATTTGCGAAAGAGATTGAAAACTAACTGGCACCCACATTGATAAGGCAGGGACAGCCAGGTAGCACCCCCTCCTTCATCAGGAGTAAACAGTGTGCGTTGACAGAGCTAACTGGTTAATTCTCACAGATGCCTAGAGGGTTAAATTTTAACTCTATATTGCAAAGGGGGTTGAGGGTTTGTGGGCTGCAGAGAGAAAGGAAATGAGTTTTCAGTAATTGCTTCCAGCAAAAATCTGAACCCATTCAAATCTAGATTGAAAAATCCAAGATTTAAGGGATTCACTTTTTGGGTTCAAAAAACACCAACCATACTTCTTTTGAAAATGCAGTGTTCTTTGCTCAGATATCATGAAACATCTGATTGTTAGAAGACGGTTTCTGTTAGAAATAAATTATACCTAGCTGGAAATAAATTTAGGCCAGTAGACCTGGGACTTACAGGAGTTATAAGGAGTTTTAAAATTCCAAATGTGAAAAAATAAGAATGTTGTAATAATTCATATTAGGATGAACTACCTGACATTCTTCTCATTTGGTAAGTTAATGTACATAGCCACTGGGGTATTTTACTAATGAGTGAAATAACAAATACATTTCAGGTGATAATCTGGTATACTGTCATTGAAATGTCCATGATTATGTCATAATAATAACAGATTTAACAACTGCCTCTGAGGAAGATCAAAGTAATATTTTCTATGTCATCTTTTTGGATATATTATGTTTCCTGAGCACATCCAATATAATTCTTCTCCTGAATCATATTTTATATATGTAATTAACACATTAAAACAAAGCCTGGCTATCAAAACATTTTTCATCTTTCAATACATTAATCACAGGAATACACTTCTAGATTTACACTAGAACGTTCTGACTCTAGATATCAATCATAAATCATTCAGAAACATGAATAGATTATATAGTATTTAATTCACCCACTTCCATGTTATTTTGGTTTTAAATGAATGCTTCAAGTGCTCATTAATTGCAGACATTAACTTAACTTTATAAATAAAGGCCAAAATGATTGGCATTCAAAGAAACTACACAGACACAGGTTTTCTGGGATGCATTAGATCCCTTGCTATCTCAGATTACAAATACTTTTACGTGTACACCAGAGAGGACAAAGGTATAAAGCATTCCCTCTCTTTTTCTGTCTGTCTGTCTCTGTCTCTCTTTACACTCACACACAGTATTCTATTATTTATATATATATATATATATATAAAGTTTTCATATAAAAAAATCAGAGAATATAAGTGAAGCCTTACATAGTAAGTGTATCAGATTGAAATTGAATTTTGGGGAAAATAAAATGTACACTTGGAATCAGAAGGGTTGTTTTTTCCTAATAAGCAAAATTCCAGCTGAGCCTATCACCTAATACCTTTTAGAGGATCCTGAAAAATTGATGGAGGCCAAGCTTTTTCACTTTTTCTCCAGAACACGACATGTTAAGAATTAATGGACCTAGGAAAAGCGGATGATAAAGCCACCACCCAAGCAGGATGGAGAGGAGCCCCGCAGCAGCAGAGAACTCCTTGCCACAAGAGGAATGTGGTGCTGGATCTACTTTGCTCAGCTCTGTTTAGCTACGCCCACTCCTAAAATGACCACCTTGCAGATATCTGAGTTACTGCAACAGACACAGATTTTCTTCCTCCTTTGATGCTCCTTGGAGAAAGGTGTAAAAAGGTCTACTTGAAAGCCAAAGCATAAAGTCATTGTTCTGAAGAGGACAAAGTGGAATTGTCCCCAGTGGGGGCATGGCCATGGTAAAGAGAGGCTGTGGGTACAGGAAATCTACTTAGCACTCCTTGAGTATTTCTTCATTTGACCAGCACTTTTGCCAGTCAGTACATCTTTTAACAATGTTATATAGATTACAAACAAAAAGTACTAGATTCCTTGCAAGAAAGATAAGCAAGAATGCCATGATGACAATGTCTTGAAAGAGCATGAAATATGAAAGGAAAGTATCACGTCTTGCACATGAAATATAATATTAATTCAGAATTATCAACTCAATTTTCTTTTATTTGACATGGTTCTAACTTGCTAGACACCAGAGGAGTAATCAAAAAAGGTTAAAGGAAGAGTAAGAGCACAAATTCTTTTGGGGGATCCTATATGTCTGTGTTTACTCCCAAATATTTCCATTGGTGGGAGGGAATAAGGGAATACGAAGGGGCAGAGAAGGAAAACACTGATTGTAGTGTTAGGTATTTCTCAACTACTCTTCACTTCTCAGCTATAAGGTATTATCTCCACTATGATTGTCTCCACTTTACAGTCGTCAAGCCATAGAACTTGTAGGTAACATTACCAAGCTAGTAACCTGCATAGCTAGTGCTGTGGTTTGAATATTGTCTCTCAGATGTTCATGTGGTTGGAGCTTGATCCTCAGTGTGGTGATGTTGAGTGGCAGGATCTTTAAGAAGTGGAGGTTAATGGGAATCCTTAGGTTACTGGAGGCATGACCTTGAAGGATTTGTAGGACCCCAGTGTCTCCTTGGCTTCCTGTTTTAGATGTGACCCCTTGATCTCACATGCACTCCCACCATGATATGACGCAGTAGAGTGGGTGGACACTGAGCTCAGCTGATGCCAGTGACATGCCCTTGAGCATGAGCTAAATAAGCATCTTTTCTTTACAAAGTTAGCCTGGCTCAGATATTACATTACAGTAACACAAAATTGACTAATACAGTTGAATTAGTGGCAAAGCCCTCAAACTTAAAAAAAGTCTCACAGTCACAAATGCTCAAGGTCTTGAAACAAAAATAATTGTGGTTCCCAGGTCTCATGAAATAAAGCCTGCAAGGCATCTACTTAGAAACATATGGATAATTCATTTCAGTGATTATAAAGTATCCCATTTTAAAATACCAATTTTCAAGATCACACATTTCCAAAGTAAAAATTCTGCAAATATATTTTCTCCCTGACATGTTTCCACATTGTCCTGGCTGGAAAAGTCTTTAACAAGGGTATTTGTACCTTAACTAGTGGCCTATTTGATTTGCAGTCATGGAAAATTTTTAAAAGCCCTTACCTGAAATGTTTGGTTGGGATTCTAGAGTGTAAATTTCTCCCATTCACCACTCCTCAATCTGCTTTTATTTTCAAACTTTAAGATATTTCCTAGAGACACACTTTTCTGCAGTCTGACACCAGCCCTCTCTGTCTGCTTATGGAAACAGAATTGCAATCACACAGCCCTTGCATCTTAGGCTTATCAAAATGTGAAACATTTTTCAATAGACAAGGTTATCCAGTGAACAAAGACATCTGATATGGAACCACTAAATTTCAAGGGTACAAGGAACTACTTGAGAGGGATCTAACTCCTCAAATATATTTGAAATTCATTAGAATAAAAGTACATGTTCCTAGGAAAGCCGATTTTTAAAAATCTAAATATAGACTCCCTATGCTACAGATATTCTTCTACAAGGAACTCTCAACATTCTGGCAGGTTAATAGCCCCTGACTATAAACGATATCAATTAACTCTGTAAACTATGTTATACCAGGGTGATGATCTTCAGACATCATTCCGACTCCATAAGCTGGACGACAGGGCTTCACTATTACAGCTTCATGACAGTGGTCTTTCCATCTTTGTATAAAAACATTTAAATCAGTTAATGAAATTCTCTCCACTAAAACTACTCCCCCATATTTTTCTTAAGCCTTCTCTAAATGAGACTTTACTATAAAACTCATTTGGAACTAAATTATTCTGAATTTGATGTCTTAATATTTTATCATTATTTCACATTATGACTTTTAGTTGTGCTATGAGTTGAATATATTTAAGACATTAACAGGGGCTATTTTTCTAACCAAGAACCTACAGCCTAATTTGTTAGTAGAACTTGTTGAAAATGTAGTATTTAACCAACTGTCAATAATACTTTTTATATCATACAACTTAAAATGTTCTAATCATGTTTGTGAAAATGGTAAATGAGAAATAATGTTGACATGCAATCAGTCAAATGAAGGAGCAAGAAAAGAGCCAATAATTTCCAGAGAAACCTCTAACAACAGCTCGAGACTCTTGGGTCAGGGACTGTCATGGCTTGGGCTGGACTCAGGAGCGAGGTTAAAAGATATGGGGGTTTCGTAGTGGTCAGGTATACAGTTTGTCTGCTCTCTTCACTTAGAGCTGTGCGTAAACAACCTGGGCATAATTTCCAGAATTTTGTTCATATGAAACATAGTAAGCTGGATCACTGTGAGTGAAGAGTTGATCATACTATATATCATGAAAGCAGAAAATAAGAGAAAGGACTGTATTATGAAGTTATTATATTATAAAATCTGTAAAAAAGAAAGCAAGTCTAATAGAAAACGTGACTTTCCCAATTAAATAGGAAGGAAATTATTAATTCTATACAGAAACTATAAAGGAACGTGAGACCATTTTTCTACATTACCCAAGAAAGTCTTCAAATTGTACCTGACTTGGAGATTTTTTGGATGGGTTGGTGTGATTTTTTTGTGTATTTTTTGTTTGTTTTGTAGTGCTGGGGACCAAATCCAGGGGATTGTGCATGCTAAACTAAGCAAGTGCTCTGCCACTGAGCTACACCTCCACCCTAGAATTAAAAAAAAAAAATTCCTAAGCCTAATGTTGTCTGCTGTTGTTTGAGGAGCATTACGGTTCTCATTTTCAGTATCAAAATTCAGTTAGAACCTCTGTTTCAATTGAACCTCACCTGATAGTTACCAGAACAGAGGTTAGGTACTGAAAAGACTCACCTAAGAAAATGGCACAAAGAGGTTGGACTACCATATATTAAGATTAGAGTCCATAAAATAAAGTACCTGAATATCTCAGTCAATTGCCCCAGTACAGCAGAGTTTAGTAAAGGACTGTTGAAAAATTCAGTGAACAAATGAATAGAAGTTTGCCTTGGCCTATGAAGGATCCATGATAGAGAATCTTGATAAAGAATACATATCCTCTGTATTTGTATATATTTTTGTGCATGTCCCCAAAATAACACATTAATACCAGGAGAAATATCTTTTGCTGTCACCTTAATCACTTGATGAATGCTATTATTTTCTTTTCTGCCTTCTATTTGGAGCTCTCATCAGATATGAATTATTTCAATTACAATTGGGCAAATTTAAACCTTGAAGTTTTCAAGCAACTATTGTTTCCTAACTTCTGATTTGCTTCACAGAGTCTGTGGGATTTCAGTGTGACTCTTCCAGGCAGGTTTTCTGTGTATCAAGTTTATACAATTGTTGACAAATAAATACTGGCTGTGTCGGGAGCTAGCACATTCCTAAGCAAAGCGCTATAATAGCAATTTGCAGTGGGCTGGAGGAAGGAGTGAGGGTGATGAAGTGGGAATCTGTCCACCCACACTGGTTAGGAAACCTACTGTAAAACTCATCCAGCACCAAGGGAGCTTAATACGGTTGTTACCAGGAGTATGAGTGCTGTGATGGCAATGTGTCAGGCCTAATTGGGACCTTCTGAGAGTTAAGAGTACGTGCAATTCTAGCAGGAAGAAGTGAATCCAGCCACAGACACTATATTCACAGGAAAACTTGCCTCTAACCCTCCCTCCCTTACTTAGCTATTCAGGGGAAGTGATCGGTGCATGCAAAACTTATAAAAATTTAAACTATTTGGGTGCTTTTGGAAATAAGTTACAGAGCTCTACTAAACAAACAAACAAAAAATTCCTCCCTGAAAATGAGATACTTAATGGGTATTGCTGACTTCTCTCTCACGGAAAAGCAGACCCAGTCAGTGAGCTGGCTACCTGGGTTTACGGAAGTGACATTTGTGGGTGATTCCAATTTCAGCCAAGCCTATCCACTTCTGAGCCCCATGGAATCACAACTCTCTGTATCAGTCCCAATTTCCAATTTTAGATAACCCATTTCTGAAAAAATAAATGGGAATTAATATGAAGGAAATATATGATTCCCTAGCTTAGAGGGAAGCTGAGGGAGGGGGTAAGGTCAGCTATATTGATATGATCAATTCTGGAGTCATTAAGATCCAGGCAGGGCCACTTTCTGTAGGAGATTGTCCCATTTATGTCCCATATTTGTTTTTTATGATGGTGAAAACACAGGGCCAAGATACTTCTTCAGGTCATGAGATGATCTAGGTGTCATGATCTTCATTTCACTTTGTTCATCAACCAATAATCAATAAGAAAAACAATGATTTGGAGATTCAGAGAAATAGTTTCCCCTCTTTATTTTTCTGTAGTGCAGTGTGGACCACCATATAAATAAGCTCTCTGAAATAAATTATGATGCCTATTAAGACAGCTACAGGAAACAAAGCCTCAGAGAAGTGTACTTTACTATGCCTCTCCCTTTTATTTGGAAAAAAGCCAAAGCTAATTTTAACAATTTTAATAGGCTTCATTGGGTATCTAGATTTATTGAGGATTTTGATGTGATTATTGCATAGTTGTTATCTTGACCTGGTTTGCTCTAATGTGTGTTGACCACTATGTGCCAAATATCATGGCTTTAAAGTCATTCATTTATTCAATTTTCAAAACAACTGTAACAAGAAGGTATATCCATTGTAACAGACAAGGAGGTACACAAGGTCACGTGGCTTTAAAATTGGAGCACTCTAATGAATAATAAAATGCCACTTAATTTATCATTTTTAAAAAAGAATTCACATGGAAGTGGAGGAAATGCAATGTTTGGCAAAATTTAACCGTTTCAGACTGGGCAATACTCAGGAAAGTATACTGTGAAAGGTAAGGAGAAAGAGAGCAGCATTCCAGGCATAAATGATACTTTTTGACATAGACATGAGTATTCACTAATCAGAACTCAGAGTTTACAATGATTAGGAACCTTGTGGCCATATCTTTTCTTTTCCTGCTACTTAAAGTGAAAAAAGGCTCTGAAAAATGGCATCTGCCCTGCCTGCACACTATTAGTTGTTTGCATATGTGTTTGCTTTGATTTCTATGAACATTTCATCTGAAGGACTGCAGCAGGACTGATTTGGTAAGTCTCCCAACAAGAGCTCTTCCATGAGCTGTTTGCTTCCTCACATCTGGTGTGTAACTACAAGTCACTTCCTGTGGGTGACAGTTAGGACACGGTGGGGAGATGAGTCCTGCCAAGTTCCCCAGAAGCAGCTCTTTCTTCATCCAGATTTCCTCCAGGTCATCTCCAGATCTATCTGCTTGTGTTTTAGCTCATCTATGTTTTATTTGTGGCATCTCACCGAGACCAGACAGTACACAAAGGAACTTTGTGTTTTGTGACAAGTTCTCTTTTCAAGCCTTCATGCTCAAAGAGAATTTACTACAGAGTGTCAGGTGACCTTTCACTAAGGCTGAACAAGCAGGTGGGACACTATGATCAGAAAATGGCTTTATTGGATATTATGCATCACATCAGACAATATTGTCAGTCCTTTCCAGTGATTCAAAATTAGGATAATGCTTATTATGAAATAAATTTTAAAAATCACTGGGAGATTTTGATTTTGTCCCTACTAATATTTTCTTCTCCTGATAAAACTTATGCAGATGTAGCAAACAGTATTTTTCACTTCTGCTATATTCAGCTTGGTGGGAAATAATATCAGCCAGAGACATTAACTCCCGCCTTGTTGTGCATGCTTAAGTGTCCTCATTATCTGCCATGCCAGCCCTAAACTTATTCGAGAAGAAAAAAAAATAAGATCTCAGCATGAAGCTCATTCTGACTATAGGGGGCCCCATGAACTGTGTTTAAAAATTCAGCAGAAATGTTCTCATTCCATACATGAGATTCTTTTTATAAATGCCTAAGGCCTTAAATTTTAGGAGCCACTTTCATGATTGTTTTTCCAGGGAATCCATGAAAGGAAGAAAAGAAGCTACTACAAGTGGTATTGTTTGCAAAGATGGGGGTTGTACTTCAGATTGCCATGGATCCACAGGCAATCTATGCTGGATTTCACATAAATAATGAATTCTTTCAACATTGTCTTGTAATTCTTACACCCAAAACTGATGAACCAGTAGGTTAGTCAGATTTCTATTTACTGTGACAAAATACCTGAGATAATAAACTTATAAGGAGCAAAGGTTTACTTTGGCTCATGGTTTCGGCCCATGGTTTCTTGGTCCCAATGCTTTTAGCACTGTGGCAAGAAAGCAAGCATATTATGGCAGGAGCACATGGCAGAGGAAAATGCTCAAATCATGGTGCCTAAGAGCAAAAGTGACAAAAGAACAGGGGTCGCACTTTCCACTTCAAGAGCACGTTCCCAGTCATCTCAATTTCTTCCATTAGGCTCCATTACTAAAGATTTCATCATCTCCAAATAGCTCCATGGACTGGTGGGGCAAGCCTTCATGCATAAGCTTTTGGGAGACATTTGAGATGCAAACTTCAGCGGCCAGACAGTGGTAAACATGGGGAAAGTTAGAGAGCAGTTTCAGATACTGAACAGATTAGCCAAAGGAGTGTACACATTACCCATGCAACCTGGTCTATTACCATGTTTAACGGGTGCTAACAGAAAAGATTTAGACCACAATAGAGAAGACCCAAACATTCAAGGATAGCACGTCAGTGCTATTCAGATGTTCCATGACCAGTTATAAATGCGACATTATCTCTGATTTGGACTTTTTCTCCCAAGTCCATCTCAGGTATCTCTGCTTTGTTCATTGCTTGTAGTACAGCTATGTCAAGGCTTTCTAAAAGACAGGCCACAGAATTTCTGTCTTCTTTGGGGAACAAGGAATGCCATGATTCTCCACATAGATGAATGGGTTTGATGAGATTCTTGTGGAAAGCCATGGGGGCCCTCAAGGAGGAGCAGAGGCTTGGGTTGTAGAGTTTCGGAGGCCTGACTGGCTCCCAGGGCCCCCATGGCTTTCCACAGTGAGCCCACCTGACACCAGGATTCCTTGCTACTAAAATGAGTCACACTTAGAGATTTTAGTGTCCAGCTGGGACCACAGATATTTACAGTAGATGCTAAATACTCTAGCTCCAAGGTAGTGAAGGGGTGTGAGGGAAAGACTTGGTTATAGCTAGGGTACGGACTCTTAAGCTATCTATAAAATCAACATGTCCAGTACAGTGGCTCTCAAACTGTGGTACTCATTTGAATCACTGTGGAGCTTTTTAAAAGTCCCCAAATGAATTGAAGAGGAATTTTGAGGAATGGAACTCAGACAACAGGATTTTAAACATTCCTTATGTGAGCCCAGTGAGCAGCAAAATTTGAGAACCAAGACTTTCTCTTAGTGTTCAAAAGACTTTCTGAAGTAGAATTGGCATTTAATAAGATCCTCGGGTAATTCACATAAACACTAAAGAGTGAATAGTGTCATAGGTGTTATTTGTAATAAGCACTATTATGATTCTTAGGGCCAGTACAATTTAAGCAACTTTCACCCTAGAGCTGTTCTCACCTGGAAGGATGCTACAGGTGTCCTTATCCCTAGAATTATATAATTTCTTCTTTCTTGATTTCAATGAATCCTCTTTTATGTTCCAGCACTTAGTTTTCCAACCTTCCTCTTCTCTCTCTCCCCCACTCCCTTGACTTTTCAAGCCACCATCTTCAATAAAGCAGCCTAACTGCAGCTGTTTATGGCAGAGACAGACAACCACAGGAAGGGCTAGGAAAGGAGGAAGTTGCTAAGATGCAGATACAGTTCATAGGTCACCCACACACATCCTGTGGCTCTTGATAGACACAATTTGATTCTTGTGTCACTTATATAATCCACCTATAAAAATGGAATTTTTTGGCCTAGTGTGGTGGCTCACACTTGTTATCCCAGCACTTGGGAGGCTGAGGCAGGAGGATCGCAGTGAGCTTGAGGCCAGCTTGGGCTACATAGTGAGTTCAGAACCAGCCTGGACTTCAAAAGCAGAGCTTGCCTCAAAAAAAAAAAAAAAAAAAAAAAAATGGAATTTTTTATTTCATTGCTTTTTGGGTTTTTTTTTTTTTTTTTTGGTACGGGGGGTTAAACTCAGGACCTTGCACGGCAGGCAGCGGCACCACTGAGCTACATACCTGGGCCTTGGTTTTGTTTTTGTATTAAAGTCACAAGACACTGCAACCAAAAGACAAAGTTCAATGACTTGAGGCCAACAAGGAATGCAGATGTTATCACAAATCTGATGGCCCAACCAAAGGACAGGATCAAAACTTCATGAGTATATGTTGTATCCATTTACAATTCTAATCTTGGAAACTTGCTAAAATATGAAGGTTTAAGTATATCAATAAATATTTTTGGATTAGTAGACTATATTGTTAAATTGCATGGTCATTCTTTTAAATATAAAACATTTAGTCATGCAAGTCACTTTGTTTGGTATTTTTTACTCAGTGTTATTATTAAGACCCTTAATAATTCATGTACTCCTAGTTGTCACTCCTTAAATTTCTTCTCAAGTACTAAGAAGAAACAGAGCTTCATTACTTATTATCACCTCAACATTCACCTGGTTATCAGAATGTTGACCTAGTCTAAGGGATTTCTCTACTTCCAAATTAAAACATTTTGAGGTACTAAAAATATTTACTTGACTACATTAGAAGAAAGAACATGAAGTGTTTTCTTTTGAAGTCCAATAGTTAACACAGTGACTGGTTTCCAGTTGTACTCAGTAAGTCCTAATTGAACTGAGCTTTAGAAACTTTATTGCTGAATGGAACACATTTCAAACTAGTGGATGAATGTTAGCCTTCTCATGAAGTCTCTCACACCTTCCTTTTCAAATGCTCCACGGTGTTGTCTGGAATGTCAATGGCTTGCTACTCTCATTTCCAAACTGTGATTTTTAAAAAGTTATTTGAAGTAAAAATTAAGTTGTTCCACAACATGAAATACACAAACTCTGCAGAGGAAATATGGTACTTAAGTATTTATATTAAATCTATCATATAGGAACACATTTTTATCAATTTCCATTTACTATTAATACTCTCACATCATGATATTTTATTTTTAAGAACATTACTATAGAAGAGCAACAAGCAATGATATAGCTCATGATGGAAATGACATTTGAAAGAGTCCTGAAGAACAGGTGACTTTTGCTTTAATTTCACTACTGATTTTCATAAAAGTATGTATCAATAAATAGCACACAATTTTGGTTGTAGGTATGTGTCACAAACTACTGGGGAGAGTTTTGATTTTAGAGAAGCGTAAGAATGGGAAGCCAGATCAGCATGAGCTCAAGGACCACATGCTACACATAATGTACATAGTAGGTATTCTGTGAATGGTTAGTAAAGGAGTAAGTGAAAGATATCTATAAAGATGAAACACACAAGGACTATTTAAGGAACCACAATTTGTCTTGCTTGGTTGAGCAGGTACTGGCAAGGTTTCTCAAACTAGTAGTCTGGAGAGGTTGGATCAGATAATTCTTGGTTGTGAGACAACTGTTTTGTGCAGATTAGAATGTGTAACAACATCACTGGCTTCTGCCTGCTAGATGCTTGTAGCCCCCCTAATTCATGGCAATGAAAAGTGTCTTCAGACATCACCAAATATTCCCCAGGGACAAAATCACCCTTGGTTGAGGATCAGTGTATTGGGCCATTGCTGGAAAACAAGACTGGAGAAGGAAGTTGTGATCAGAATTTGAGAAATCTTTCTTGTTAGAACATGGTATTTGCACTTAATTTGATGGACATTAGGTATTCCGAGCTAGGGAATTTTAGATAAGTATAATGATTTAGAGTGAATGATTTGGCAGTTTGTGGAACTGTTTTGGGAGTTTGTTTGTTTGTCTTTGTGGTGCTGGGGATCAAAAGATCAAACGCAGGGCCTCTGGGCATGCTACACAAGTGGAAGCCCTGTACTGTTTGAATTTTTATAAAACATAAGTGTTTATATTATATATACATATCAAATAAGTAAATTATTACTCTCTGTGCCTTAGTTTTCTTAAATTTAAACTGGGAACAAGCATAGCATTATAATGAGGATTAAATGATATAATTTATGTAAAATATGCTTGGAACAGAACATGGCATGATTTAAGTGAAAAAAACTTCGTTACTATGAATTATTATAGAGCAAGGCAGTGTTTTGTCACAAGAAACTTTGAATCCATTTAAAGGTACAACTATCATTTTTAAGATGAATCAATATCCCATCATTTACCCTAAAACCGAGTCCCAGTATAAGCAAACTAATCACTACTCAAATGCATTGCTGTTCCTTTTTCTCCTTTAATCCTGGATTAAAGGGTAATAAAATTAAGCACCAAATGGGAGAAAGTGTTTAAAAGGAAAATAAAATTGACTTTAAAGCAACTTCTTAAGTATGTGTGAGAGTGTCTGAAAGGATAGGCTGAAGGGTGGTTACCATCTAAAACGACTCCGCAGGGCACCTTTGAATGGGTTGGCTTCCACAGTATAATTGCTAACAAGCCACAGGTGCCAAGCCGTTCGAGCAGACGAGAGCTTGTATTCTGAGCAGAAAAATGACAATTCTTTCCCCATCATCCATCCCAAGGTGCACTTGTCATCTCTCATAGCACAGAGCGAGTTACCTTTTTATTAGTGGCTTTGGAAATTTTTGAAGGGAAATAGCAGTAGCAATCTACAAAAGCCACATATAAATGAGACTATCCTAGATAGAAGGTATGCAATCCACTGCCAGCAGATGAAAGGTGTGTATTGGAGCTCTCAGCCAGGAAGATTAGGGGCTTCTTTCCTTCCTCATCTTTTCTCACTGGCTGAAATGAGGGGAGAAATATTCTCAATCCATTCTCTTCCCTCATTTCCTGGACCATCTAACCTCATCAGTTTGAAATGAAAAGACCTCTAAGGTTTCAAATACAAAATGAAGTTAATTTTATTGGTTTGCTTAATAACAAAATCTCGTATTTTAAAGGAATTTTTTTCAGATGCTTTTAAAAGAGTCATTTTGGTTGAGCCCTACAAAAACACTTAAGGACGCAAACACTACCTACTCTTTACTGAAGGAAACTGGAGTTTAATAAGGCTAGAAGACTTGCCAAGGAAATAATGGAACTTAGTATTGGAACCCAGGTATCCTAACTTATAGTTTCATCATGTGCTAAGTCCTTTACCTTCATCTATTACCATAGACCAAGAAGATCTTTTCCCTTTTGTTCTGATCACACTTTTTAAACCCATTTCTCGAGTCATCTCATGGAAAGTCATCTGCACCTGAGATTCCGCTGGCTTGCCGAATAGTTCCTCTGGCCTTGGATAGCTTGAGCTCCAGGCCCATAATATCAGCTGCTTCCTGAACACCAGCACCCTGATGTTGCTCAGCCAGCCCAGAGTGAACATGTCGGTGATCTTCTTGTTCTTTCTTCTCCACCCAACCCATCTCTCACCCTGTTCCTTGATTACTATGTCCTACCTCAGTTCATGGCACAGCACCTATGCAATTATCTTCAGAATAATTTTTTATTTCCTTAAAGCTTACTGGTCACCAAGCCCTATTAATTTCACCTCCTAATTACCTCCTTCTAAATGCCTAGATTCTGTATCTTCTTATCTGTCCTCTCTGCTGCTGCTTTAATTCAAGTCTTCATCATCTATTTTCTCCCTGAACTCTAACAAAAAGGTGTACACTTTGGTTGCCTTTCAATTTCATAGAATGATTCTTATGTGATGGGGGGAAGTAGATAACCTAGAACTTGCAGCTTTAATCTTGAGAGGGCTTCTCTCATCTTTAGTAATAATAGCAGTAATAATAGTAATAGCAACAATAACAACAAATCTTTCTAAAGTACTATGATATGCTACTCTCTAGCCATTTACAAGTATAATTCATTTAATTTTCACAGCTACTCTATGAGTTTTTTCCCTTTGCATTACTAATGGGACACTTGGAACATCAACAGGCTAAGTAGCATACCCAAGGTTGCACAGCTAGTAAAGATCGGTGACAATTTCAAGGTCCACATACTCTATTTCCAGAGACTGGGCCCTTGACTGTAGCACTAGGCTGTCTTTGGAACCCCATTACATTTTAACAACTTAAATTTACCTATCAATCGAAATCACACAATCCCACTTGCTCGCTTGCATCAATCCCTTCTTTTCTTGTTTCTTTCTGCTCCACCTTTTCCATCCTTTGCCCTGTTTCCCCATTACAAATATCCCAAGCCCATTCCTTTTGACCATGTCATTCCCTCTGCCTAGAACACTCTTATTCCTAATGAACACCTCCAACATTCCTTACCAACCTGCAGTCCCCCAAAAGAATTCTGTACCTCGAGAAAAACTGGTCTGTATTTCGCAAACCCATCTTTGAAGCACCAACATGTTCTGCTATGGTTTCCTAACCACAGAGGGCACTGCCTTCTTCATCGTGAGACTTGTAGTGTATTTTGGAAGTGGCGACTATGACAATAACTTCACAATTGGTAATTGCTCTCTTAATAGTTCAGTTCTGAAACATGACTCGCAAAGATGTTTCTAAAATTCAACTTGTGGTCCTTTCCGTAGCCCTTCTGATGATCTGTAAGACATTTAATATTCCAAAATCAATTCATTTCTGTTTGAACTTGCCAGAGTAGCTTCTGTCCTCTGCCATGAACCCTGTCCATAAAATCAGTTTTTCTCGTTTTCCATTAAAACTATTCTGATAATTCCAGAATTCCTCCTCCTGGGAACACTTTGCTCTTCTTTTCTAGAGCAGTTGTTCTCGACTTTTGTCTTACATTAAAATCATACAGGCAGTTTTAACCACACTGGCAACCATGCTGCACCTCTTATCAGTTAAATCAGAGTCTCTGGGTTGGGACCCAGCACCTGTATTATTCTGAACTACTCAGCAGGGGCAACCATGCCATCTATGCCATTATACTATATCGAATAGATAAGTATGTATGATGAAATGTATTTGGCCTTAGACATTTTTTTTCTCCCACTTAGGACTCATTTTGCCAAGAGACTGAAACAGAAAAGGAACTAAACAATTAAATTCCTTAAACTCCTTCTAACATTGTTCAGATTGTTTCCTATGTGAGACGAGCATATGCTCAAACATTTGGATAATTTAAATGTAGCTTATCTTAAATAAGATGTGCGTAGTCAATGCTTTGAAACAAACAGCAGAAATCACTTTCCACTTCTCTTTGATGTAGACTTGTTCCAAGTGTCTGGAAACTCTATATTGGTCTTCTAAACTGAACTACTTACTTGTCCTATGTATTATAGGTTGTGTCCCTCAGCTACAAAGTAAGTTTGATTGTTGGTATTCTGTGTTTACCAAAAATGTATCCATGAGAGTAAATTCTTAATTTATAGAAGGTGGAGATCTCATTGATTGCTAGTATATTGTTGTCTTATAGAAAGTCCATTAAAACATTCAACATTTGGTGACTGCTACAGTTTGGATCGGTCCCAAGGGTGGTGCAATTGGAGGTGGTAGAACCTTTAAAATTAGAAACTAGTGAGAGGTCTTTAGGTCATTGAAAGTGTGCCCCTCAGGTAGACTGGGGGACCTCTGTGTCATCCTTTTTCTTCCTTTTGCTTCCAAGCTCTGAGGTGAGCAATTTTGCTCCACCCTGTGCTCCCACCAGAATGTGCTGCCTTGCCTCAGCCCAAAGTGATGGGGCCAACTGAAACCTCCAGAACTCTGAGCCAAAGTAAACCATTTCTCTTTAAAGGCTGATTATCTCAGGTATTTGTGATAGTGACAAAAAACTGACTGACAACTGACCAAAGCATTTAAAAAACTTGGACTAAGATTAACAACACTGTGGCATGTATCGTGTCATACAATCTTTCTCTTCCATCAACACTACAATATTGCTTCAAATTAGTTACTTTGATAACACAAATATACATTTATTTCTAGGCGCTAAGAAAATACTCATAAAGTATATTTTTTTCTCAGAATCTTTTAAAAATTAAAATTAAATTGATATTTTACAGGTTATAATTTAAAATTTACATAATATAAGTAAATAAAGATGTAATTTTTAAAATAACTCATGTTTTATTCACATAGGAGATCCTGGATAACATTAGTTTGAAGTAAAGACAATTGAAACAAATGGAAGAAAACTTTAAACCTAGGAAATATTGTTAGGCATCTCAGAAGTGTAAATTAGCTCTCCAAGACCCAATTGAGACAATGAAAGTGCATCAGGACAGAGACACAAACATTTGCCATCATGCATGCATTTATGATCATGAAACCAGAAATAAGAATCACTGCATATTTACAGGTTGCTCTTAGCGGGCCAATTACAGTTTAATAATATTCTCAATAAATTATCTAAGAAATTATCAAGAGTAAGAAAAATAGCCAAAATATATACCTGAATTTATACACAAACATATCAAATTAAAAATCTTGCTTGTTCAATTTATGAAAAATAGCTTTGCTATTTTACTGGCTAAATAAAATATTAAGTTTGTTTTATGAATCATTCATTTTATCAAGGTAAATTTACATATATTAAAATGTACAGGTATACACATTTCAATGAGTTTTGACAAATGCATACAACTGTGCAATTCACACCCTTAATGTTCTATACAAAAATTTCAATTTGTCGGGAACATCCATTCATGTTCATAAATATTTCATTCTTGCTCTCCAAAAGAAAAACACTCTACTTTGATTTTATCAACATAATTAGTTTTGCCTGTTCTGGAATTTCATGTAAGTGGAATCATACAGGAAGCCCTCTTTTAAGGTCTGGCATCTTTTGCACAGCATGTTGTCTTTTATTTATTTATTTATTTATTTATTTTGGTACTGGGGATCGAACTTGGGTCCTTACACTTGAGAGGCAAGTGATGGAACCACTGAGCTAAATCCCTGGCCCAGCATGTTGTTTATTTATCATTATTATTATTATTATTATTTATTTATTTATTTTTGATACCAGGGATCAAACTCGGGTCCTTGTGCTTGCGCACCAGGCAGTGAAACCACTGAGCTAAATCCCTGGCCCTGCATATGTTATTAAGTGATTCAGTTCATTCCTTTTTATTGCTAATTTACATATCATTGTATGAAAAGCCCATTACTTACCTATTCTCTCATCAATGGATATTTGAATTGTTACCATCTAGGAATGAATACGAATAAATATTACTGAGAAGAGTCATACATTTTACGAACACGTCTTCATTTCTCTTTGATAAATGCCTGTGATCAGAATTAATGTTGTAAGATAGGTGATTAGCTTTATTTGAAATACAAGGTTTTTTCTTTTTAATTTGTTTTTTGAGACAGAGTCTCACCATGTAGTTCAGGCTGGCCTTGAACTCACAGTGATCCTCTTGCTTCAGCCTTCCGAGTGCTGGGATTATAGGCACATGCACCTGACCTACAAAAAAAGGTTTTCCAAAGCTGTTGCACAATTTTACATTTCTACCAGCAATGTGTAAGAATTCTACTCTTTTTATTTACTTCCTCATAAGTATTTAATGTTGTTAGTTAAAAATTTGTTTTACCTATCTTGCTGGGTGTGTAGCAATATCTCATTGCAGTTTTAAATTGTATTTCCTTGATAACTAATGATGTTGAACACTTTTTTATGCTTGTATTAATAATTTATATATTTTTCTTTGTGAAATGTAGTTATGTCTTTCATCTATTTTTAAACTGAACTGTTTTATAATAACACTTTGCAGGAGTTGTTTTGATCTTTAGATATAAGTTCATTTTCAAATATATCTCTATCTACATATAAAAAATTTTCCTCTACATCACTATTGGCTCTTTCATTTTCTAAGTGTTTCTTTTGTTGAATAAATGTTCTAAATTTTGATGTAGTTAAGATTATTGAGAGTTTTAATCCTAAGAAAACTTTCACTACTCCAAGATCATGAAATTAAGTCTAAGAATCCTTATAGAAGCTTTTTGTTTAGCATTTACAGTTATGTGCATTACACATTTCAAATTAGTTCTGTATATAGAGTTAAGAGTCAAATTTACATTTTTCAAGTGGAATCCTGTTGTGACAACATTATTTGTTGGACCAGTTTGGACTTATTTTCAACATATTTGAAGAGACTTTCACTTTCCCCATTTAATTGCCTTAGCTCTAATATGAAAATGTAATGACTTTATAGGTTTGTATCTACCTTTTCCTATTACCTTGTGCTCCATTGATCTATATGTTTATCCTTAAGCTAATACCATATTGTCATTATTATTATAGTTTTATACCAAATATTAAATTCAGATACCATGTGACCTCTAGTATTGGTTATTAAAAAAAATTAATCTCACCATTTTGGTCCTTGGCATTTACCATATAAGGGAATCAGCTTGTTAATTCTTACAAAAAACAAACAACAAAACAGAATGGCTTAGACTTTGATTTGAATTGCATTGATCTGATAGACCAATATAAGATTAACTGGGGTTATAATATTATTTTCAGTCTTCAAGGTACAATCATGGAATAATGCCAATTAATTTACTCCTTCTTTAATTTCTTTCAGCAATGTTTTAAATTTCCAGTGTAGAAATCATTCACATCTTATGTTGCATTTTTCCCTGAACATTTTGTGGTATTTTGATGATTATTTCTATGGTATTTTAAAATTTTATTTCTCAATTATTCTCAATTGCACAATTATTTCAAAATGTAAGAAATGCAATACATGTTGACTTTTTCTTGTGATTTTATTAAGTTCAGTTATCAGTCAGATAGCAGGGTTGATTTATTGTTTTGTAGATTCTTTAGTCTTTTCTTGGTGTATAAGGTTATTTGAGACCAAAGAGTTTTCCTTATTTATCTTTTTTATTCTTTTAATTATATCTTTATTATTTGCTTTCTTTTCCCATGTTTTACTCTTGTTTTAGGTTTTTAGAGCAAAATGATCAGAAAATTGATTAAGCTTTTTTCATTCTAAAATATAAATCTGAAGCTATTAATTTTACTCCAAAAACTTCTTTATATCTACTTGTGAAAATATTGATTGACTAAATTTTAATTATAATTCAAAATATTTCTAATTTTCTTTATTATTTCTTCTTTGGTCAATGGTTTACATAGAAATGTGCTTAATGTTTAAGTATGTGGAATAATTTTCAAGTACCTTTTGTTATTGATGTCTAATTCAAGTCTACTATAAGGATAGAATATCATCTATTTAATTTCAATTCTTTGAAATTGCATTTCATTCTTTGTTTCTTTTTCTTTTTGTCCCAGCAAGTGGTCTATCTCAGTAAATGTTGAAGTAAAGTAGATGCATATATTTCATAGTCCTGTGTATAGTGTTTTATAATGGATATACTATAATTGATTAGTTGGTTGGCAGAATTATTCAAATGTTATTTATCCTTATAGATTTTTTAAATCTACATGTGGTAGAAGGATAGAGGAGATATAGAATCTCAATGATAATTACAAATTTCTATCAGCGATTGGTTTAGAGCACTTTGAAACTCTACTATTAAATGCATACACATTTAGAATCTTTTTATCCTTTAAAAGAATATTTCTCCATCTCTCCACTCCCGGCCCAGAGGTAGGGGCTTGTGAGCCACAGTCCTACTGCTCCTGGCCCAGAGGAAGGGGCTTCCAGGCTGCTGTCCGTCCTGTCACTCCCAGACCAGAGGAAGGGGCTTCTGGGCCACCATCCATCCTGCTGTTCCCAGCCCAGAGGAAGGGGCTTCTGAGCCACTGTCCCACCTCTCCCAACTCAAAGGAGGTGAGCTGCGTGGGCCCCAACAGCACCCCCACCCCACGTGTCGAAATGAGAAGACATGTAAATAAGTCTCAAAACCAGACTTCCAGATCACCTACAGCAACCCCAAAGGGAAATGAGATGGAACACTCTTATACTCAACTACCTGGACCCACTGAACTGGCAACAAAAGAGGATCTGGAAAAAGTGAAATCAGAATTACTTCTCAGATAACAGGAGAAATTGTGCTCATAGTGCAAGACATGATTAGTAAATCTAGAGAGGAGCTGAGGAATATGATGGAATCCAAACATAGGAAACAAATGGAATCCATAAAACAGATGCAAATAGATTTCCAGGAGATCAAAAACTCCACTGAAAGTCTACACAGCAGAATGAGCCAATGTGAGGACAGAATTTCAGATATAGAAGATAAGATTGCAATTAGTGACCAGGAAAAGAAAAATTGCTTCAAAAAGGTAAGGGACCATGAGAAATCAATCCAGCAGCTGCTAGATGATGCAAAGAAGAACAACATAAGATTGGCTGCAGGCAAAGAAGAAACAGGAGAGAGTGCAGTTGACATAAGAAAAAAAAAAAAACTGTTTACAGAAGTGATGGCAAAAAACTTCCCAAGCAGGGGAAAAGAGCTTGACATACAGATAAGTGAGGCATATAGGACTCCAAATAACCTTGATCAAAAAAAATCTACACATAGGCATATAATTGTTAAGATTCCAGAAACTCAACAGAAGAACAAATTTCTACAAGCAGTTAGAGAAAAGAAACAAATCCCATACAAAGGAAAGCCCATCAGAATCACAGCAGACTTCTCAACACAAACCCTCAAGGCAAGAAGAGCTTGGAGTGACATATTCCAAGCCCTAAAAGAAAACAGCCTCCAACCCAAAATGATGTACCCTGCAAAACTATCTTTCAAAATGGATGGAGAAATAAGATACTTTCATGACAAAGAGCACCTCAGGAACTTCATGAATACCAAACCAGCACTCAAAAAATTTTACGCAATATCCTAGAAACAGACAATGAGGATCACAAACCCAGGAAGCACAGCAGAATGAGCCCACTGGGTGTGACAAGAAATTAAATGCAAAGGGGGAGAATCCAACAAAAAGAAAAACTCATGACAATGATAAGTCAATACGTTTCAGTTATAACCATCAATGTTAATGGTCTCAATTCACCAATCAAAAGAAATAGACTGGCAGAATGGGTCAAGAAGCAAAATCCAACCATATGCTGCATACAAGAAACACACTTAATTCAAAAGGAAACTCATAGACTGAAAGTGAAAGAGTGGAAAACAATACTCCATGCAATGGGAACCTGAAAAAAAGCAGGAGTAGCTATCCTTTTTGCAGATAAAGCGGATTTCAAACCAACACTGATTAATAGAGACAATGAAGGACACTACATCCTTGTAAAGGGAACAATCCAAGAGGAAGAGATGACAATCATAAATATCTATGCACCAAACACTAGTGCACCCAACTGTATAAAACAAATACTAACAGACATGAAAAGTCATATATGCACTAATACAATTGTAGTGGGGGACCTCAATACCCCACTGTCACAAATAGATAGATCAACTACACAAAAAATAAGTAATGAAATACCAGAACTCAATCAAACTCTTGAACAAATGAACTTAACAGATGTTTACAGAGTCTTCCACCCCACAAAATCAAAATACACATTCTTCTCAGCTGCACATGGGTCATTCTCCAAAATAGACCACATACTCACACATAGAACATGTTTAAGTAACTGCAAAGGAATTGAAGTTATGCCCTGTATATTATCAGACCATAGTGCGATGAAATTGGAAAACCATAGCAAAAGAAACTCAAAAAATGTCATAAACACGTGGAAATTGAACAACACACTTCTGAATAACCAATGGGTCACAGAGGAAATTAAAGAAGAAATCAGACAGTTTCTTCACTTAAATGACCATGACAATACAACATATCGGAATCTATGGGACACAATGAAAGCAGTCTTACGAGGGAAATTTATAGCAGTGAATACACATATTAGGAAAACAGAACGAGCCCAATTAAACAACCTGATGCTGAACTCCAAGCTTCTAGAAAAAGAAGAGCAGTACAACCCCAAAGCTCATACAAGAGAGGAAATGATAAAGATCAGAGGAGAAATCAATTCAATGGAGACTAAGAGAATGATACAAAAAATCAATGAAGGCAAGAGTTGGTTCTTTGAAAGAATCAACAAAATTGATAAACCTTTAGTCAACCTTGTCAGAAAAAGGAAAGAAAAGGCCCAAATCCATGCAATTAGGAATGAAAAGGATGAAATTACAACAGACCCAGCAGAAATCCAGAGGATCATCAATACCTACTTCAAGAAAGTATACGCCAATAAGATGGCAAACACAGAAGAAATGGACAGATTCCTAGATGCATGTGAATTACCAAAGTTGAACGAAGAAGACCTAAAACCTCTAAACAACCCAGTGTCAACCAATGAAATTAAAAATGTAATTAAAAACTTATCAACTAAGAAAAGCCTGGGCCCTGATAGCTTCACTGCTGAATTCTACAAGACATTTAGACAGGAATTACTGTCACTACTGCTTAAACTCTTTAATGAAATTGAAAGGGAAGCAATACTCCCAAATTCATTCCTGGAAGCAAGCATCACCTTGATCCCCAAAGCAGAGAAAGACCCAACCAAAAAGGAGAACTATAGGCCAATCTCACTAATGAACATAGATGCAAAAATCCTTAATAAAATAATGGCAAAAAGAATGCAGAAGATCATCAAGAAGATCATACACCCTGATCAAGTGGGATTCATCCCAGGGATGCAGGGATGGTTCAACATACACAAATCAATCAATGTAATACAGTATATCAATAGAGCCAAGGACAAAAATCATATGATTATCTCCATAGATGCAGAAAAAGAATTTAATAAAATCCAACATGCACTTATGATAAAAACCCTACAAAAAATTGGAATAGATGGTCTCTACCTCAATCTGATAAATGCCATCTATGAAAAGCCAACAGACAGTATTACACTAAATGGTCAAAAACTGAAATCCTTCACACTAAAATCAGGAACAAAAAAAAGGTGTCCACTATCACCACTGTTGTTCAATACAGTTCTGGAAACATTAGCCATGGCAATTAGACAAGAGAAAGAAATAAAAGGAAAAAAGATAGGAAATGAAGAAGTCAAATTGTCATTATTTGCAGATGACATGATACTCTATATAGAAGACCCCAAGAACTCCACCAAAAGTCTTCTAGACTTAATAACCAAATTCAGTCAAGTAGATGGATACAAGGTCAACACACAAAAATCAATAGCTTTCCTCTACACGAATGACAGACTCAATGAGAGAGAAATAGGGCAAATAATTCCTTTCACAATAGCATCCAAAAAACTGAAATACCTAGGAATCAACCTAACAAAAGAAATCAAAGACATCTTCTCTGAAAACTATGGCACTCTGAAAAGAGACATTGAAGATGATATCAGAAAATGGCAAGACATCCCCTGCTCCTGGGTAGGAAGGATCAATACAGTGAAAATGGCCACACTTCCAACACTGCTATATAGATTCAATGCAATTCCAATTGAGATCCCAGTAGCATACTTCATGAACCTTGAGGAAACAATCCAAAAATTCATTTGAAATAAGAAGAGGCCCAGAATAGCAAAAGCAATTTTAGATAACAGAGACATGGCAGGGGGTATCACAATCCCCAACTTGAAACTATACTATGAAGGTACTGTGATAAAAACAGCATGGTACTGGCAAAGAAACAGACCTGAGGACCAGTAGAACAGATTAGAACATGTGAAAACAGCTCCAGACACACTCAGCCATCTCATCTTCAATAAAGGAGCCAAACACCCTCACTGGAGGAAAAATAGCCTCTTTAATGAATGATGCTGGAAAAATTGGGTTTCAACTTGCCAAAGATTAAAACTAGACCTATATCTCTCACCATGCACTAAACTAAAATCAAAATGGATTAAAGGGCTAAATATTAAAATAGAAACACTGAACTAGCTGGAACAGAGGTTAAGTAGAACTCTTGAAGACATGGGTGTAGGAAAAGATTTTATGAACAAAACCTCAGTTGCCCATGAACTAGCACAAACAATCAACAAGTAGGATCTCTTCTTATTAAAAAGCTTCTGTACAACAAGAGAAACCACCAGCAGTGTGAAGAGACAACCCACAATGTGGGAAAAAAATCTTCACCTGCTGTTCCTCAGACAAAGGTCTACTATCTCGAATCTATAAAGAACTTAAAAAGATCAGACCTCCCAAATTTAAAGACCCAATCCAAAAATGGCCATCTGAAATGAACAGACATTTCTCAGACAAAGAAGTAGAAATAACAAATAAATACATGAAAAAATGTTGGACATCACTGTTCATTTGAGAGATTCAAATGAAAACAACACTGAGATTCCACCTTATTCCAGAAAGAATGGCTGCTATCAAGACATCAACCAATAACAGATGCTGGCAGGGCTGTGGGGAAAGAGGAACCCTGCTCCACTGCTGGTGGGAGTGTAGACTGGTGCAACCACTGTGGTAATCAGGATGGAGATAACTCAAAGAACTAGGAATGGAAGTCCCATTTGACCCAGCTATTCCCCTGCTGGGTATCTTCCCAAAAGAATTAAAAGAATCATACCATAGTTATATGTGGACCCATGTTCATAGCAGCACCATTTGTAATAGCTAAAACTTGGAAACAGCCAAAATGCCCATCAACTGGAGACTGGATTAAGAAAATGTTTTTTTTTAATAAAATGGAGTGCTACTCAGCCATAAAAAATGAGAAATTAGAGACATTTATAGCTAAGTGGATGCACATTGAGGCAATACTCTTAAGTGAAATAAATAGGACACACATGTATAAATACCGAATAGTTTCTCTGGTGTGAGAAATGGAAAGTGTAAATAAGGACTAAAAGGTATATTAGATAATGTGAAATAGGAAGAAAAGAGGCAAAGGGGAAGGGGAAGTGGGAGGGGTAGGCAATAGGAAAGAAAGGAATGGAATTAATATGAGAAAAATTGAAAAATGGAAACAAAATCTTTGTAAATAGGGAGGGATGGAGGGGTTGAAGGGAGAGCTGGGCAAGGGTGAAAAATAAGAACCAAGAGAGATTATGTGAAGGTGCAAATTTCCAATGGTGAATGTCATTATATTGTATACCTAAAATGTACCAATGATTAGAATGAATAATTGATAATTCAAAATAGGAAGAAAAGGTCCAAAGGGGTAGGGGTAGTGGGAGGGGCAGGGGAAAGGAAAGAAGGGAAAGAAAAAATGATGAGAAATGGAAAAAATGGAAATAAAGTCTTTATAAATAGGGAAGGGTGGAGGGGGTGAAGGGAGGGCTAGGAATGGGGAAAAAATAAGAACCAAGATGCATCATGTAAAGGTACAATTCCCAATGAGAAATGTTAATGTGTTGTATACCTAAAATGTACCAATAAAAGAATTTAAATTGTAAAAATAAATAAAATAATATTTCTCTTTAATCATTATACAATACCTCTCATATCTCTGGTAATATACCTCCTACTATAGTCTCCTTTGTCTGATAGAAACATACTTCTTAGACTTTTTTAATCATTAATGTTTTTCGTTATGAATATTCTCATTCTCTTACTTCTAAATTATCCATGCATTTAAATTGAGTCTCTAGTACAAAATGTAGAGTCAGATCTTGATATTGGAGGGGACAGAAGCTACACTTGTGGATGGACAGAAGCCATTCATTTACCCACAGCCTACTTTGCACCCATGCATTCCCTGCTCTACCCATGGCCACCCACAAACTCTGAGCATGCTCTGCATTTTGTTTCTCCTTGGTAGTGGGCAACAGAGGCACTGAATGACTGACTCCCCTAATCATAGATGAGGTCAACGGCCTGGATAAGAAGATAAACCTCAGCATGTTGGCAGCTCCAGGGATAAATAGTAGACTGGGGCAGCAGTGCTAGCCCCAAGAAAAACTCATAACTATTGTAAACTACAAAAACATTGTGGGGTTTTTACTCTGAAAAAGGCTCCTACATGGCAGGTGGGAGTTGGAAAAGAAATCCAGCACCTGCCATGTTGGAGAGGAGTAATCAGGAGCCATTTGGGGAAGGGGTTAATTGTTTAAGACTGAGCCACAGAACAGCTTCACTTTAGGGTCTCCAGTGTTATCCTACCACAGTGATTAGGTAAGAGACAGCTACAAGGGAGAGTAGTGAAGAGAGCACATAGTCATAGTACAAAGATGTATACCCCCTGGGAAGTTTAAGCTAGGCCAAGAGGAACACCAGGCCCTGACCTCCATGATAAGAAGCCAGACCAGGTGAATGTGGTTTTCAGAAGCAGCTGGATTTGAAAGTGCTGGCATTAAGACAAGAGATTTGTTATAACCCTAACATTCCTGCTTATATCCAGGACAGATCATTGGTCTGATTGCATTTCTCATCTACAAACATAAGCAAGGACATGACCTGGCTTGGAGAGTTGCCACAGTGTGATGTGAAGGGACAATAAAGCAAAGTAGTAGGTAGAAGGCACATTACAAACCCATAGGCTGTAAAGCGAGGTGGACAAAACTGTGTCTTGTTAGATTCCAAGACTGTAGTTCCTGGAAGGAAACTACTCATTCAAAAATACAGAGAATTTTTTTGGACTCGTTTTTCTTTTTCTTTTGTTTTTTTCCTCATGATTCCTATATATTTAGGTGATAAAAGAAGTCACTCTACTAGTAGGAGTAATTGGTGCTGATCAGGAACAAAAGGTAACATTGCTTTCATACCATATGAATGAAACATAGGAGATCTACTTAGAGACTATCTGGTTCTCCCTTACCCCATGGTAGCTGTGAATGGGCACTTGCAGCAACCTCAGATTGAGAAGGATATAACTTTCAAGCATTTAGACACTTCCACAATGCTACCACAACCTTCTTGGGGAACAGCTGAGTGTGGAGGAAATTAAAATAGATAGAAAAGATGAAAAAGAGGATAAGTCCCAAGCACATCCCCAGGATCAGCAGTGGGCACCAAGTGCTACATTAAAATAATGATCACTCTGTTTTCCTCCAAGAAGAAAAGACCACACAAACCATAATGTAGCAAAATAAATAAATAAATAAATAAATAAATAAATAAATAAATAAACCATAATGTAGCTACTTTCTGAATCTATGGAAAGTAGATCTGTGTGGCATAAAGGTGTACTGTTTCAGCCACAAGATATGCATATGTAACATATGACCCGAAAACATGGACTTCCACTTACCAAGACTGAGCTATCTATGGCTGCCTCTGAATAGCCAAACTACCAGCAACAGAGACCAATGTTTAGTCCTTAACATGGCACGGTTCCTCATGTACTACTCTAGGAAGAGCCAAGACTTCCCAAGTCTACATCTGTGAGGAATTCACTTAACTGAGTACCTCAGGCACTACACTGTAAAATCCATGGGGCACTTCTGCTGAATCTGTGCTTCCTACAATCCTCTTTCATGAGCTGGGTTGATGGGGCATGCCTGTAATCCTAGCACTCAGAAGGTTGAGATAGGAGGATTGCTGTGAGTTTGAGCCCATACTGAACCACATAGAAAGTTCAAGTTCAGCTTGAAGTAGTGAGACTCTGTCTCAAAAAAACAAGAAAACAAAACAAAACAGAAATACAACCTCCTTTCAACCAAATGGTGCACATGGTGGCTATACTGAGGCAGGACAATTCCTGGGAGATGTGCGTCTTCTGATAGCCAATGTGAATTTGAAGATTCTCAGATGGCTCTGCTGAGATTAGTCCATACTCAGATCCCCTTCCTTTCTTCAGCACTTTGGATAAGACCTGCATTGTAGTCAGACAGTACTCTGAGTCTGATCTGGCTTTTACTCTTTTTTTTCTCTAATAGGGCATTTCTCCTAATGACATTCCTGCCTAGTTAGGCACCATGGCATCTGCCTGTAGCCCTAGCTACTCAAGAGGCTGAGGTCGAAAACTTGCTTGAATCAAAGAATTCAAAACTAACCTGGACAACATAACAACACCCAGAAACACCTACCACATCAAAAAAAAAAAAAAAAAGTTCTTGGCAGTTAATCTTGTCTTGGTGTCTGCATCTCATAGGAACAAGACTAAGGGCTTGAGATAGTCTCCTCAATATGATGTGAAGCTTTTGAAGGATTGAGAGGAATGGAGTTTTAGTCAGATTTTATCACCATGACAAAATACCTGAGATAATTAGCATTTAGGAACTGTGATAGTTAAGCTTAATTGTGTCAACTTGCTTGGCTTGGGAGCCACCTAGAAAAGCACACTTCTGAGTGTGTCTGGTTGGGTCATGGAGGTGTGATCTTGGACACATAGCCTCTGACCCCTCCCTCTCTGCTTTCTGGCACTGTTACCCTGGGCTGCTTCCCAACTGTCATGAACTAAGCATATTTGCTCTGCAACATTCTTCTACCATGATAATTCTGTCTTGGAGCCAACTTATCATTGACTGAATCTCCTAAAGCTATAAACCAATTCAAAACTCTCCTCCTTTAAATTCCAGGTTTGAGTGTTGTGTTCCAATGATAGGAAAGCTGACTAATACAGCAAATTGGCACCAAAAGTGGGGTCCATATTGTGACTGTACTTGGCCATGTTTGTGGAAGACTTTGGCACTGGTTTGTGGGAAGAGTTTGGAAAAGTTTGAGAAACTGGCTTGAGAAAACTTTGAACGCTATAAGCAGAGCTTGATGACAAATTCTGGCCAAAGCTCAGAGGACCAAAATACTGATTAAAATGCGGACACTAAAGGCCAGGCTCATGGAGTTTCAGATGGGAATGTTATTGGCAATTAGACTAGAGGTTGTGTATGTTATATTCTGGCAAAAAAATTATCTACATTTAGCCCATGATTAGAGACTTTGTTGAAGTCCAAGATTGAGTGGTGGGCTAATTGATCTAGCAGAAGAAATTTCAAGGCAGCCCAATGTTCAGAATGTGGCATCGGTCCTGCTGGTATTGGTCCTTTTAGCTATAGTCAAGCTAAAAGTATAGTGAGGATTGTGGACAAAAAGCAGAGCAGAAAAATTTGAAAATTTTTCATATAAAATTGGAGCCAAAGGAGGTGTAGCTGCTGCAGAAATTAATGCCATTACAAAGAAAACAAGTAGTCTATAAAAGCATAAGAAGATGCCTTAGTCACCACAGAAATCCACAATACCCTACCCATTGTAGGCTTATGCGTGCAAAAGTATAGACCTTCCGTTTGAAAAGAGAGCCCCTGGTCCTGAAGAAGGGTTGCCTAGGGAATTAATTCCCTGGAATTCATTTCACCATGCTCATCTATCCATGAACTGAGAGGCTTTTGCAACCATTCTCCAAAGGGGCCTGGCTACTGCTCAGCTTGGGGCAGCAATTCTGGAACTCTTAAGACTTCTGATGACTCTTAAAGATGAAATAAATGCATTTTGCATAATGATACGGACATGAGTCTTTGGGCTGACAGGGAAGAATGTTATGGTTTAGATCTCAATATGCTCCAAAAGTCTCATGTGTTCAGAGGTGAAACTTTAGGAAGGTATTGACTCATAGTCCATCGATGAGTTCATAGCTAAATATGCTATTAGGATGTAGGGCCTAGTTGGAGATAGGTCATTGGGGACATGACCTGGAAGGGCATATTCTTGTCCCTTACTCCTTCTTTCTCTCTCTTTGCTTCTTGGCTCCCTTGAGCTGAACAGCTTTCTTCTCCTAGTCCCTTCCACCATGGCATTTCTTCCTTAGAGTTAGTCAACTATGAATGGACTGAACTTACTGAAACCAGGAGCCAAAATAATCCACGCCCCCTTTAATTTGTGAGGGTTGAGTATTTTTTTCCTGTGACAGTAAAGTGATTAATACAGAAAAATGACACCAGGAGTAGGAGGGTTTGGGGGGCTTGTGGTTGCTTGACCCTCCTGCTTTGTGAGGCAGCAGTTTATGGTGTATAGAGGAGCAAAGTTGCCCACCTAATGTTACCTGGGAAGCAAAGAAAGAGAGAACAGTCTTGGGCCTCAATGTCTTCCCAAGGGTATCTTCCCCCAGTGACCTAACCTTGTTCCACTCAGCTGTGTCTCTTACAGGTTCCTGAAACTCCTAATATTGCCACCCTAGGACTAACCCTTTAACCTGTGGGCCTTTAGTGGACATTCCAGACCTAAATCATAGCAGGAGTGGCGTGATCATTGACTTGTTCAACCAGTGGTGTCCAATATTACATGAGGTAGTTTAATAAGATGTAAAGAATTGACAAAATCATGGAGAGGTTGCTTCGTGAAAGAAGGAGTGCTACTGAATTTTAGCTTCTGTCTATATCCTGTTGTTGTCTTATTTGAATCTTCAATCTGTAGTGATTATAAGCACATAATAGCTTTCCAATGAAGTAATAAAGACTTTCTTTCACTTGGGATTCTTCCACTTTGTAACTATTAGGAAAGTTTTGGATTTCTTCATTTTGTTGCAAGAAATACAAGTTTACAATTGGGTTACCTTTTTATAAAGCTTTTATTTTTAAGGAGAAAGCAGAAAAGAATTATAGTTTAAGGAATTTTGATAGTGGATATACAAGATAGGTTCTACCTAGAATATGTTAATCTGTAAGGGCAAAGTTTTAACTGTCACTGCAAAATGAACTGGACCTGTCGTATTTCCTAATAATTTTTATTTATCTTTGGCAGGTGGTAAGTTGTAGCTAAGCAATCCGCTTTCCTCAACAATTCAAGTTTAGAGTTTGTAGAGATGCTATAACCAATGTAATCCCAACAGTTACCATCAGAGACATCACTTCTTTAAGTATTTATGCAACAGCTGCCGTTGTATTGGTCAACTGGTGAGTTAAAGTCATGATTCTGAGACTGGCTTCAAGAACACTTCAAAAACTGTGTTAAATGGATTGGTGGCACACTCCTGTAATCACAACGCTCTAGGAATCTGAGGCAGGAAGGGTACAAGTTCATTCAAGCTCAGCCTTGGTATCTTGGTAACTTGGAGAGGCCCTGTCTCACAATAAAAAATAAATAATAATTTTAAAATATAACCAAAAATGCCAATTTTTATGTTTTGGATTGATTTATCACCAAGATGGACTTGGGAAAAATAAACAGAAATCATAGGCCAACACAGTAAATCTTCAGCTATTTGATAATCAGAATCATTTTCTACCCCCATTCTGATTTATGGACTTCTGTTTTTGTGTATGCAAAATATTTCCTCTAGCTACATAATGATGGCATTGTATTTTTAGAGTTCTTTATTATTTTCACAGTACACATAACATACAAATTATTCCATTACTCTTAGTTATTATGAGAAGAAAATAGAGTGAGGAGTATTTTTGCCACTTTACAAATATCAAAACTAAAGCACAGAGAGTCTAAGTACCTACCCGTGAAGGCACATGGAGGTAGAATAAGAGCCTAGATACTCTTCTTGACATTATTTATTCATCAATCACATTAGTCACTTTACCATCACTGGGACACACTACTTGAAAGAGGAAAGATTTATTTTTGGTTCACCTTTTCCATTGGTTTTGATACATGGTTGGCTGGCTCCAAGGCAAAATGGCATGGTGGAATGGATTGGGGGAAGAAAGATGCTTACCCTAAGGCATCCAGGAAGCAGAGGGTGAAGAGAGGAGCCAGGGACAAGAATGCATCCTTCCAGATCATGCTCCCAGTGACCTTCCTGTTCTAGCCAGGTCCCATCTTCTAACAGCACATTGAACAATATACTGACAACAGATCAGAGATGCGGATAGAATCCTCATTGTCCAATCAACTTCCAAAAGCCTCACTTCTGAACATAAGAGACTTTGGGGGACATCCTAGATCTAAGCCATAATGTCAACATAGCTCTCTTGGAGTTGTATATGTTCTGTTTATAAATATGTAGATCAAAATTAGTAACAAAGCTTAGAAGATACATATTTTACAAAACATAAATTTAAGTGTACATTATTACAATTGTTTTTCAAAACATATTGCAAAATGAAATAAAAATTTAGAGTGAAACACAAAATGCAGTTACAGTCAAAACCAGTCTTTTCTAAACTTGTTAGGTTGGGCTGGATGCATCACGTACCAAAAAAACAATTTAAGAGAAAAAAAAAGTCAGTGTGTCAAGTGCAATTTTCAATGGATGATTTTAATTCCCTAAGGAGACAGAAATTGATGCTTCCAATATGTCTTCCCCATTGAAGTAATAGGGGGAGCTGAGCTGATTGTATTTACCAAGACAAATCAGCTTGCTCAACTTTGCACCAAGTCATAATTCTTTCTATCAAAACTGTTCATCTGTATTTCCAGAAAGTTGGCCACACTTGGGTTTAATTCACATTCTCAGTTCTCTTCTCTCTGTGATTTTCAGCCCCTTTCTTTGCCTTTGCTTTGCTTCACTAAGACCCACCCCCTGTCCCACTCCAGCTTGAAGAGACTTTTGTACTAAACTCAATTTACTCATTTGGCCAAGTTAAATGGTCAAATTGGCAGGACAGAAAGCACAGGTGAATGGTAATCAAATGTCAAGTCAGGTACATGCAATTGAGGAGATTAATTTTCTTTTGGCCTTTATGTGTTGCTTGTTTAGATATAAAGCTTGCTAGGCAGTAGCCTTATGTTCCTATAAGTTTTATCATGTAGTCCAAAATCTCACTGGTGCTCAAATGATGTAAAATAATAATATATTGTAGTGAACCACGTGGATGTGCAGTGGCACCTCAGTTCATGAACACTTTTGTTTTTGAACAATTTAGTTTGTGTACAGAAGCATTTGGAAAAATTTTGTTTTTGTTTGCAAACTCTGCATCAGGTGGTAAACACAACTACGGTCATCTTCCCCACACCAACACAAATGTGGCCATCTTTCCAAAATTGTAGAAAAAATTAAGTTTGTGAACTGAGGTACCACTGTACCCATCATTCATGGTGCTGCATTATTATATCCACATCATACAAACAATTGCACACATGAAAGTAGAGCTTTCTGGCTATTGGTGATGAGATAACACATATTTCGCCCCATGAAAATCATCATAGCTAATATTTAGCAATTATTGCATGTTGACACTGTACTAAATGCTATACCCAAAAGGAAAAAAAGGACAATCCTTTCCATACTATAGTTGCTCTCTGTAATTCATTGAAACTAAATAAACAAAAAACTGCCCCAACCCACAATTAAACTGCCCACTGACTCCTGTCCTCTGAAGAGAATTGTCAGCAGCATTTGCTAATAGGACAGGTGGTTAGCTAGGAAGCTGCGGGAGACTGGACCTGCCCTTTCCTCAGTTCATGTAATCAGAGACCAAAAAGTTCTTAACCTTTTATGGGTGGATGAACAACAAATTAGGAGTTTCTAATTGCCTTCTCTCCAAGGACATGCTCTCCACCCAGTAGCATAGGTACTAGCAGAAAAGTGTTCATCTAGGGTGATGTTAACTTTTTATGAAATTAAGAGACCTTTACTTGAAAACAGCTTCAAGGGCTAGAGGCATAGAATATAAGAAATGTACTCTAGGCTGTAATAATTGCTGGCTGCCCTGGGAAATGGCTTCAAGGTCAAAGCAGTAGAGACTCCATGCAAGCATCCTCTAATTATTGAAAAACCTGTATAGAGTCTCCATGTTAATCAGTCTCTTGGAGACTTCAGCTTTATGTGGTTAGTGCAGATTTATGGCATTTTTCCTTTTCCTGTTATTAAAACTGATTTTTCACAAGGAAAAACTATCTCTAGACAACTGTTAAAATGCAAAGTTTCAGTCATAAAAGAAAACTACAAGATTATTCTGAGAATATTCCATAGAGAATTCCAAGCAAGGATAAGAAACAACATATCAAAGACGGGGAAAATTCAAAAATAAAAAGGCATGACTCTAAAATATTAACAAAAAAACTCAACAGTTAGGCCATAGAATCAAGAGGTTATAGTGTAATTAATTTAAGTGCTTGTTGCAATTATGGAAATAAACATTTCATGCATAAATGCAAACTGAATTATACATAACTATGAAAGCATCAAACTAATTGGAATATTTGGAGTAACACAGTAGCAGCCAAATTGCCCTTTTAAGCCAATGATACAGTGTTTTGCATGTGTTTTGTGTATACAGAAAAAATATTAATTAATAGTGGAAAGGAGCATATTTGGAAACACATATTTCTATGAAGTTAGCATTTTGTTTTTCTTAAAGAGCATTCATATATCAAAAGTAAATTATAGTGAAATATTATAGAAGAAATACGAGGGTAGGATAGGCTGGTCGTGCCAATTTTAATTGATGTACATTTGAAGATAGAAAGGGCAGAGATGCAGGTTCCAAGCCTCAGGATTCCCCCCTACTCCTTCACCTGCCATTGTCCAGGCTTGGAAGGATGATGGGATTGGGTGGAAGGAATTGACAATCTGAGAAAAGCGAAGAGAAACTTCTATTTAAGATAAAGAAGATTGGCACCCAGCCCAGAGGAAGGGGCTTCCGGGCCCCCATTCCACTGCTTCCAGCCCAGAGGAAGGGGCTTCTGGGCCACTATTCCACGACTCAGAGCTCAGAGGAGGTGAGCCACACAGGCACCAACAGTACCCCTCCTCCCGCTGTCAAAATGAGAAGAAAAAACAAGTCTCAAAACCAAACTTCCAGATCACCTACAGTAACCCCAAAGGGAAATGAGATGAAACACTCTAATACTCAACCACCTGGACTCCCTGAAATGACAACAAAAGAGGATCTGGAGAAAATGAAATCAGAAATAATTTCTCAGATAACAGCAGAGATTGTGCTCATAGTGCAAGACATGATTAATAAATCTAGAGAGGAGCCAAGGAACATGATGGAATCCCAAAATAGGGAACAAATGGAATCCATAAAACAGATGCAAACAGATTTCCAGGAGATCAAAAACTCCACTGAAAATCTACACAGCAGAATGAGCCAATGTGAGGACAGAATTTCAGATATAGAAGATAAGATTGCAATTAGTGACCAGGAAAAGAAAAATTGCTTCAAAAAGGTAAGGGACCATGAGAAATCAATCCAGCAGCTGCTAGATGATGCAAAGAAGAATAACATAAGACTGATTGGAGTCAATGAAGAAACAAGAGAGAGTCTAGATGACATAAAAAAAATCCCTTCACAGAAGTGATGGCAGAAAACTTCCCAAGGAGGGGAAAAGAACTTGACATCCAGATAAGTGAGGCATATAGGACTCCAAATAGCCTTGATCAAAAAAAAATCTACACATAGGCATATTATAGTTAGGATTCCAGAAACCCAACAGAAGAACAAAATTCTACAAGCAGTGAGAGAAAAGAAACAAATCCCATACAAAGGAAAGCCCATCAGAATCTCAGCAGACTTCTCAATGCAAAGCCTCAAGGCAAGAAGAGCTGGGAGTAATGTAATTCAAGCCCTAAAGGAAAAGAGCCTCCAACCCAGATTGATGTACCCTGCAAAACTATCTTTCAAAATTGATGGAGAAATAAGATACTTTCATGACAAAGAGCACCTCAGGAACTTCATGAATACCAAACCAGCACTCAAAAAATTTTACGCAATATCCTAGAAACAGACAATGAGGATCACAAACCCAGGAAGCACAGCAGAATGAGCCCACTGGGTGTGACAAGAAATTAAATGCAAAGGGGGAGAATCCAACAAAAAGAAAAACTCATGACAATGATAAGTCAATACGTTTCAGTTATAACCATCAATGTTAATGGTCTCAATTCACCAATCAAAAGAAATAGACTGGCAGAATGGGTCAAGAAGCAAAATCCAACCATATGCTGCATACAAGAAACACACTTAATTCAAAAGGAAACTCATAGACTGAAAGTGAAAGAGTGGAAAACAATACTCCATGCAATGGGAACCTGAAAAAATGCAGGAGTAGCTATCCTTTTTGCAGATCAAGTGGATTTCAAACCAACACTGATTAAGAGAGACAATGAGGGACACTACATCCTTGTAGAGGGAACAATCCAAGAGAAAGAGATGACAATCATAAATATCATAAATATCACCAAACGCTAGTGTGCCCAACTATATTAAACAAATACTAACAGACATGAAAAGTCATATATGCACTAATGCAATTGTAGTGGGGGACCTCAATACCCCACTGTCACAAACAGATAGATCAATTAGACATAAAATAAGTAATGAAATACTAGAACTCAATTGAGCTCTTGTAGAAATGATCTTAACAGATGTTTACAGAGTGTTCCACCCCACAAAATCAGAATACACATTCTTCTCAGCTGCACATGGGTCATTCTCAAAAATAGACCACATACTCACACACAGAACATGTTTAAGTAAGTGCAAAGGAATTGAAGTTATCCCCTGTATATTATCAGACCATAGTGTAATGAAATTGGAGATCCACAGCAAAAGAAACCAGAAGAATTTCATAAACAAGTGGAAATTGAACAACACACTTCTAAATAACCAATGGGTCACAGAGGAAATTAAAGAAGAAATCAGACAGTTCCTTCAATTAAATGACAATGACAATACAACATATCAGAATCATGGGACACAATGAAAGTAATCTAATGAGGGAAATTCATAGCAGTGAATACACATGTTAGGAAAATAGAATGAGCACAATTAAACAACCTGATGCTGTACTCCAAGCTTCTAGAAAAAGAAGAGCAGGACAAACCCAAAGCTCATACAAGGGAGGAAATTCTAAAGATCAGAGGAGAAATCAATTCAATGGAGGCTAAGAGAATGATACAAAAAATTAATGAAGCCAAGAGTTGGTTCTTTGAAAGAATCAACAAAATTGACACACCTGCATCCAACCTTGTCAGAAAAAGGAAAGAAAAGGCCCAAATCCATGCAATTAGGAATGAAAAGGGTGAAATTACAACAGACCCAGCAGAAATCCAGAGGATCAACAATGCCTGCTTCAAGAAACTATTCGCCAATAAGATGGAAAACACAGAAGAGATGGACAGATTCCTGGATACATATGAATTACCAATGTTGAGGGAAGAAGGCCTAAAAATTCTAAACAACCCAATATCAACCAATGAAATTAAAAATGTAATTAAAAACTTACCAGCTAATAAAACACCAGGTCCTGATGGCTTCACTGCTGAATGCTACAAGAAATTTAGAGAGGAACTAATGCCACTGCTGTTTAAACTCCTCAATGAAATTGAAAGGGAAGCAATACTCCCAAATTCATTCCTGGAAGCAAGCATCACCTTGATCCCCAAAGCAGAGAAAGACCCAACCGAAAAGGAGAACTATGTGCCAATCTCACTAATGAACATAGATGCAAAAATGCTTACTAAGATATTGGCAAATAGAATGCAGAAGATCATCAAGAAGATCATACACCCTGACCAAGAGGGATTCATCCCAGGGATGCAGGGATGGTTCAACATACACAAATCAATCAATGTAATAGACTATATTAATGGAGCCAAGGACAAAAACCATAAGATCATCTCAGTAGATGCAGAAAAAGCATTTGACAAAATCCAACATGCATTTATGATAAAAGCCCCTACAAAAAATTGGAATAGATGGTCTCTACCTCAAACTGATAGAAGCCATCTATGAAAAACCAACAGCCACTATCATACTAAATGGTCAAAAACTGAAATCCTTCACACTAAAATCAGGAACAAGACAAGGATGTCCACTATCACCACTCTTGTTCAATATAGTTCTGGAAACATTAGCCATGGCAATTAGACAAGAGAAAGAAATAAAAGGAATAAAGATAGGTAATGAAGAAGTCAAATTGTCATTCTTTGCAGATGACATGATACTCTGTATAAAAGACTCCAAGAATACCACCAAAAGTCATCTAGACATAATAACCAAATTCAGTAAAGTAGCTGGATACAACATCAACACACAAAAATCAATAGCTTTCCTCTACACCAAATACAGACTCACTGAGACAGAAATAGGGCAAACAATTCCTTTCACAATAGCTTCCAAAAAACTGAAATACCTAGGAATCAACCTAATGAAAGAAATCAAAGACCTCTTCTCTGAAAACTACAGAACTCTGAAAAGAGAGATTGAAGATGATATCAGAAAATAGAAATATATCCCCTGCTCTTGAGTAGGAAGGATCAATATAGTGAAAATGGTCATACTTCCAAAACTGCTATATAAATTCAATGCAATCCCAATTGAAATCCCAGCAGCATACTTCACAGACCTTGAGAAAACAATCCAAAAATTCATTTGGAACAAGAAGAGACCCAAAATAGCAAACACAATTCTAGGTAACAGAGACATGGCAGGGGTTATCACAATCCCCAACTTGAAACTATACTATGAAGGTACTGTGATAAAAACAGCATGGTACTGGCAAAGAAACAGACCGGAGGGCCAGTAGAACAGATTAGAACATGTAGAAACAACTCCAGGCACACTCAGCCATCTCATCTTCAATAAAGGAGCCAAACACCCTCACTGGAGGAAAGATAGCCTCTTCAATAAATAGTGCTGGAAAAACTGGGTTTCAACTTGCCAAAAATTAAAACTAGACTTGTATCTCTCACCATGCACTAAACTAAAATCAAAATGGATTAAAGATCTACATATTAAAATAGAAACAGTGAACCGGCTGGAAGAGAGTTTAGGTAGAACTCTTGAAGACATTGGTGTAGGGATTTTATGAACAAAACCTCAGTTGCCCATGAACTAGCACAAACAATCAAAAGTGGGATCTCTTCTTATTAAAAAGCTTCTGTACAACAAGAGAAACCACCAGCAGTGTGATGAGATAATCCACAATGCGAGGAAAAATCTTCAGCTCCTTTTCCTCAGACAAAGGCCTACTATCTCAAATCTATAAAGAACTTAAAAAGATCAGACCTCCCAAATTTAAAGACCCAATCCAAAAATGGCCATCTGAAATGAACAGACATTTCTCAGACAAAGAAGTAGAAATAGCAAATAAACTTACGAAAAAATGTTGGACATCACTGTTCATTCGAGAGATTCAAATGAAAACAACACTGAGATTCCACCTCACTCCAGAAAGAATGGCTGCTATCATGAAATCAACCAATAACAAATGCTGGCAGTGCTGTGGGGAAAGAAGAACCCTGCTCCACTGCTGGTGGGAGTGTAGACTGGTGCGACCACTGTGGAAATCAGGATGGAGATACCTCAAAGAACTAGGACTGGAAGTCTCATTTGACCCAACTATTCCCCTGCTCGGTACCTTCCCCAAAGAATTAAAAGAATCATACCACAGTGATATATGTGCACCCATGTTCATAGCAGTACCATTTGGAATAGCTAAAACTTGGAAGCAGCCCAGGTGCCCAACAACTGGAGACTGGATAAAGAAAATGTGGTTTTTTAATAAGATTGAGTACTACTCAGCCATAAAAAATGAGAAATTAGAGACATTTATAGCTAAATGGATGCACATTGAGGCAATACTCTTAAGTGAAATAAATAGGACACACATGTGTATATACCGAATAGTTTCTCTAGTGTGATAAACTGAAAGTGTAAATAAGGACTAAAAGGTATAATGGATAGCATGAAATGGGAAGAAAAAGGGCAAAGGGGAAGTGGGAGGGATGGGGGAAAGGAAAGAAGGGAATGGAATTAATATCAGAAAACGGAAAAATGTAAACAAAATCTTTGTAAATAGGGAGGAATGGAGGGGTTGAAGGGAGGGCAGGGAATGGGCAAAAAATAAGAATCAAGATACATCATGTAAAAGTACAAGCACCCAATGATAAATGTAAATGCATTGTATACCTAAAATGTACCAATAAAAGAATTTAAGGGGAAAAAAAATAAAGAAGATTGAGTAAGAGATTCTCCTTCACTAAGTCGAAATTTCAAAGTTTCTATGGACACTCCTCACTCCCTTTTGGGATTTTAAAACGTTGTCTGTGAATGTATGTTCTCCTCTCCCAGGTGCACCACATCATCTTACTATCTTATGACTGTAGAAATCTTTATAATTTATGCTAAATGTAGACATACTTCTTGAAAAGAAGAAATACAGATTTCAGCAACAAATATACTCTCTTAGCTTTTCTTCTGTCACCCAACACTGTCATTCCTACAGAGAACCTGATCCTGACCATACCTTGACTTTTGAAAAGGAATATGGTGAAACTACATATATTATAGATAAAATGACTGATATTATCCTTCCAGTTCTCTCAGTGGTAACATCTTGTTAACCCAAATTAATTGGTTATAAGTCACCAAAGTTTCACACCCAACACTAAAACAATTTAAAGTAATTTTTGAAAGAGAAGTTTCCTTTAGCTTTTCCCTCCAATCACTCTTCATATGAGAATTAAATTCAAATCATTGAAGGTGAGTCATGTGAAACAAACTTAATCATCAAGTCTGTTTCGTTCTTTTACTAAGGCTCTCGATCCTATACAATTTAATTCTTAAAAACAGTTGCCTGTGAACTTCACTCCAATAAGCCATCTGACTTTGAAAACTGGGACTAGGCTTGGCATGTAAGAAATAATAAGTAAATCTATGTAAAATTAGTAAGTGAGGCAATTGTAAAGAAAATACTATGAATTGCAGTAGTAGACATAATTTAGGCTACAGCTGCAGACTCATTTACAAGTCCATTTCCAGCAAAATATGGGATGAGTATAAAGGCCTTTTCAAGAGTCCTAAAATCCATTCTGCTACTCTCTACCTGCACATATTAGCTTGTGTACACATAAGAAGCGCACGCACGCACACACACACACACACACACACACACAGTATTGTAAAAAGGAAATAGTAAATGTTTGGTAGTTCTGACCACCACATCCTTTTTTGGGAAGAGATGCTCTCTGTGCCTGCCCTCGTATTCCAAGTGTTATTCCCAGGTCAGCTGATGGGAGAGTCACTGGTCTACATGATAAACCAGGATAAGAAAATCTGTCGGGTGAAAAACACACACACACACACAAAAAAAAAGAAAAGAAAATCTGTCGGGTGCTGAGAAGTAGGAGTTAACAAGGCAAAGAGGAAGAAATTGCAGGCAACCAAAGATCTGAAGGAATCAATTAGACCTGGTGTCAGCTGTGGGTGGGTAATAAATGAAACAACTTTTTGTTTATTGAATATTTTATAATAGTTTCTTGAGTCTCTAAACAAAATCTCTATCCTTGCTCAAAATCACGTCTATGAAAATTATATCCTAGTCTGGCTGAATCTAGAACCAGTGCAGTTTTTACTACCAAGCCACCATAAGGCTAGCAAATGTATCAGAAAGTCTGATCCAAAATGAAGCTGACAACTTTGCAAGATTGGAATTAGTATGTTCCTGTTTTCAAGGCTAGTGTCTAGGTAGCAACAAATAGGAACATACATCAGTGCCCAAAATGCTTCCTTAGCTTTATTTTTCTGTAAAGGGAATCAGTTGACACTGATCTAGACCACTGGAAGGAGTCAATTGATACAGGGAGGCATGAGTAGAAGGAGAAGATAAAAGGGATGAGAGCTTATTTTCAGGTTATTATGTCTTTTTAATCAAAGAGAAAAATTGAGATTTCAAGAAGTTAGTAAGTGACTTGTCTAAGGCTGACATTTACACCTAGTCCTGACCGATTTCCACACCCAGTCTCTCTGTGACCAGATCTTGCATGACAGTGACAAAATGTAATTTCTATTGAAAAGAAAAAATGCTATTTTCACTGGTACTAATTGTGATTTCTTATGCTAGCATCCATTCTGTTCTTGCTCCCAGACCAGGTGAAGTAATGGTGTAGCATGGGGATAATAGTTTTGGAAACATGTAGACTCTGGGAATTTTCTGGACCATCAGAGTTATGGGTCATAGAGATCCCAGATAATATTTTTTGTTCTGTCTCTATTTCAATAATATTTCTTTTATGCTATGGACAAAGATTACTGTTCATTTCTTATTTGATGTTTACCCTTACAGTAAAAAGTATGGGCCATTAACATTCAGTTCTACAAATGTTACTTTTGTAAACTCTCCTTTCATCCTAAATCTTTTTTTTTCATTTATTACATTTCTCTAATGGCCTGCGATATTTTCTATTTAAATGAGATGAGATTATAGTCTGATGCCAGCATCCTATTTATTTAAAAAATGTAAGCTTTAATTAACTTGAGTAAAATATCTTCCTTTCTACTATTACTCCTAAACAAAATCTCTATCCTTGAATCAACAATCACTGTGGGTCTGGCATATTTTGTAGATTATTTTATCTCATTCCTTCCACATTGTTATAAAGCAATTATTCATATTCTCATGATGATGAATAGACTGAGATTTAGAAATTTATATACCTTGTGTAACCCAGGACTGCATAAATTGGGAGTAGCAGGGTAGAAGGTGAACTGGAGTTGTCAAAAATGTGTGCTCCCTTCTAAAGATTTTTAACTGTCCGTCTCCACTCCTAATCCAAATCATTCTCCATTTTATGTATAGCATTTTGAAAATCACATCACTTATCATGGTATCATTTTGCACTGTGATATCTTAACACATTGATTGATTATAGTTTATAGTTGGGGTAGCTAATTTTTGTTGTCTACATGAATGCACTGAGGGATGCTTAGAAAACTGGTAAAGCATAATTCTGAGTGTATCTGTGAGAGTTTTTTCAGAGATTATTTGTAGGTAAATCATCCAGCTGAGTGTGGAAGAACCACCCTGAGTGTAGGGAGCAACATTCAATAGACTGGGGGCTTGGAAGGAAAGAAAAAGCGGAAGAAGGGAGAAGTTCATGTTGGCAATTCTCAATCCTTCTTGCACAGGTGCATTTTTTGTTGTTACTGTCACCCATGGATATCAAGCTCCAGATTCTTCAGTCACTGAACATGGATTTGCACTAGTGTCACCACAGGGGGATTTCAGGCTTTCAGCCTCAGACTGGACTGCATCATTGGGTTCTTTCTTATCCTGAGAACTCCAACTGAATGGGTACCAGTTGCCTCAGCTCTCCAGCCTGCAGACAGTCATTCTGGGGCTTTTCAGCCTCTGATCATGTCAGCCAGCCTAATAAATATCATCTTTTAATTATATTTTCTACTGCTTCTGTTCCTCTGGAGAGCCCTAATACAATAGCTATTCCTCTCAGATCCATAAGTTCACTGTGGGCTTTTTGAGTGGTCTTCTGAGTACCAGCAATTCTTCCCTTCTTTTCTCAGTTACTCAGAAATTTTCATCCCTTCTTACTTTATTTAATCTCTTCCACTTCATCCCTCACACTGCAGGTTGAGTTTCCAAAGTTGAGATTTATATATGATATGTTAGATGGCATGTGTCAAAAAAAAAAAAAAAAAAAAAAAAAAAAAAAGGTGGTCTGACCTGATGCTTTGCCTTGGGTGGAGTTCTTAGGCCAGGTATGTTTCCTTTGAGGTTTTGGATAGAATAGGGCAGTAAGACCAAAGGATACCACCATAATGGACTTTCCCAAGCTGTGGACAGCAACTGTAGCTTATTGACATTGTCACTTTCTTACCAGATGTAGTATCTGCTTATATCTGTGAATTCTATAGAATTATTATTAGAGATAGGATTGGCTAAATAGCCAATATCCACCAGTGGTTACCAGTAGATAATCAATAGACAATGTTTTCAATTTAATGGTTAGTTGATATAAGTGAGAAATGTTTAAAGGGAACTTTAGAAAACCAAAAACAGAGGTAAAAATAATTTAATTCAGCAATAACAAATAAATCCTCAAATAATTTTATTTAATCATAATAAATGTTATGCCACTGTTAATTGTGATGTCAATTTGCTTAAGAAGCACTTAGAGAATTAGCGCAGCACAGTTCTGGGTGTGTCTGGATGACTGACTTGCAAGCTACAAAGTATAGAGGGAAGACCTACCTTGTATGTGGCTGGCACCAGCCAATAGGGTTGTAGCTTAGATGAAATAAAAAGTGAAAGAAGAAGGAAGACCACCCTTTTGCTTCTTGAGAGAAGCTCCAGTCTTCCCCATCACCTTTGTGTATATGTCTCTAGTTCTTTCAGGCTTCTAGCACAGGCTCTTCAGCCTTCTGACACAGACCTTTTGGCTTTCCAACAAGGACTCGCATGGGACTCTGCAATGAGCTCCAGGCTTTTGACTATCAACTGAATCCTCCATTCCTCCAGCATACAGACAACCATTTTTTTTTCTTTTACCGCTGACTCCACGTTTGTCCATTGTAAGCCCACTTTGTAAATCCTTTTTATGTCATATATGCATATGTATGTTAAGTCTTTTCCTCCAGTGAACCCTAACCAACACATCCACCAAATGAATCTAATGGGTATCACTTAAAGACACTCTCTCTATATTCTGAGCAGATAGCCAGAATGCACCTAATTTGCTTCCAACTCTGGAGATTCTGGCTGAGCAGCTGAGATGGAACTTGATTGCCCACATAAAAAATAAAAATGACTCATAGATGAAACAGTAGTTGGGTGCATGTATAAATAAACATCTATCCAGGGTAGAGAAGTATTGATACACTGTGTGTCAATTTCCCATGAGTACTAATTTCCCTTAAAACATTATTCAAGCAAAAGTGGACCTCAGTTGAACAGGGTTAAGGTGTCATCCACTCTGGGTAAAAAGAGTGAACTCAGTGTTTTTAATGGCAAAAATAAATATTCTATCTCTCTTTGGCTATTTCTCATCCCTTGTATTTGTAGGAGTTCAGAGCTGGGGTGGGGAAGGACACTTATTCACAGAAAGACCATCTGCCAAAGTCTGACCACTGGCCATGGGCATAATATAGTCACCCTCATACAAGAAAACGGTCATGTTTTTTTCTCAGAAAAGACCTATGGAAACATGACTGTCATCATGTCTAGCTATTCTTTCCTAGCTAGGAATGACAAACCCAGTTGCTGGGGTCTTTCAAGTTGCTAGAATCATACTTACTTTTTCTTTCCAGAACCTTGGATTTAGGTTTCTCATTCTATCTAAAAGAGTGAAATTAAAAGGCTTTGTCTGGCTCGTCAGGTGTCCTGTAAGAGGTGGGAGTCATCAAACCTTGCTTTGGCTTCTCACTATTACAGAGTCCTTGTATTCTGTGGAAAAGCTCATTCTACATTTCATGTTAGAAACTAGAAAATTACTGTTTCTGGAGACAAATACATCACCTTCTTCCTTGACCTAGAAAGCTACCATTAAAACTATATTTACAAGTTCAGATCACAGTGTGGGTTTTTTATCCTTAAGAAGCCAAAGTTTATTTGCACAGGTCATTTAGAATGGGAAAGGAGGAGGATAATTAGAAGCTCTCTGAGTAACTTTTGGATATGAATCAAGCAAATTCAGATGGAATATGTTTGCTAAGAGATAGTAATGAGGGAATGTTTAATCATCTTAACTCTAATCTCAGTCCATATTTTACCAGTTTGCTAAGGATTCTCTGTAAAATGGAAAGGCAATGAGCCATTTCATTGATTTTCACTTATCTAGCTGCAATATAAATATATGGAGCATTTATATATATTAGAAAGGAAAAAGAGTATTGTGAAATTGGTAGGAAGATGATGCTGAGTATCAATCTATAGTAGTAATAAAATCCTGGTGAACTGTTGCTGGAAATGACAACTGAGATGGCCAGCGCATTCAAATTTGACATTCCTGGCTGTGAAATGAATTAGTCGTACTAAAATTATAGTTGCATAATTCTTCCAACTCAATTATTTTTCATTTGGAACCAGCCTCAATTTCCAGCTGAAAGGGATGTTTTCAATATAGTAGAAGCATATACAATATAATATATTTACTCTCAAAGATATTTTTACATTTGTGGGCTGTCATATGATCTTCAATAAGTTATTTGGCCCATCTACAACTATTTCCACACTTTTGCCTGAGTTTTACTAACTGGAGACATCTTCAAAGATCACTAGAATATGATACTATGATTCTCCAAGGCTCATGTTTGTTCAATTTGTAAATTCTATGGTCCCTTAAGTTTGGATTCATATGTAAAACACTACCACTCCTGTTTTCTGATGCCTGAGCCTTTGGTGATCTTTCTCTTCTCTCAATGCCTGAAGCACTATTGTCCTTATCACTCATGATACATTTATCATTTGTCTTCCACATGTTTGCAAGTGTGAATATTTATTTATTTATTTGGTCAAGATAGGCTTGTTTTCAATTCCTGGAGGATAGGAATTGTGGCTTTTGATCTTTGAATTCTTAGTGCCCAGAGTATTTGGAGTATATAATAACCCTCTGCTGATATTAAGAAGTCAGAAGTCCCATCTCTACTTTCTTAGTGAGAACATCCATAGAAAACATATTTGTCATCTATCAGAGGTCATTTCCTTACATCCTTGGTATGAGGCAAACAACTTTAAGTTTCCTTGTCATTACAAGGAATAAGAAAGTGAACAAGGCATGGACCTAAGTACAGAACTAAATCTGTAGAACCAGTAAAAAGAACTAGTAAGAACTAGTCAAGAACCCTTTTTTAAATTTAATTTTTTATGAGAACATGCTTGCAGTACATAATGGTTACATTTATCTTGGGGACTTTGTACATGTACATAACACATCTTAATTCTTATTTTTTGTTCCCTTTCCCTTCTACCCCTCCCTGTTCACTTCAATTCTTCTTTCCATTTCACAAAACCTCTATTTTCATTTTTTCTTCAACTCTCTCTTCTTTTAAATCCCTTTTCCCTTCCTTCCCTTCCCCTTTTCTCCATCTCTTGTTCTCCTTCCCATTTGAAAAAGATCTCCCTACTTCCTCTAATCTTTTGTTTTGCTATTTATGTATACTTTGCATTTCTCATATAAGAGAAACCATGTGATATTTAAACTTATGTGTCTGACTTATTTCACTTAACAGTATGGTCTCAAGGTGCACCAATTTACCTATAAATGCCTCAAGTTTATTAAATTCTTTATGGCAGAGTAGTATTCTATTGTATATAAATACCACATTTTCTCTATCCATTCATCTGTTGATAGGCATATAAGCTGTTTCCAAGTTTTATCTATTATAACTTGTGCTGCTATAAACACGTGTATGCATGTATCACTGTAATGTGGTGACTTTAACACCTCTAGGAAGATCTAGAAGAGGAATAGCTGGGTCTTATGAAATTTCTAGTTTTTGTCTTTTAAGGAATCTTCATACTGATTTCCATAGTGGCTGTGCCAGTTTACACTCCCACCAACAATGGAGAAGGGATCCCTTTTACCTGCAGACTCACCAGCATTTGTTATTGACTGATTTCTTAATGATAGCCATTTTTCGAAGTGAGATGAAATCTTAGTGTTATTTTAATTTTCATTTCTCCAATGACAAGCAGTGTTGAACATTTTTTCATGTATTAATTGGCCACTTGTGATTTTTCATCTGAGAAAGTCAATTCATTTCAAATGCCCATTTTTTATTGGGTCTTTAAATTTGGGAACATCTATTTTTTGAGTTCTTTAAATATTCTAGATATTAATCCTTTGTCTGAGGAGTAGCTGGCAAAAATATGTTCCCACTCTGTAGGTTGTCTCTTCATGCTTTTGGTAGTTTCCTTTGCTGTCCAGAAGCTTTTTAATTTGATGTGATCCCGTTTGCTGATTCTTAGTATTATTTCATGTGCAACTGAGGTCCTGTTGAGAAAGTCTTTGCCAGCACCTATGTCTTCAATATAAACCTATTTATCTTCCAGCAGAGTATTTCTGTTTTTATATTTAGATCTTTGAGCCATTTTGATTTCATTTTAGTGCATGGTGAGATATGGGTTCAATCTTCAGAAGGTGGATAGCTAGCTCTCCCAACAGCATTTGTTAAAGAGGCTATTTTTCCTCCAGTAAAAGTATTTGGGAGCTGGGGATTTAGCTCAGTGGCAGCGTGGCTGCCTCTCAAGCACAAGGTCATGAGTTAGATCTCTAGTACCAAAAAGAAAAACAAGTATTTGGCCCCTTTGTCAAAGAAAAGGCAGCTAGGTGAGCCTGAAGTCATTTCTGCATTCCCTATTTTGTTCCATTGATCCACACATCTGATTTTTTTTGCCAATACCATGCTGTTTTTATCACTGTAGCTTTGTACTATGACTTGAAATCTCAGAATGTGATGCACTCTCCCTTGCCCTTGTTGACCAGAACTGCTTTTGCTAATCTAGGTCTTTTCTGGTTCTATGTGAATTTTAATATTTCTTTCTATAGTTCTGTGAGGGATGTTACTGGTATTTTGATTAGGATTGTGTTAAGTTTCCATGACAATTTTGGAAGTATGGCCATTTTTACTATATTGGTTCTGCCTATCCAGAATTAAGGGAAATCTTTCTATTTTCTGATATCCTCTTCAATCTCCTTTTTACAGTTATAGTTTTCACTGTAGTGGTCATTCATTTCCTTGATTAGGCTAACTCCTAAATATTTCATGTTTCTTGATGCTGTTGTAATAGTCATTATTTCTCTAATTTCTCTCTCAGTTTATTAGTGGTGTATAATAATGCTACGATAATCCTGCTATGCTACTGAATTTGGTTATTAATTCTAGAAGTCTTTTGGTGGAGTTACTGGGGTCTTCTATATAGAGGATCATGACATCTGCAAATAATAGTTTAACTTTATCCTTTCCTATATGTGTCCCTTTTATTTCTTTTTATTGTTTAGTTACTCTGGCTAATGTTTCAAAAACTATGTTGAACAGGAGTAGTGATAGCAGACGTTCTTGTCTTGTTCCTGATTTTAGAAGGAAAACTTTGAGCTTCTGTCCATTCAGTGTGATATTGGCTGTTGGTTTGTAATAGATGGCTTTTATCAGATTGAGATAAAGACATTCTATACCTATTTTCTCAGAGTTCTTTTTTTTATCACAAATGGATGTGAAATTTTACCAAATACTTTTTCTGTATTAGATATCATGTGCTTTTTGTCTTTGCTTCTGTATATGTGGTATATTACATTTATTGATTTGTGTATGTTGAACCATCCTTGCATCCCTGGAATGAATCTTACTTGGTCATGTTGTGTGTCTTTGATAATTTCCTACATTCTTTTTGAAAATACCTTATTGAGGATTTTTGCATCCAAGTTCATTAAAGATATTAGCCTGTAGTTCTCTTTTTTGTTTCAGTCCTTTTCTGGTTTTGGAATCATTGTAATACTTGCTTCCAGAAATGACTTTGGGAGTACTGCTTCCCTTTCAATTTCATTAAAGAGTTGGAGGAATTAGATCTTCTCTAATATTCTTGTAGAATTCAGCAGTGAATGCATCAAGACCTAGGTTTTGCTTAGGTGGTAGTTTTTCTTTAATTACTTCTTCAATTTCCTTGATATTGGATTATTTAAGATTTTTATACCTTCTTGGTAGTTCATATGTATTTAAGAATTTATCCATTTCTTCTGATTTTTCCATTTTACTAGAGTACAGGTTCTCAAAGAAGTTACCAATGACCTTCTGTATTTTAGCAGAATCCACTGTGATTTTGCCTTTTCCATTTCTTTTTTTTTTTCCATTAAGTTTATTGGTACATTTTAGGTGTACAATACAGTTGCATTCATCATTGGGATCTTGTACCTTTACATGACATATCTTGGTTCTTATTTTTTCCCCATTCCCCTGCCCTCCCTTCATCCCCTCCACCCTTCCCTATTTATAAAGACTTTGTTTCTATTTTTTTCCTTTTCTCATATTTTTTCTTTTTCCTTCTTTCCTTCCCCCTACCCCTCCCACTTCCCCTACTCCTTTAGACCTTTTCTTCCTATTACACAATATCAATTATACATTTTGATCCTTATTTACACTTTTAGTTTTTCACACCAGAGAAACTATTTGGTATTTACAGACATATTTATTTCACTTAAGAGTATGACCTCAATGTGCATCTGCTTAGCTATAAATGTTTCTAGTTTCTCATTCTTTATGGCTGAGTAGTACTCCATTTTATTAAAAAACACACACACACACACACACACACACATCTTCTTTATCCAGTCTCTGGTTGATGGGCAATTGGGCTGTTTCCAAGTTTTAGCTATTAAAAACTGTGTCACTATAAACATGGGTGAGCATATATCATGGTGGTATGATTCTTTTAATTCTTTTGGGAAGATATCCAGCAGAGGAATAGCTGGGTCAAATGGGACTTCTAATCCTAGTTGTTTGAAGTATTTCCATATTGATTTTCACAGTAGTTGCACCAGTCTGCACTCCCACCAACAATGAATAAGGGTTCCTTTCTCCCCAAAACTTCACCAGCATTTGTTATTGGTTGATTTCTTAATAGCAGCCATTCTTTCTAGGGTGAGGTGGAATCTCAGTGTTGTTTTCATCTGCATCTCTCGAATGACCAGTGATGTTGAACAGCTTTTCATATGTTTATTTGCTGCTTTTACTTCTTCATCTGAGAAATGTCTATTCATTTTAGATGTCCATTTTTGAATTGGGTCTTTCTATTTGGGTGGTCTGATTTTTTTCAGTTCTTTCTATATTCTAGATAGTAGATCTTTGTCTGAGGAACAGCTGGTAAAAAAGTTTTTCCCACATTATAGGATGTCTCTTAGCTCTGTTGGTGGTTTCTCTTGCAGTGCAGAAGCTTTTTAAAAAGATAGGATCCCAGTTGCTGATTCTTTGTGCTAATTCCCCTGCTACTGAGGATTTCTTCATAAAGTCTTTTCTTATGCCAGTGTCTTCAAGAGTTCTACCTATCTTCCAGCAAGTTTAGTGTTTCTGTTTTAATACTTAGATCTTTAATTCACTGGATTTTAGTTTAGTGCATGGTAAAAGATAGGGGTCTAGTTTCAATCTTTGGCAAGTTGAAATGAAGTTTTTCCAACATCATTTATTAAAGAGGGTATCTTTCCTCCAGTAAGGGTGGTTGGCTCCTTTGTCAAAGATGAGGTAGTCGAGTATGTCTGTAGTTGTGTCTGCATCTTCTAATCTATTCCACTGATCCTTGGGTCTGTTTCTTTGCCAGTACCATGCTGTTTTTATCACAGTGGTTTTGTGGTATAGTTTCACATTGGGGATTGTGATACCCTCTGCCTTGTCTCTGTTGACTAGAATTGCTTTTGCTATTCTAGGTCTCTTCTGGTTCCAAATGAATTTTTGGATTGTTTTCTCTAGTTCTGTGAAATATACTGTTGGGATTTCAATCAGGATTGCATTAAATCTGTATAGCACTTTTAGAAGTATGGCCATTTTTACTATATTGTTCCTTCCTACCCAGGTACAAGGGATGTCTTTCCATTTTCTTGTATCCTCTTCAATCTCTTTTTTCTGTGTTGTAGTTCTCAATGTAGAGGTCTTTTGCTTCCTTCATTAGATTGATTCCTACATATGTCATTTTTTGGATGCTATTGTGAAAAGAATTGTTTTCCTAATTTCTCTCTCAGTGAGTCTGTTACCTGTGTACAAGAAGGCTATTGATTTTTGAGTGTTTACCTTGCATCCAGCTACTCTACTGAAACTGTCAAGTCTCAAAGTCTTTTGGTGGAGTTTTTTGGGTCTTCTATGTAGAGTATCATATTGTCAGCAAATAATGATAGTTTAAATTCTTCCTTTCCTATCTTTATTGCTTTTATTTCTTTCTCTTGTATAATTGCCATGGCTAATGTTTCCAAAACTATATTGAACAAGAGTGGTGATAGTGGACATCCTTACCTTGTTCCTGATTTTAGCATGAAGATTTTCAATTTTTGACCATTTAGTATGATGTTGGCTATTGGTTTTTCATAGATAACCTTTATCAAGCTGAGATAAAGACCAATTTTATTCCAATTTTATGCAGGTTTTTAAAATCATGAATGGGTGTTGAATTTCATTTCTATTTGGGTGGATTGAGGTCTTTTCTATTCTTATTTTGATATATTGGCTAAGAGTTGGTCTATTTTGTGTAATTTTTCAAAGAACTAGCTTTTGAATTCATTGATCCTTCATTTTTCATCCCAATTTCATTAATTTCTGCTCTGATCTTTATAATTTCCTTCCTTGTTCTAGTTTTGTGTTTGGATTGTTCTTGTTTTTCTAGAACCTTGAAGTACATCATTTGTTTTGTTTTGTTTTGTTTTGTTTTTAGTTCAGTCTGTTTTTCTGATATGGGAATTCATCACTATAAACTTCCCTCTTAGTATTATAGACAGCTGTCAGTTAAAATATTATAAGCAGTGGGACAGGGCTGGGCCCTGGAGAGGGTCATTGCAGAAGATAAGAATATATTACAACTGTGGCTGGAGGTGCATTTGTTTAAGGTCAGGCTTCAAGACAAAGAGATATGACTATACCCACATACTTCCCCTAGGGATAAATACCAGTGGTGTTCTAAACAGGCATCAATCACCTTGGGTGAGGTACCAAAACCTCCCTAGCCCATTCTTTCCTGGAAAATCCTTGTTCATTCCATGTACACTTGGTACTTACTTCCCCATTTGATCCCCATTTAATCAATATTACCTAAGCAATTATACTCATAATCTTACTCATTTACCATAGTTTTGTCCTACTTATACCTGCCTCACCTTGTAGTTTTGCACTATAAAAACTCCCCCTGAGAAGCAGGATCCTGGGCCACCCACTTGGGACTCCTTCTGTCTCTCTTAGACAGATGCTATCTTTCTCTCAATAAATACTTCCTACTCTTAACTTCCATTGTTTCTGGAATTCATTCTTCGACTTTAGAGAACACAAACTCAGTGTATCATGTATTGGACATCTAGCAGGTGGAGAGTTATATTTCCTTTATGCTATTTGGATTATTTAGAGGTCCTATATCATCTCTACATTATTCTCCCTATATCATTAGGACTACTTTCATTGTGTTCCATAGGTTCCTGTATATCTTACTGGCATTATAATTTAATAATAGGAGCTGTCTAATTCCTTCTTTAATTTCATTTATGACCCAATGATTATTTCAGAGGATGTGATTTAATTTCCATATATTTGTGTAGTTTCTGTGGTATCTTTTGAAATTGATTTCTAGCTTCATTGCACCATGATCTGATAATACGCATGAGATAATTTCAATTATTTTGCATATACTTAAGCATTCTTTATGGGTTAGTATGTGGTTTATTTTGCAGAAAATCCCATGTGCTGCTGAGAAGAATGTGTATTCTGTTGTTGGATGAAACACTCTATACATATTTATTAAGTCTATTTGTTCAAAGGTTTGATTTGGTTCTGATACTTAATTGATAATTTTTTTGTTAAGTTGATCATTCCATTTGTGACTGTGGGGTATTGAGGTCCCCATTGCAAATGTATCGGTACTTATCTTATTTTTCATGTCCATTGGTGTTTGTTTTATGATGTTTGGTTCACTGGTATTTGGTGTGTATATGTTTAAAATTATTATCTCTTCCTATTGAAATGTTCCCTTCACCGATATGTAATGACCCTCTTTGTCTCTTCTGATCAGTCTTGGCTTGAACTTTGTTTTGTTTGCAATTAAAATAACTATTTCTGCCTTTTTTCCAGATTCCTCTTGCAAGGAATACTTGTTTTCTATCTTCTGACTTTGAATCTATGAGTTTCTTTTTAGGTTAAAATTTTGTTTGTTTTGTACACAGCATATAGATCATTGGATCTTGTTTCTTGATCCATTCTGCTAATCAGTGTCATCTGATTTGCAAATTGAGACCATTCACATTGATGGTTGTAACTGATGAGAATTAACTTGTCCCTGTCATTTTGGTATTGTCCTCCCTCACTTCCCTTTCCACTTATGGTTCTCCCTGACTGGTGAATTCATTCTATTGAATTTTTCGGCATTGTTAGCTTCATTGTATCTTTCTAGAATACCCAAGAGAATTTCTTGGAGTGCTATTTTGGTGGCCATGAATTTCTTTAGGTGTTCTTTATTATGGAAATACCATATTTCTCCATCAATTTTGAAAGACAATTTTGCAGAGTATGTTAGCCTGGATTGCAAATTGTTTTCTTTTAGGGTTTGAAACACTTCACTTCAAGCTCTCCTTGACTTTAAGCTTTGTGTGAGAAGTCTGCTATAATTCTGATGGGGTTTCCTTTATAAGTGACTTGTTTCTATTCTCCAACAGCTTGCAACTTTCTATTCTTGTGTGATTTTTCTGGAAACTTAACTATGATGTGTCTTCAGGTGGTTCTTTTCTGATCATGGCTTTCTGGATTTCTATATGCCTCACTTATCTCTGTGTTCAATTCTTTTTCTATGTTTGGAAAATTTACTGCTGTTACTTGAGTATACAGGTTTTTTATACACTTTGTACTATTTTCCAAATTTTCATTAATTCCAGTTAATCTTAGATTAATCTTCTTTGCATCATCTTGCAGCTGCTGGACCCACTTTTTATGTTTCCTTGTTTTTTTTAAGGTGTTTGTTATTAATTGATGACCAATCATCCTGTCTTCTAGATCTGACACTTTTTCCTCATATTGGTCAATTCTCCTGCCCATACTTTCAATACGATTTTTAATCTTCTGCATTCTATTTGGAACATTTTTATGGACTTCAATTCTTTTTCTATTCTTGGTATTCATGGTTTGCATCTCTTTAGCTTCTCTAGTTTCTTTTTTTTATTATTAGTGTCTTCTCTAGGCTCACAGAACATTTGTTTTATTAGGATCATTACCTCTTTAATTATATCTGCTTTGAATTCTCCCAATGGCTTATTGATCTATTTTGTGACCTCTGCTGTAACTATTTCAGATATTTCAGCTGTGCAGCTTTTGATTTCTTCCCCCTCAATGGCCCATGGGTTGGCTTTGGGGGATTTGGGAGCTTTTGGTGGCATTTTATTGCCTTATGTTTTCATTTTTCTTTTTTGGTGTGTGTGTTTGCCTCCTGTTTTTGTTTATTTTGTGAAAAGGCTTACAGATTGATTATAGTGGGTAGCTTTATTGCTAGTATGGAGACCTCTTTATTTAATGTCTACTTTTCAGAGGTGTGCTCTGAAAGCTAGCTGTTGGTCTTTGCCTCTCTCCCAAGATCCAACCATCTTTGTTAATTTGGGCAGGGAGGTTGCAGCCTATTTGGTCCAGTATCCAGTTCTTTGGGCATTAGCTGCATTGTTCTTTATAACCCCTAGACCATCGAGATGTTGACATATAGAAGAAAGCAATAGATAGCAACAACTACATCACCTTGGTTAGTAGTAAAATCAGCAATAACAATAGGAGTAAATACAAACTGGATATTAACAAACTTTAAGAACTTATAATGTACCACCTTTCACTACAGAAAAGAAATTTATAGTTATAGTGTAAACTCTAAGACAAACCAGATATTGATATGCAGTAAATACCTACTCAGTACAACAACTTTACCTCCATTAACAATAAAACAGTATTCAACTGTAGTAAGATATAGTTAATTATCTACAGATTCATAAGATGAATGGTTATACTGGTAAGTATAGAGGTTGCAGGGGAATGGGAGCATGAAAAAATAGTATTTGAAAAATGAAGCAATGGAAGATGGGAAGGTGATAAAATTGAAATAAAGTATCCTATTAAGGAGTAAAAGGAAATTGTAGGATTAGATAAAAAGTAACAGGAAAAACCAACAAGGGAAATGATAAATAATAGAAAATAGATTGTGAACTAGAAGAAAAAAAATAATAAGGGAACAAATTTGAAGAGAGATAGGAAGAAAAGAGAGAAAAGGGGGACCTAATCTAAAAAAGAAACAAATTATTAAAAAGGGGGAAAAGAAAATGAGTGAAAAAACTCCACCAAAAATAAAATCTCCAATAAGGGAGGGGAAATGGGTCAAAAGAAGTGAAAAAAAATCCTACATATTTCCAAATGAATGGTTTTCTTTCAGAACCTGCAGGATTTGGAATCTAGAAAGTCACATTGTTCTCTGCCCCTGTTTATAAATCCTGTGAGTTTGCCTGATGAGCCCTCTGTTTGAGAGGGCCCCTATCTGTAAACCCCAGTCCACAGTAATTGTCCAAGGTGAGCCACATGCCTACTCAAGTTGGTATGGGGGAAAGCAAGCAGGCCACTGGTCACCTCTGAATGTAGGCTGTAGAGCAGGGTGGGGCATCGAGCAGGTAGCTGGACTCAATACCATTAACTTCAGAACCCGATACCTCTGTGAGCCAGATACCTCAGTAAGCTTCTCAGGGGATCCATTTCTAGCTCTTACCCTCTCCCAGTCTATCTCCATAGTTACCTCTCACCCAGTTACTGTGGAAGGGTAACATTTCAGTTTGGAGTGAAGCTGTAGTATAGGTGTTCCATAACTCAGTCCCATATGATCAACCCCTTCCCCAAATTGGGCCTGATTAAACTCTTTGGCAATAAGCTGGGTGCTGCACTGGGTTCTTTCTCCAACTTTATCCCACTGTGAAGAAGACACCCTCAGGGTAAAACCCCACACTGGTTTTTGTTGCTGTTATTATTTTGTTATGGTTGTTGTTTTAGTTTATACCTACCTATACCTTTCTTGAAGGTAGTGCCATTGGCCCATCTGTTACTTCTCCATGAAGCAGTCAAATCTTCTTGGGCTTATGTTTATGGGCCTTGGTCTCTTCCTTGGTCAGGTTGGTTGTTTGGTAGTCACCTGTGTGGCTCTGTGCTTTGCAGGACTATTTACAACAATGAAGTATCTCCAATGTCAACAGAAAAATTAAATAGAATCCAATCAGGATCTTCTATTCCAGACTTTGGCCTCATCCAAGATCAGGTCCATTGGTTGCTTAGCATTTCTGTGGCCCCATGTAGAGGGGAAACAGAGCACAGAGCCAGCTCTGAGTTGGTGGTGGCTATGGCCAAGGTGTGGGATCCACAGGTATGGAGCTGGTCTGGGACCAGCACATAGTTCTCTGTGTTCCACAGGACTGCTGTTCTGTGTGTTCCTCAGGGCCTGAGGACCTTCTTTTTTTAATGAAGTAAAATATACTTACTTTGATTTTTTAAATATTCACTTTGTTAGTGAAAATGCCAGTTTTTTTTTTTTTTAAAGTTAGCCCAATATTAGAAAGGTTGCATTGTGAGAACTTTCCCAGCCAAGCTTCCATCTTCATTTTTTGAAGCACACAGAAGAAATATATGATGGGAAAGTTTGGGTTACAGTCAAGACTGTGTGACAACTTCTCTGAGTGTGAGCAGCTCCATCCTAAAATGTGAGCAATAACTCTTTGTCAGGGAATTTTTGTGACAATTACATGGGATAGTCCAGGGGACCCAGGATTGTGCCTGATTCATTATAAGCACTCAATAAACCACCTATAACTTGGCCAAGAATAATGGGCTAGAAAATTACATTATTTGTCCATTGTTTCCAGAATAGTCAATCACATTTATTCTTAAAATATTTGTAACAAATTATGCTTTTCTGAAAGTTTTCCTGATAAAATTGAATTTATCCTTTACAATGAGGAAGTTAACTACATACAAATTTATATATGTCCACTTGCTGATGCTCCCAGTAAGTTAAAAAAATATTTATGCATATGCATTCTACATAAATATATGAATACACATATATCATATAGTCAATTAGAATATAACTTCTTCAAAGACAAGGACACTTGGCTTAATTTAGTTCTGTATAATTCTATTTAGTTCCTCTGTAAGTCATGTGCTGCACAATAATGTTTTGGTTAACAACAGACTATACATACTAGGGTGGTCTCCATTAGGTAATATTGCCTAGTGAAACCACAGTTGGCTTAGTTTGTGTAGATACACTATGTGATGTTTGCACAATTATAAAATCAGCCAACAATGCATTTTTAGAAACATATCCTTACTGTTGAGTGAGGCAGAAATGTATGTGAGAAAAACATGCAAATACTATAGTGGTTCATTTTGTTAGAGTAAGAGTTTTACTCACCGGTGACTCGTTCCATAATGTTTCCTATTCTAAGCATTTTTCCTACCCAATCCTCATGTCTCTTCCATGCATTTGTCTTTGTGTTTGTATTGTCTGGTAATTTGGATATTTTTATTTGAGATTATTTGGCCTGTGTCAGGTATTCTTCACTCTGGTCCCCCGGGTCTTGTATCTTGTTTTTAACTTCTTTTTCCTTGCTCTCTTTTTATCAGATGTCATCTATTGTGCCTCAGTATTTTACCCTTGGGGGTTTCAATTATGCATGAATGAGAGCTACCTCACAGTCACACACTTCCATTTTCTGTCTAACCGCACACAAGAAAGAAAGTCTCTGCATTTAACTTGAGGGACTCTCGGCTGGTCGCAGGTTTCATTTGATCTCCTCTGCTTCTCTCTCCTAGTAGCAATTTGGGTGTTGTGTTTAAATCAACTATCCTCTGTATTTACCCTGCCTTGGTATTGGCCAAGATTTTGCATCCAAGTCCAATATGTCAGTTAAGCATTTATTTCCATGTTTGTGTATTTGCTACTATTCTGGTTGATTTGAATTTCTGTTCAAATGAGACAATTTAGCAGCACGTTCACTGAAAGTCTTAAGTCGATGAATAGTGTTTTCAGCAATACCAATAAATCATTATTCCTCAATTATGTCCCATGATTTAAATCAGTCAGGATTTCAAACTTACCATGTTTTTGAGGAGGAAGGAATATGGGAAATATCATTTGTGTTACTACTAAATTGTATGTGTGCTTAAGGCAGGTACAGTGAAGGGCAAAGATAAGATGGTGGCTTGGTTTGGTTTTATTTTGTGAGACATCAATTTGGTTATGGACATAAGCTCTTAGTTTTCCCAGCTTGCCCCTTTCTAGAATGCCCCAGTCTTTATTAATTACTGCATTGTACTTACTTAATTATGTGTCTCTAATAGCTAGCACAATGCCTGACTCATAAGAGTAACTCCAAAACAAACTAATGAATAAATAACTGCAGGAATGATGAACTGCAAGGAGGCTACAACTGTGACAAGAATTATAACGCTTTGCATTTTAACTATAGAATGTAAATCAGTGAAGAAAATCTGAGATGATCAATAAAACAAAAACCTAACCTATAAAATTTGTAGCTTTGAACTAGAACAAGTTTAAGTGGTCTTTTTCCTGAGTATTATTCTTATAGGTAATTAATCCTTTGAATCTTATGCATAAAATGGTTTTAAATATGCCCATGCCATCTTTATATTAGAAGACTTCTTCATTATTGATACAATTGAAGTAATTATGTGTTTCCATAGTTCTCTACTTGGAAATGCCTTTATTTATTTATTTTTAACCTGAGTAAGCCCTTTATGGTTGAATGTTCAGTCTTGGCAATTGCATCTAGAAACTTCCTGCCTCATCCGCTTTTACAACAATCTCTTGAATCCTGAATTGAGGCTCTCACAACTATTTCTCTTCAGTCCTAGAGAAGCACAATGAAAATTTTTAGGTTTTTTCTGCATGTGAAAGCAGCCAAATTAAAATATCTGTGTACTTGAAGCATCCGAAACTTCTACAACCAGTACCAGAGTGATACTCTTGCCCTGTATAAACCCACAGACAGTAGCAACAAGAAAATACTAGGAAATAGAAGTACACATGAAAACCAATGGAAAACTGAGCTTTGCTCCTGACAGATAATCTTTTCTCTTAAGAGGCTTCATTGTCATTCAAACTAGTCAATTATTATCTTGAGTATACACATTCAAAGATAACAAACAAAATTTTGTTCATCTGTGATGTGATCAGCAGTGCTTCTAATGGTACACAGATGAGTAGCAAAGTAGACACAAATCAATAAACAGGCAACTCTAGAAAAGACACCATCCCTCTAAGAAACTTTGATTTTAAAAAATGCAATCAACCTGCCCAAACAAAGACTGGATATAAGAGCTATGATTAGTTAAATCATCTTAATGAAATGTACAGACCTATGTGCTCTTAGATGGATAATTCATGTGCAGTTTTATTATCTCTCAAGATTTAATTAAATATTTGCCTTTTGGCTAATCAATAGTAATTAATCAGAGATCTTTATATTCATACAATTTATAGGAAATGTTGATATGGCCTCCACTGGAATTCTGCTGGTCGTCTGTGTAAAAGCAAAAGGAAGCAATAACATGAGCGTGTTGGGCCAGAATCAAGAATCTCTGTGTTAGGGTTTTCCAGAGAAGCAAACCCTTAGGATATTTGAATGTGTACATACGTAATTTTGTGATTTATAAAATTAAATCTGTATTTTGGTTCTTATCTCTGGATTGGTTGCTGTTATCCTAGATCCTGACAAAGGCCCCTAAAACTCTCATAGTTTCCTGAATAATGGGAATGATAGAAGAACATTTCATTCTAATATTTGGTCTTTGACCCTGGGTCCTGATACAGAGCTTCTAATCCCTTGCAATTTCCTGAGACACTGGAAATTTCCTGCCTTTTGTTCTAATGAAGACACTTTTAGTGGGCTTCTGGATCAGAATGGGTCACCACCAGAACCAAGCTCTGGTCAAAAGCTGAGAACTTTCAGCCATACCCCACCCCATCCTCAGCAAAAGGGATAAGTGCTGGAGATTGAATTCATAATTGATCATGCCTCTGTGATGATGCCTTCATAAAAACATCTGAACTATGGGTTTTGGAGAGCCTCCTTTGGGTCACTGAGTACATGGAGGTTCCATGGCACCCAGAGAGGGCATAGAAACTCTGTTTTCTCTCTAACATAATTTGTTCTATGTATCTCTCCCACTTGGTTGTTAATCTGTGTCATTTGTAATATTTATAATAAACTCATAAAATAAGTAAAAAGAAGCCATTTCCCTGAGATTTGTGAGCCATTTCCCTGAGTTTTGTGAGCCACTCCAGCAATTTATTGAATCTGAAAGGGGGGGAGTGATAACTCCTGAAATTATATCTGATCCATCAAAAGTTCCATTAGCCCAGTCTTGTGAAGTGTGGGAATTGAGGACGGGGCATCTTGTGGAACTAAGACCTCAACTTACAGGGCCTGACTATAACTCCAGGTAGATAGTGTCAGAATTGAATAGAATTATAGGATACCCAGGGATCATTGCTGGAGAATTGCTCATTGGTAGAACTTCCTTCCTCATATACATTTGTGACCAGAGGTGTCATGTTGTAAACATAGTAGGAAAAACAATTTGACTCTTACTTTACACTATATGCCATATATGCTTTCTACTGACTTGAGAAAGTCATCTGCTTTATTCAGAGTCTTTTGATTTAAATGCTGATTTAATCTTTCTGAAAAAAACTTTCACAGCAATGTCTAGATTAGTGTTTGAACAAATATCTTGGTACCATGGCATAGCTAGGTTGACACATAAAATTGATCCTCACAACCTGAGAAAGAAAAAAAATAAGAAATGAGAATATTTATTTTAAGGTAGAAGACTTGAAAGAAGGTAAACACAATAAATGCATCATAACATCTCTTCTTTAAGTATAACACACTTCTCTGGATAAAACTCACAGAAGACATTTGACTGAATTGAAAGGAAAAAGTAATAAAGGGCAACTGATCTGAAATTGCTTGTATCATAAGAGTGTCATCATGGCTTTATGTATGGATATGCACTTCTGGCAACTAAAATATGTAGAGTCATAGCCAGTAAAGTATATAACTGTACTGTAAAAGAAAGCACAGTTATTAAAAATATAAAGAAGATACCCAACAGGGGAATAGCTGGGTCAAATGGGACCTCTAATCCTAGTTTTTTGAGGTATTTACATGTTGATTTCCACAGTGGTTACACCAGTCTTCACTCCCACTAACAGTGAAGAAGGGTTCCTTTCTCCCCACAACCTTGCCAGCAGTTGTTATTAATTTCTTGATAACAGTCATTCTTTTTGGAGTAAGCTGGAATCTCACTGTTGTATTCATCTGCATCTCTCAAATGATTAGTGATGTTGAACATTTTTTTCATATATTTATTTGCTGCTTCTACTTCCTTGTCTGAGAAATGTCTGTTCATTTCAGATGCCCATTTTTGAATTGGGTCTTTAAATTTGGGTGGTCTGATTTTTTTAAGTTCTTTATATATTCTAGATAGTAGTTCTTTGTCTGAGGAACAGCTGGTAAAAATTTTTTCCCACATTGTAGGTTGCCGTGTTTATAGTGGCAGTTGGTAATAGTTAAATCTTGGTAACAGCCCAAATGCCCATCAACTGGTGACTGGATAAAGAAAATGTGGTTTTTTTTTAATAAAATGAAGTACTACTCAGCCATAAAGAATGAGAAACTAGAGACATTTATAGCTAAATGGATGTACATTGAGGTGATACTCTTAAGGGAAATAAATAGGACACACATGTAAATACCAAGTAGTTTCTCTGGTGTGAGAAACTGAAAGTGTAAATAAGGATTAAAATGTACAATAGATAATGTGAAATAGAGGGAAAAAAGTCTGAAGGGGAAGGGGAAGTGGGAGGGGGAGGGGAAAGAAAAGAGGGGAAAGGAATGAATATGAGAAAAGGGAAAAATGGAAACAAAGTCTTTGTAAATAGGGAGGGGTGGAGGGGGTGAAGGGAGGGCAGGGGAATGGGGAAAAAATAAGAACCAAGATGCATCATGTACAGGTATAAGATCCCAATGATGAATTGAATATCATCATATTGTATACCTAAAATGTACCAATAAACTTAATGAAAAAAACCTCAATTTTAAAGGTAAATAAAAGAAAAAGAAAAAAAAAAGACCCAAGAATGTCATTTGTTTTATAACGTGCCATAAAATAAACGATGTCTTTCTGATCCTCAGCTTGCTGGTACCATTCCATGCAACAGGATGAGAATTTTTAAAGCCTTCATCTCCTTAAAAAATAAAATAAAAACAAAGGAAAAGGAAAATCATGAGTGACAATAAATTACAGTCATACTTTTATATTTGGACAGTGGTAAACCCTTCGAGCATGCAAAAAGAATCATTTAGTAACTTGATAGAAATTTATTTTGCTTTCTTTTAAACCACTGATGCACCATTAAAAATAACTTAGAGTAAAGAAATTCTTAAACCAAAACCAAAGTCCACAATAGACTAAGGTTTGGGAGAAGAGGGGAAAAACAGGCCTGACACAGCATTTAACTAGAGTAACTCTGATTTGGACATGTGGTTAATCAGAATTCATTTGAAAAAATAATTGTACTGATAAGTAAGCTTTAAAAAAATGCTATTGATACCATTTCTTCATTGAAAACATTGAAATGATTTGTACATTTGTAAGATGGACAGACAGGTAACAGTGAGGCTGGGCCCTGGCTACCCTACTGAGCCCCCTGCTTTCAAAGGATATTTATTACCTTGTCCATGGTAACAATCCACAAATCTGACTCAAGGCTTGGCCAGTAAAGATTCCTTTGTGTGGAAAAAAAGAAAAAAAAAAAAAAGCAACTTACACTTTCCTCTAGAAATTGTGGCCCTGGCTGGGGCACAAGGCAGAAAAGTAGAAATGGATTCCAACCCCATTTCATACCTTTTCCACTTGGGATCTCTTAGGCAAGATCTGAAACACACAATGACTCTGTGACCCTGATGTAACTCAGAAATCTGAAAAAGACCATATCTGCTTGGTTAATTAAACATGCAAGTTTTCTCTCTTCTGCTAATGGAGTAGATATCATATTTCACGGCACTATCCTTATAGATTGAGTTATAGAGCTTTCTAACAAAGAGAATGTCAGTCATGCAGAAACATAAAGAAATAGGTTGATGAATAATCTACTTTCATTCTTCCCATCCTCCTTAGAATCCACTCCTTAAACAGTCAGGAGGGAGATAGATGGTGTCTCACATGCAAGAAATAAACCATCCAAAGAAGAAAGAGGCTTATTTTTTACATCTCCATCCTTATGAGCAGATATGGGAGTGTTTCGCTCTGCTCCTCAGTCCCTCTGTCCATTCTTCTCAAGGTTAGAAAATTCCTCCTTGATGTCACTAGCAGAGGAAACAGAGGAGTTGGAATTTGTTGATAATTCAGGATACAGGCTGGGTCACAAGAGCAGCATTCAACTTTGGAAGGCTACAGAGAAGTAGTTTTTAAGATCTGGGAACTGAGCCATGTAGAACTGGGAGGTCAGGGCTAAAAATAAAAGAATATCTTAAGAAGATGGGATCAGCAGTGGTCACAGAAGGTTCTGTAATTAAGCAGGAGTAAGAATGAGACCATGAGGCTGCAAAATCCAGCAAGGTAAATTAATAAACTAAGGAAAACACTCTTGAGATCTCTTTGTCCTATGATATTGGTGTAGATTGAATAGCAACACTTCAAAAGGAAATCAATTACTCCTGAGGGGAAGTGAGGGCAGAAGAAGAAAAAGAAGGAGAAGGAAAAGGAGGAGAAGGAGAAGGAAAATGTGGGGAGGAGGAAGAGGAGAAAGGGCAAGGGAAAGGAAGGGAAGGGAAGAGAAGAGAAAAGAAAAGTAGGGAGGAGAGAGAGGAGAGAAGAGAGAGGAGAGAAGAGGAGAGGAGGGAAGAAGGAAAAAGAATTCTTGTGAGTATGTACCAAGTAGAGAGGAATACATTATCCTTCTTCTCCTCCATGAACAGATACTTCTTTAGTATAGAGGATTCGAAGGCAAACAAAATCATGTAAAGGAAGAACTCATCAGTAAGACCATTTTTATTTTCATTTCCAGCTACACCTTTTGTGGTTAGGAGAATAAGGCTTCAGTTCCAATGATAAAACTTCAGCACATTCTGGGAGACAGCTGGTGAGTTTCTATATTCTAGAGAAATTGTCCTACCAAATCCAGATTCACTGGAGTTCTTTAGATTTCAGACCATGGTGAAAGCTTCTGATCTACACCAGATAAATATGTCAGTGTTTACCCTCTGTTACATTGGGGCAGACTAGTCATTTTGTGGGTTTTCTATATCCTTTGCTTCTTCTACTTTTTTTAAAATTCATGGCCATTTCTCTGCTCATTAGCAACTCTATGAAAAATAAAAGAAGAAATAAAAAAAAGATAAAACTAAAGTCAATTAGGTCATATTACTTCTTTGATTTGGCTAGGGGAGAAGTTGGGCATTTTGACTAAGAAGATAGTTTGGGGCTTATTTGTGAGTTTCAATGATCTCTCTTGTCTATCAAAGTAAAAATCACACATTGCCCTTCTTATAGTGTACTGGGGAGAAATTTGTCTCTGTAAGAGTTGCCTGTCCTGTGTTCTCATTGGACCTCAAATTTCTCAATTGCAATTTTGACTAAATGCCATCCATTTTCCTAAAAAAATTTCCCTTATTATTATTGAGCCACTGGCAGTTATACAAAACAATTTGCATCTCAAGGTCCATTCATCTGTGTAATTTCCTTAGAAGTCATCATTTTATAAGGAAACTAGTTTGAATGTAGGTGAAGATTTTTTTAAATCATAAAATAGAAGCAGAAATCAGGTCTTGCTCTCATTAAGCTTATGCTCCTTTACATGAGCCACCTTTCCCTACAAACTTAGTTGCTATTCCCAGGCCTCACTCACTTCGATTTTGAAGTAATAATCAGAAGTGGCTTCCTCTTCCATTTTCACTGCAGGATGTGTGCACTGCCTTGTGAATAACACCCTCATCCACACAGATCAGGGACCCAGTTGGCAAATCCATCTCCCTTAGCACCCTCAGAGTATGCAAATATTAACTTGTATTCTAACATAATTCTAACATTTATCCTAGTATAACTCTAGCCTTTATCCAAACAGCACAAATAGTTGTTTCTACCTCTCTTAATGCTTTATTAATTTTTTTCCCAAAGAGTCCTGTTGCTATGTGGAATATTTAACCACAGAATGCAGTTTTGGTATGTTGTCATTATTCTGTGGCTATTAGCAAAACTATCTCAAAATTTGAGGGACTCACTTTGACTTTTTCCTAATTTCACTGATGAGCTGATATGATTGTTCATAGGTTACTAGTGTTTATAGCCACCTGAATAAATGAAAAGACAAAAGAAATTTTTAGAGTAAAACTTTAGTGTAGACAGTATTTCTACTCAGTAATACCACATGTTTAGGTATTTTATAAAACAGAGATAGAGGAAGGGGGATGGAGAAGAGGGGAAGGGCACATAAAAAGAATTAAGATGTGTTGTGCACATGTACCAACTCTCCACAATGAATGTAATCATTATGCATTGCAAATATGTACTAATAAAAATAAAAAAATATTTTTTGAAATGTAAATTATATAAAACTTTACTTAAAATTCTCCCATAAAAATTCATGATGGATAATTATCTTTATTTCCATCAATTTTTCATCATTGTATAAAGTTTGCTAATTCACTCTGAAATATTTTAAATTTATTTTTAATAATTATTACAAAATTTAAAATAAATGGTGCCTATTGCTAATGGTAAATTAGTGGCTTCATTCTGATTTTCTGAGGGTAAACTTTCCTCATCACATTCCAAACTAGATCCTTTTTTATTATCATTTTTTCTCATTCTGTTTTACTTTTTCTATCATAAGCTCTTTGTTTTTATTCTATGAAGAGGTATACTGAAGTTTCTAAAGCTTTCAGACACATACCTCACACATGTGTCTTGAGAAATAGTTAGATGCAATGAAGAAAGTTTCATATCTTTATAATGATAATTTAATGGCTGTACTACTTGATGTTAAGAAATTCCTCAAAGTAAAATAGTCAGAATGAGATTACAATGTGTGTAGTCATTAAGAATATCTGATGGTATGGTATGAATCATAGATTAAAAGGTGTTCTGACTTAAATTTAAAACATTACCTTAAACAATTCTCTATATAATAAATAGTATCTTGACCTAAATTTTGATTATTACCTTTCATTCAATTCCAAGAAGACCTTCAAATTCACTTGCCTGAGGCACTTGTAAGCTCCAGGTTTTCCATGCTCATGAAAGAAAGATAAGAATCACTCTTCAGAAGTAAGAAATCCTACAGTAAAAATCAGTGTGGGCTTATCTTTTTGCATCCTTTAACCAAATCCATTACATTCTTATAGAATCTTAATTTATCATCAATTTACTTGACTCTTTTACCATAATCCACGCTATTAAACTGGTTGCTATGTGTTAACATTACTACAAGTAAAGGGTAAGAGAATGCTGTCCTCCAAATGTTTGTTGTTCCCAGAAATTCATGATGGTGAAGGTGATGGTATTAGAGGTAGGGCCCTCAGGAGGTGAGGCCTTTGGTGTGGGCCAACATGACTGGAATTAGTGCCCGAGAAAGAGCTTCAACCCTTCTATCATGTGAAAACATATCAAGAAAGCATCATCTCTGAACCGGAAGAGTGGATGTTCAGCAGAGATTAAATCTGCTCATGCTTTGATCTTGGAGGTACCACACTCCTGAACTAAGGGAAATAAATCTCTGTTGTTTATATGCTACCATTTTATGGTATTTTGTTATAGCAGCCTGAACAGACTAAGATAGAAGTTATATCTTAAGTGGATTTGAGCCTTAGTCCCAAATGCTATATACCCACATGTTTAAATCCCAAAGATCAAAATCCCGAAAGCCTAAAATCCTAAAAGATCAAAATCCCAAAGATATAATTGTGGAAACAAATTAATTTAAAAATCTTTAAAATTTTTTCTCTTGCTTGAAATTTTTTGGGATTCGATATATAGCAATGTGAGAATTTCTTGTTGAATTTTTCTGTCTTCTGTGCTATGTGGTTATGTTATTTTGAGTACATGGAAATCCACTACACATGCATTTATATAAAGGCTATAGATTAGGCAGAAACAATTCTGTAATCAAAGCACAATGCCAGTGATTTTCTTAACTCTATTGTGCACATAATTACTTTGAGCCAGCCACAAACTACTGACTTCTTTAGGCAAATGACACTTTAATTAAGTAAAATCTCATGAAATTTCATTTGTTGGAAGAATTGCTAATGCAGACAAAGGATGCATATTTAAACTGAACTTTTCTTCATTGCCATAGCACATGATTAACCCACTTTATCTGAATATACTGTAAAATGTAAACTTTATGGATAACATCTTGAAATTCACTTTTAGAAACTTTGGTTGCACTAAATTCCAAATCTATCATTATGATTTACAGATTCAATTGTAATCCATTTTCTTCTGCAATGTCCAAGTCTTCAAATAAGCTTTTTGAAGGTGTTTCACTTTTCCAATCATTAATATATAAACAACTAGATAAATTTCAGAATTTTTGAATCTAGCAGAAGCATGAATTGTATATAGTCGATAAAAATCATTCGGAACAGTTTTGAAAAGTATCATATATTACACAAAGTGAAACATGTATTAGTTTTTCTGTTAGATTTAATGATGAGTATAAAAAATCTATTCTCTTCAACTGTCAAATCCCTAACAAACAATAGTTGACCATTTAATGTGTTTTATAATACTGGAGGAACCTCTATATCATAAAGGGTGTTTAGTTCAGAACATTTCTAAGCTTGTCAGTTCTCTTTATACATTGTCAAAGGATCTTTTTGGAAGTCAAGCATAGCTACATGAAAAAAGGCAGAAGTAGTCCATGACTGAATAATTTGGCAGGGAAAACTTCTTGTATATTTTGACTGTTTACTTCTTTTCTAAATCCCTGGAACACTCAATGCACTTATATTTGGAAAGTAGTGGTGGTCCACATATTTGGTAAGCATATGCTGTCTAATTGACAGTCTAGTTATTGCCCGGCCTTTGCCATTAAGCTATTTTCTGTTTTTGCAGCACTAATAACTAGCTTTCAAACTTGTATATACCATTAAGTATTTGTTCTGTCTAATAATATGCAACTATCCTTCATTCAACTAAAATATACTAGCTCTATCACTCTTATGCAGACTTTTTAAAAATAAGAATTGCTATATTTAGAATTTTGGCTTTTAGGATTTGACAATTAGGATTTCAGTATTTTGGGGAATTTTAAACTTTTGGAATTTTGATCTTTTGGAATTTCAACTGTTCTGCCTTGTATCTAGATGTTCCTCCCAAAGCCTCAAGCAGTCATAGGTGGGGCTTTTTCAGAGGTGGCTGGATCCAGAACGTGTGATACTGGGATTAAGGATGTGATTACTAAATCAGTCCAGTGATCGGTTTGGCACCCGACCTAAACCAGTAGCCTAGATAGAATATAAAAGGGGCAGCAAGAAGTGCAAAAGTCACTTGGACTTGCTGCTTGTGACTTCTGCCTGCCTGCCTGCCACGAACTGTTTCTCCTCTGTGACACTCCTCTGCCATACCACCCTGCCTTGGAGCCAGCCAACTATGAACTGAAACCTCTACAAACTGTGAACCAAATAAACCTTTCCTCCTTTAACTTTGGGTATTAGGCATTTTGTCTCAGCAACAAGAAAAGTAACTAGTACACCAACATTAAGGATTATGATGTCCCAGATTATGTTTTTGTCACATTTATTGTTCATGAATCCAGAGGACACAGTGACAGGCGCCATCTTGGAAGTAGAAATCAGGTCCTTATCAGACATCAAATGAGCTGACAACTTGGTATTAGACTTTCTAGCCTCCAGAACTGTGAGCAGTAAATCTTTATTATTTATAAATTACCCAATTCTGTGGCATTCATATTATTATAGCAACACAAACAAATTAAGAGAGTTGCTAATAAAATTTCATTGATATTCTATTTTCTCTTACAACTCCTTATGGTACTTTAAAAATGTTAATAAATCTCATGGAACCATAATTAGTACAGTAACTAGGAGGATCAAGATAGAGATATAATTGAGAATAGTTAATGATTACTAAACTGACCCTCATAAAATGTTCCTTTCTGGATAGGCCACTCTAGTCAAAGATCTCCTTCTCCATTTTGCAGGTCTGTGGACTCCATAGAATACTCAATGGTTGGTCAATCTTAGTAAGGCTTTAACCTAAAGTAGCTAAATTCACATATATTGACACATAAACCAATATGTCAGCACCTTAACTGAATGTGAGAATATAAATTGCAGTTAATCTGGTATATACTTTCTGTACAGTTGGAAATCTCTACATGGAAAAGGAAATTATACTGGTATGATTGCTTATTGAGTATTCAATCAGAGGAAAGAAAGTTAATTAAAGCCAGGCTGATTTAAGAGAGTTTTGGAATCAGGAAGATCAACTTTCTCTGTAGAATTCTCTTATAACTAACCAACTTCACTTTGTTATGGTTTGGACCTGGAATGTCCTCCAAAGTCTCACAAATTGAAGGCATGTTGAAGTCTCATGAAGTCGAGGCAGCAGTGTTCAGAGGTGGAGCTTTTAGAAGGTGGATTATGAGGGCTCTAATCTCATTTCAGAATTAATTCTTTGATGGGTTCATAGCTGAGTGGGTTATTGGGAGATTTTGGAGACTATAGGAGGTGGTCCTGGTTGGAGGAAATGAATCACTGGAGATGTGACTTTTAAGGGTATAGTTTGACCTTGGCCCTTTCCTGACTGTTTTCTGGTCGCCATGAGATGAACAACTCTGCTTCACCATGCATTCCCACCATGAGCCAAGTGATCATGGACTGAAACACCTAAAACCATGAGCCAAAATAAACCTTACATCTTTTAAATTGATATTCTTCAGTACTTTGCACAACAGTGGGAGGTTGACTAACAGATACCCATAAAGGGCTTTTAAATTGTTTCAAAGTATGGTTTTATTTCAATCTTCTTGAAGAACATTCCTAATTCTTCCATGTCCCAGCTCTAATCAATTCTGTAAAATCAATATCTATTCTAATTATAACCCTAAGTTAAATTAATGGATGTGTTAGTATTTTCATTGATTGGACCCTAAAGTTTTATATTGCTATATTGTTTTGGAGCTGGGCTCATGTCCTCAGCTCTCTGCCATGTAAGAAGTAAGCTATTGTTTTTTCTACCATTCTATTTGCCTCAGTATCCCTGGCAGATCTCTATTCATTTTTCAGGGCTCGAAGTCATATTGCAAGCTTTATTCCTCTGTGAAGTCTTCTATGATCTCACACTTCTATGTAGTCCTGAGTACCTGGATGATTCCTCCAAGGCCAAGGGTTGTGATGTCATCTTTATAGCATTTGTCAGTTGGTACTATGGCCCCAAGACTAGAGGGATCCAAAAAGGAGCATCTGCCACAATCATCTATGCTATGTCAGCTTCCACTGGGCTGTTACGTACACTGGTGGGAGGCAGGTGACTAATGTGATGTGAATGCTGGAAAGCCTGAGATTAGCACCACAAGATATCTCCATGGTGAGATCCTAAAGAGGAAATTAGAAACCCAGAATTAGGACATATTGAGGAGCAGGGTGGGAAACAGGCAGTAAGGGGTGATGCAGGATCTAGGCCGTTAAGAAAACAAGGTCCAGGCTGGGGATTTAGCTCAGTCGTTTCTCCGCCTGCTGCACAAGCGCAAAGACCCAAGTTCGTTCTTGAGTACCAAAAAAAAAAAAGAAAAGAAAACAAGGTCCAAGTCTCTGTTGTTGGTGTAGATGGATCACAGATTTTCAAGGAAAGAAACAGCTTCTGTTTTGTATGTCTGTCTTTACTTCTAGGCTGTTATTTTACTGAGAACATGAGTTACCTTGATATTTTCAACCTGATTTAGCAAAATACCTGATTTATTGAAATAGCAAGTGGACGGATGGGTTTAGACTTTCAAATTCAATGCTTAGCAGTGTTACTCCATTTTTCCTCTGCTCTATCTGTTTCACCTTATATTGATATCTTTATACCTATTAAACTGTTTCCCTGTGAGACTCTACTGGAAGTTATAGTATAATTTTACCAAATGTGACATTTGTCATCTTTTATAACAATCTTTGAGAAATATCATTATATTCTATATTGTGTTCATGAATTTATAATTCCCCTTGCATATACAGAGTTAACAGATTTTTGTCCTCAGAAAGTGAGAAGTTTCATTTCTGAGTTACCCTGGAAAAATATTAACATGTCTCTCAATATTTTAGGATGGGATTTGTGCACATTTAAGTTGTTGGATGGATATTTATATATGTATATGCTTATTACTATATTGTTATAATTTGAATCTTGAATGTTCCCCAAAGCCCATATATTGAAGACTTGGCCACCAGCCTGTGCTGCTATTGAGATGTTGTGGAAACTTCAGGAGATGGAGTTTAGTGGGAGGAAGATAGGTCACTTGGGGCCTGATGATGTATTGTATCACTACTGTCCCAAAGTAATGGGACCAAGCTATCACAGATTGAAACCTCTGAAACCATGAGCCAGAATAAATCTTTCCTTCTTAATTTTGATTTATCTCAGATATTTTTCATAGTAATGGAAAGCTGACTAACACACAAAATTGGTATACACACAAAATCAAGATTTTAAAATATTTGGACAACTATTGGAAACATATTATTGTGTGGAAATTTCTTTTCACTTATACTGTCATTGTAGTTTCATTCATTGTATGGAGGTATCAACAGTAAGATATATTTGGATGTTCAAATTCAAATGGAAATTATTTCCCAAACAACTTTTAAATGTTCTCTGCCCCAGTATTCGTGTGGCTGAGAACAGTGCCCTTGGACTGCTATTTCTCCCTTGCCAGTCCCTTTCATTTTACAAAGTCCCACCAAACAAAGGGACAGTTTGAAAATACCCAGTTCAAAAACTACTTGCTGATTCTATTCGATTGGGTCTTAAAAGGTATTCTTATAAGTTCTTTTAACTGCAAAACACTTAGGACAATTGTAAGAGTGCTATACATATTGGTAAAATTTATTAAAGTATTTCTATTGTAAATTTAGTCTAAAAATTATTACTTGGAAACATCAATAAACAAATGACTTTTGTTTTACATTTAACTAGTTCAGTATGCACTATATAGGTAAGATCAATAAATATTGACTCAATTTCTTCATCTGATTTAATATAAAAAATGTAATGTTTGAGCCTCAAAAATATTTTATGATATTTCAACCAGGTCAAAACATACCATTTTGCATATATGACACTATGCACAAAATATTTCGCTTCAGTTTTTAAAACTAAATTTATTAAATCTCTATATTAAAAAATAAAAAATAAAGCTCTATGTAACCATAGAAAAATTAATGTAGTTGTTATGCATGCTCTTTAATGCAATTTCTTAATAAAATCTTAGAAATTTCAACATTTCTTTATAGAGTATAATTTTATAAAATATTCAGTGTAACATATTATCTGCAATTAATTACAAATTTGTATTTTTAATTAAATTTTATTTAATTTGTATTATTTTATACTTTCTTAATTTTTACATAAATTACTACTCTTTTGTTATAAGTAATAAATGTTAACTCTGGCTGTGTCTTAGTTGCTTTTCTTGTTGCTGAGACAAAATACCCAACACTCAAAGTTAAAGGAGGAAAGACTTATTTTGGCTCACAGTTTGTAGAGGTTTTAGTTCATAGTTGGCTGGCAGGGTGGCATGGCACCCAAGGCAGGGTGGCATGGCAGAAAAGCATTGCAGAGAAGAAACAATTCATGGTGGGTAGAAGGCAGCAAAGAATCAGCAGCAGCAAAAGCAGCAGCTGTCCCTTTTTTCTGTCCCTTTAATCCATCCAGGATACCCATCTGCCACCTATAGCTGGGGTGAGGCTTCCCATTATCCACACCCAGAACTATGCCAAACCATTCAATAGACTAATTTAGTAACCACACACTGTTAATACTAGCATCACACACTTAATCCCAGCATCACACTCCCTAGATCTAGCCACCTCTAAAAAGGGGAACATCTAGACACAAGCCATAATAGGCTAGCTTTAGAAAAGTTAATTTACTGGAATAAAGAATATCAAGGGCTCAAAAAATAACTGTGAAGCCAGAGAAACAGGTTTGAAAAGAGCAGATAAAAGGAGTAATCTAAAAATATGGTGTAAGTTTAAATTTAAAAATTACTACAGTAAAAGACAGATATTAACAATAAACATGCTTATCCCATTGTTTTTGCAGTTCTTTTGCCAGTGTCTTTATGAAGTGTGATTTTAAAAAAAACATAGTGAATACTGCTGCTGAGTGTCATCCAATGGAAAGGCAGGCTAGTAAATAGAATATGGTGTATCTTCACCCACACTCTTCAACAGATCTGGAACAACATGACTTCTGGCTCTTCCCTAAAGTCAGCTAACCATGAAAGGTAAACTTTTTGAACCTATTCAGGACATCACAGCAGCCACAACAGTGCAATTAAAAGACACAAAAAAATGACTTCCTGAACTGCTTCAGAAAGTGGCAGAATGATGAGTTAAATGTGTTCAAAGCAAGAAGAGTATTTTGAGGAGGATTGATGGTAATGTATCTTTCAATGTAACAAAGATTTTTTTTTTTTTTGGTACCGGGGATTGAACTTGGGTCCTTGTGCTTGCGAGGCAGGTGGCATAACCACTGAGCTAAATCCCCGGCCCTATGTAACAAAGCTTTTAAAATTCAAACACAGCATTTAGCAAGGCAGATTCTGAGGGCACAAAATAAGAACTATCATAATTATCTCATGATAGGATACAAATACAGAGTCATATCCATTTTTAAAATGTAAAAATAGGGAAATAAGCAATTTGATTTGATGGGAAATTTTCAGTGAGTTACCCTCCACATCGGAGTGCCCACCCTTCTAAATACCACTCCTTACAAAAGAGTTCACTGATATGAAAGACTCCTGCATTTTTTAAGATATACATTCTTCCTTTTGACATGTATATTTGTAGTGCCAAGGAGGGCAAGATGCCAAGCTTGCTCTCCAGATTTACTAGAATATTGATCAGTGCAGTGATCCAGCATCATATTTTATGTGATAGTAAGATAATTAAGGTACCTGTAATAATAATAATTAAGGACTGAATTGCATAGAAATGGCCAGAGTTGACAGATTATTGAATTGGAAAATAAAAGTACACTGCTGCCCTGCTAGGTAAAACCATATTGCTTCTTTTTTTTGCCCCCTATTTCTTGAAATATAGAGATGACACAGTATGCACCACATACCACATAACCCCAGAAGAAAAGGTCCTAGCATGAATAGAAGCAGCACAGTTAGAGTTCCCATTTGCCATCAGGACAACTGGAATATATATATACCTCCCAGCTAACCCAGGGATTAAATGGGAATATGTAAGGAATTATTACCCCTATATTTTCCAAGTCTGAAATTCCCTAGAAATAGTCTGACTTTTGATTTACTGGTTTGGAAGGGAAGAGGAAGTTTAGCTTGCATTTGAATCAGGGTAGCTCTGAGTTTATCTCCAGGATTGCCTAGCCAAGATAGGAGTTAAATGTACTAGCTACTAACATAATGTTGATTTCGTCTGTTTTCTGTTTAGCTTGTAATGGAAAGAAGTTTATTTATCTTATGGTTCTAGAGGCTGGAACCTAGAGGCTGCCCAAGATTGGGCAGAAAGGGCTGTCAAGGGTCTTGTGTTGCAACAGAACACGGAAAAAAAAAATAGAAAGGCAAGCAGGAAATGAGAAAACAGGAAAGATAGTCTTAGTTTGTCAACTACTCTACTAATCCAGTCCAGCAAGAAAGGCATTAATCCCTCTTAATGACCTCATCACCTCTACAAGGCCCCTCATTCCAACATAACCTCAATAGCTGTCAGATTTTAGTATGAATTTTGGAGGGGACAAACAATATTCCAACTACAGCAGCCATTTAATGTCTGAAACATCCCTGAATGCACTCTGTTCTAGCTTGTCTACATTGCTTATTAAAAATATATTGATTGGTGATCTATACCTGTTTATCCAGTTACATAGTGTGGTTTGGGCTATGAAATCAGTGGAGTATAAAAGATTACTTGGGAAACTTTCGTTCTGAGGATGGAGTGGATCCTGTGCAACTTGGAAAGATTAAAGTCTGAACTGAAGTCACCTATGGTTTCTTATCTCTGGCTCTGTGTATCCTTTGCCTATAGGAAATCTTTCTGAGTAAACTTTATTATGATCTAGTGAAAACTTTCAATTATTTAACTCAGTGCAATTGCTACATGGAGGGAGACTTTCATAGGCTTCTTGTCCCGCTCCTCCTGTAGGAGGAAACTGTTACTGGTATGGAATAAATGCCAGACATTTTTTGGACTCCTTGTTTTGGTATTCAATATTCCAATTCCGAAGTAGTGATCTGAAACATCTCTATCTTCTGACACATTCTTATTTCTTTTTTTTTTTTTTTTTTTTTACATTCTTATTTCTTGCTTACAGGAATTTAAGGCACTAATTCTGGAACAGGAAATAGATGCATGACAGTCAATGAACATTTAAATAAATTAATCTGATATAAATTTATAGAAAATTAGTTAATTTAGCTGTTATAAATTGAAGATATTTTGACTGGGCTATTATGAACTAATAAGTGTCTTTTTTTTTCTGGTGGTGCTGAAGATTGAATTTAGAGATGCTCTATCACTGAGTTACGTCCCGAGCACACCCTACCTCTTTTTTTGAGACAAGGTCTAGATAAGTTTTCCAGACTAGCCTCAAACTTATAGTCCTTCTACCTCAGCCTCCCAAGGAGCTGTAATTACAGCCATGTACTGCCATACCTGTCATTTTCACTACATTTTTTCTATATTTTTCTTTTCTTTTTTCTGTCTCTTAGTTTTTCTTCTGTCTTATTTTATAATTCCTTTCCTAAGAAAGATTTAGAGACTAACAAATGGAGCACACATTTATCTCCCTTCCCTTTCAAGATGCCAGTAAAATAGGAATTTATAAATGTCATAAACAAACATACTAATAATAATGATGAAAATAAGATAGGAGATGTCTATAGATGGAGGAGAGATTTTAAAGACCTTCTGAAGACAAAGTAGAAGGTAGTGGGTTGAAGAATGAAATAAATAAAGGAAGCCACAACACTGAAGCTATTATAGATGATTTTCCAGCATAGGCCCTGGAGTTATTGCTCAGCATCTACAGGTAAAGTTGAAGTAATTATTGAGGAAAATTAGGTCTGAACATGATGCAAATTAGGTCTGAATTATTCTGCACTCCTTTTGATCACCTCACCCTTAGACATAGAAGAGGAGTGAGGACTTTAAACATGAGAACAACTCCTTTAGGAAGATATTACATGGATTGTTGGGAAAATACTTGTGCTCCAGGTTGTATATATTGGTATCAGAGGGTTGAGCTCTTTCCTATTTGGGCATTGAGGTCACACAGCTGATGGCTTTGTGCTGTCACTCTACAAGAAACCCAAAGAGACATGATTTGGCCCACTGGATCAAGAGCTGTCAAAATTCCCACTCAAATCAGAAAGTTAGAGAAAACCAGTCTTATTTCCAAAACAATAGAGGCAAATCATACCAGAGATCCTGTTTTTCCATCTTGAAGATGAACTGGTATCTATATGACTAATGTTGATTGCTATTAGCCATTGCTTCTTCTTCTCCATAGTTACACAACCCTGATTTTTAACATGGCATAAGGCTATGCTAAGCAAAGATCATATTTTTCAGCTGCCCATGAAATGTAAGTGACAATTTCCTAAAGTTCTTGCCAGAGGTTGTGCTCATCAAATAAAGATGTGCTCATCTTCTTAAAAAGAACATGACCCTGTTCAGGTTTTCTTCAGATAAAATGCTTCAGCAATGGTTGTTCTTTGGCCTATTAATCTAGTTTTCAATCTGTATATGATAATTAATTTTATAAGGTTTTATAAGATAATTAAATGACTCTAATGCTGGAAAAATAAAAGGGGTGGAGGGAGGAGCAAAAAAGAAGTCAAAATGTGTTCATTATATGTTGCAAACATATAATCTATAAAGTCCTCAGAACTTTCAGAAAGGCCCAAATCTCTAGATAAGTGGTACATGAAGCTGGCATTCTGTGATCGCAGAAAAGTTTCCTTTTTTTGTTGTTGAAGCCTGTTTGAGTTTTCTGTCACTTGCAAATAAAGTGTTCTAACTGAATATCCTAGCTCTGAGGAATCCTTTGCCAAGCAGAAGGAGAAAGAGAATTAGTCACAGAATTGCCAGTGGAAAAACACAGCTGCGGAAGGAGTAGTTCCAAAGAAGAAGGGAGGAGCCACCTAGAAAGCCAACTGAGGGAGCTTCATGTAAGAAATGAGATGCATAGAATTCACAAGCCTCTCATGCAGGAAAACAGCAAGACCAGGAACAGAATTCACACAAGTCACAGCAGAGTTCAAATGAATCAGGGGACATCCTGATGTGAGGAATGAAGCGGAGCCCAGTCACCAGTAGTCACAACGATCAACTGAACATGTAAGGTGAACCTACTTGGTTGGAAACAATTTAGTGATTGGTTACAGCAAATTAGATGTTGGAATGGAAGTGTGGTTAGGGTTATTACGCTTATACTCCAAACAGAATCAATTTCCAGTTACTAGAATGACTTATGTCAGCAATATCGCTGCTCCCTCTCTTACAGTGTGTAACTGGGGGCAATGAATAAAAGCCTCACTTTGCTGCACATTTATATTTGAGAATTATAAGCAACGAGCCTCACTCGTTTGCTCCTATGCCTATGAGAGAATGAGCAAGAGGGCTAGTTTCCTTGCACCTGCGTGTGAGAAAAAGAGAAGGAAAAATGGGACGAGATTAGCAGGGTGATTAGATTGTGTAAACATGAAATCCCGAATTGCAGCTAGAAGTTCAATAATAACAATTATCGGAATAGGATGCAGGGAGAGAGATTGAGTTTTTTAGTTGGCTACAACTCAAAGTCGGATTATTTTACTGGAGACAGGATTGGGAAAAGTGTCTGCATGGGTTTGGACCACAACAGAAGTGACTGAGAGGGCGGTGGTGATTTATCCAGATGGGTAAAATGGTAACAGCTCATGGGGGGTTATGAATGCAAAACTGAGCGGTTTTCCACCAGTCTCATGGACAAAATGGAAATGTTGCAAAATACTGAGAATGTAATGGCGTGACGAAAATGACTCAGGCGGTAAACTCAAGCCCGGATTATGTGAACTTCTGAAAGCAGCCTTGCTAGAGAAGCCAGCTCTGCCCCAGGTCCGGAGCAATGGGCCCCACCCCTAGGCACCGCCCCCACACCCGAAGAGTCTGAGAGCTGCCCAATCCCTAACCCCGGTCTAGCCTAGCTCCGCCCCTGACCGTCCCTCTTGTCCCTGTTTCCCTGGAGACGCTTTCGGCGTCCCAGCTTCCAGCCCAGCGGCCTCTAAACCCGGACCAGGGGAGAGGGCAGCGCCAGCGCCGAGCATCTGGTACCGGTGGGGAAATCCCTTAGGCAACACAGAAAACCAGAGTTGCTCCGCAGAGTCAGTCCACCCAGGTTTGTGACAGGGACAGGACTTTGTCAGCTTCTTGAGAGGTGGGCTGTTCTTCCAGGCAGTCCTTTCCTTGACCCCATGAGACCTTCCTCCATTTGCAAGTGTCAAGCTTCCGGAGGCAAGGCCTTCGCCTTTTAGCTCAAGAAACTAATAGAAAGAGATGAGGAAGGCGCGCTTTTTGCTCCCCAGAACACCTGGAAAAGTAAATGGGTGTAGAAATAAGTTCATTAATTCTGTTCAGAAGTGGGAGGGGAAAAAACGGAAACTGAGATGCTCTTGGTTTGAGTAAAATAAATAAATAAATAAATAACAATAATAACAACAACAAGTAAAATTAACTCATAATTTTAAGAGAACAAACTATTGGAACATATATATATATATATATATATTTTTTTTTTTTGTAGATGTCTTGGCATTCTCATTCAGTTAGTGATTAGTTTCGTAGGATCTACACTTCTTTTCTTTTTAAAGTTCACCTAAACACTTAGCAAGTAATTCAGTATTTTTTTATATGAATGAACTGTACTGTATAGCTTGGGATAAGCAGAGGAGTTATTTATGGACTTGTAACTTTACTTTTCGTCTCTCCTTTGGTATATTATATTTTGCTTCCTGATTTTCAGGCTGAAATCATTAAGGCTGGAGAAATGTTCATTAATAATCTGTAGATGTAAGTCAAGTGAAACGTGGCCTGCTTTCAAACACTTTTCCTACTTTATGTTTTGATGAAACCATCAATAAATGTCAGTTGGTGGGAAAAGTGTGACTTCTATTTATTTAACAACCTACCTAATTATCTACCACAGAATACTAGAAGTTTCCAAAAATTCTAAGGCAAGGGATAAACATTATTTAATGACTCCTTAAACTTACATGTGTGAATAGTTTTTACTGTTATAAGCAGCATAATTTCTGATATTTCTCCCATAGTTTTCTTTAAGCTTCCTTAATACAAGAACTTCTGGTGATGCTAGAAGTTTTAATTCTTATAAATAGTTTTGTTGTATTTATTTTGAACTCTCTTGAGGATATATGATACATTTGCTTTGTAGGGCTTATTTCCTTATTTCACTCATTCCAACTTGTACCCCAAAGGGACTGAACCCTGGGGACAGGTCAGCTTCAGATAGCCCTTTCCCAAGTAGCCTCTGCAGTGCCCCCGCCCCTGTCATGTTTCCTGATGATGGCATTGGCATCCCTGGGGTAGTGGGCAGGAGGGAAGGATTGGTCTTTGAAGAATTTTACTTGGGGGCCAGAAATTTAAACTCACACCATGAAACACATTTACCCTGACCCAGAATTCTCAAACCTTTCATCCTGTATTTTTCCATTCTCATTTGTCTTTGCATGTGGGGGCCAAACTTAGAGACTGTAACTGCTGATACAAGAACCAACCAGCAGATCAAAGATTGCACCAAATCTCTTCTGAATACCAACAGTGGAATGGCTTCAGGCGGCCTTTTGATCTTTGTCTCAGCCCTGTGGTGCCACATGCAGCACTGCCCATTTGCTGGCACTGACAGGGTTGCCTCTGGGTCCTCTGAGCAGGCTGCTTCAGCCTGGGTTCTGTGAGCTAAGTTCACTTTGGTATCAGCCAGAGAGGTACCTCTCCTCCTTCTCCCGTACCTGAACAGGAACGAGTCTCCTCCCTATGATTGCATGCCATTTGTGTGTTTTCCTCTGCAGTAACAATCTGGGGGCCAAAGGCCATTTCTGCTATGGGCCTAAGTTATTCCCCACACAGCCCGAGTTGCATTCGTCATTGTCAAGTCTAGGTTGGAGCTCACCTAGGAACTTGGAAAGCTGTCTGGCTAATCCAGGGAAAACACTACAACTCATGTTAAAGAAGAATAAGGGGCTTTCTTCACTCTGTGGGTATGATTAAAGCCTGAATTGTCAGGTCCCTAAACACCCTTGCATTTTTTCCCTCTAGTTTTCAGCTTGGCTGCTTTTGCTTGCTAGAATACAGCTAATTCCTACTCTAGGAGAATTCAGCATAAATAATATTAAACTTTTAAGTCACAAAAAGATAGTGATTACTTAAATGATACTTTGCATGCATTGCAAATAGTACGTGCATCAAGAAATTCAGATCACACATTATCTGTTGTAAGAAATAAAATGTGACCATGTATCGATTATGAAAAAATTCCCTTGTCCAACAGGTAGGCAAGATAGAATTTAGGATTTAGAGCAAAAAGAGAGCCTACTGGGTTTCCATCCTACCTATGAGATAAGACTTTTCAACATACATTGTTTGAGGATATTTTTCCAACATGCAGTTAATAACTTTTCCCACTTTCTAATTCAGCTCTGAGCAACCCCCATTCAGTTTGTGCCTTGAGGCTTGCCAGCAGGGCTTGCAATACTTATATTAAACTAAATTTAAGAGTAAAGGTGCTCCTGCTGCTCGTGTTCTCAGATCAGAGGAGAGCAAAATGAAGGAACTGGCAGCTGAAACTTTAATGATAGGAAACATTGACTCAGAAATTTTTAAAAAAATTGTAGTTGATCTGTGTGACAAAGAAGACGTGTTCCTCTCCATGTATATCATTTGCATTTGGTTTCATTAGGTGCTTTTATTTTCTAAGAAAAAGTCTATTCTAAGTAAATATGAAGAAGAATGAATTTTATCTGACAGACTACTAGGCCACCCTGGGAAGAAGGGCTATGTGCACCTTGATGGGAGACCCTGACTGGATCAGAGGTTCTGTGGTCTTGTTCCCCTGTCTGCAAGTAGTTGGATCTTCCTAGTTTGAGGGAAGCTTCTTGATGAACCTTTCGAAGGCACCTGCAATTGTGCAGAGCTTCCTCTGGCCCCAGTGCCCACTGCATCATGCATTGGTAAGCAAAGAGGGGCCATCAGAACAATCTTAACTAGTAGAGATGGAATTCCCTTACCCAATGCAGTGTAATTGTTATCTTCTATCCTTCTTGAAATCCATTAGGGCTGGGTAAGGGCTAAGAACTGGGTTAGCCCAAATCTACTCTGTAACTTTGGAGGTCTCTGGAATGCAGTCATCACAGCTGCTGTGGAGTAAGCTCATGGGAAGTGAGCTGGGGGAGCCTGTGGTGTCCATGGAGTTTAATCTTATGTTAGTCAGTCAACACCCCTTAACTCATATTCTGCATAATGTTGCATTTAGTAAATTCTGGCTCTCCAAGTAACTCTGCTCATACAACATTGGATCAGATATATTTCTAAGTTAGAAAAGAATTAAGCCATTATATTATGAAGGTATGCTTTGTAGTGTAATATGTTTCGGATGTTTATTCTGCAGGAAAGGGCTAACATTTACAGTTGACCATGGTTTGAAGCTAAAAATATATATATAACAGGATTTGTGGGACATATCCTGCCCCGATAAACTGATACTAGGATTGTGTTATATTTAAAATAAAACAATGATCTGCATTGAAATTATTTTCATAAGTAGGTGGAAAAATATTTTTAGGCCAAAGTAATAATCTTTTTCAGAAATATGACTGCCCATCTCTACACTGAATTTCAGAAGATCTTTCCCTCAAGTCTTCATGTTCCCCTCACCACCACCACCCAACTATGGCTTTGAAGCACAGAGCACTGTTACGTCTCAGCTGGCCAGAGGTGGCCCTGACTTGGCCCTGACCACACCCCCATCTTCACTTCTACATGAACTCCCATCCTCTCCCACCCAGATTTCACAGCAGCCTCTTAGCTGGCCTCTCTGCTGTCTGCTTCCTTTCCCTACAATCTAACTTCGAAGGAGAAGCCAGAGTGATTCTTTCAAAGTGAATGTGAGATCATGTCAGTTCCAGGCTACTTCTCCTCCCGTGGATTCTTACCTCAATGACAGAAAGGTGACAGTTTTTACAATTTTTACAGTAACTTTCAAGACTCTACCTTGCTGGTGCACTACCAAAATTGTGCCGAGCTTCTTTGACCACATCTCCTTCTGCTCTTATTCATCCCTCCAGTATTTGTGAGGATTTGTGTAGTTTCTAGTTCCCTGCTGTATTTTTCACTATCAAATCTTATCATCCGTCATCTGGATGGATAAGACATGTTCTTACTTTATATATTTTGATAAGATATTTATAGAGTACATGTATTCTACATATTTTGCTTACTTGTGTATTGTCTGTCTCCATATCTATGCCTATAATGGGAATTCCATGGAATCAGAATTCTCTGAAGAGATATTTGTCTCTGTATTCACTAACCTTCAGCACTTAGGACAGTGCCCTGTCTCTAAGTAGTAGTTTAATAAATATCTGTTGAATATATTCAAGGCCTAAATTAACAGTGATTTATTGTACGTCACACAGGTATGAAATGCTGGAGATAAGTGATTTAAAACCTAAAGAAAGCCTTCCAGGTGCTTGGTCATGCTAAGGGTAGAAGTCAAAGCTGGAGGACATACTTGGGGGTGAGGGGCTGGATCAGAAACCTTTGGCTGTTTGGATGCCCCTCTCTTTAACAGAAGTATGGGTTATCTTGCACTGAGAGCCCTTGCCACATGCAACAATTTTTCTATTTTAAATCCACCAGATATTATGCCCACATTTCTTCCTTTGGGAATGACTTTAAATAACTTGATGTTGTAGACCTGCCTTTCTTATTTCTCACTACTGTGGCACATTGCATTTTCTGTTGTTTTTTTGTTTTTGTTTTTGGTACTGGGGATCGAACTTGGGTCCTTGTGCTTTCAAGGCAGGCAGCAGAGCCACTGAGCTAAATCCCTGGCCCCACATTACATTTTCTAAAGAGGTCTGCTACTGACTCTCATCCCACATTATCATCTTGCAGTGTGCTTTGACACTCTACATCTGGAGTGGTTGTGTGTTCACCTGCCTTGAGTCTGATCAGGCCTCCTATCACAGCAGAAGTGATGCTGTGTGACTTTCAAGGCCAGAACCTCAAGGGAGATTCATCTACCACCTGCATCTTGTTGCTTTTTAAGCCCTGAGCTGTTCCATAAGGAATCTACAGTTGCTATGCTGTGAGGAAGCCCAACCCATATGAACAGACCACGCATATGTATTTCAACAAGCAGCCCCACTGGAAGTCCCAGCTAAGAGAGCATCCAGCACCAGACACCTGAGTGAGGACATGCACAGCTGACTCCTGTCCCTCACCATTGGGTTACCCCAGCTTCTGAGCCTTCCCAGCAGAGGTCCCCCTGACCATCACAGAGCAGAGAAAAGCTATCTCTATTATTTCATATCCAGGTTCCTGATACATATAAAGTATGAGAAATGAAGCTCTTTTATACAACTTTTTGAAGCCACTATATTTCTTATACTACATATCGTAGCTATGTGCTTCCCTAGCAAGGTAGCTGTCTCCTATTGAGAATTATTCTTAGCATCTATCACTTCTTGTAAGTGATGAGGTTTTAAGGAAACAACCAAGTTTGAGCTATTTTCAATCATTGATTGTAACAGGAGAGCAAAGCAAAGCATTGGAAATCCATAACTATCCTAAGAACCTTCACTCTTTAATTGCAACCATGCTGCTTAACAAAACTCTTACCAAAGCAAGGTGATTGTCTGAATCTTCAATGCATTCATCAGATTTCCTTCTTATCTAGTTTGTGGTGGAGATGCAGACAAGTAATAAATTGGCTGAAAAGCAAACAGAAGAAAATAACGAGAGAAGCAACATACAGAATCCACTCACTGAATATTGTTCCTTAGTAACATAACAATAGCTCTACCTATGGAAGCAGTCTCCCCTAAGAAAGATTAGATTGCTAATCATGTCTTAAAGGATTCATTCTTTACAATGCCATTTCTGCTTATTTTTTGTAGTCCAAAATGACCACCCTTCCCCCACCACCCATGACACGTCCAAAGCTTATGGCTTTAGCCGTACAGAAGCTGCCATGCTCCTCAGGGACAATTTCAAGGTATGTTTCAGAACTTTTCCTACAGATTAAAATTTCTGCAGTAAGAGATGTCAATAGCACATCTCAGACAATAAAATTGTGTAAGGAAAAAAGAGAAATACGTTGTTATATTCAGACATTCAAATATGTTTTAAGAGGACTGACGAACCTCATTCAAAAACTATAAATATATCTATCAAGCTAGTGCTCATCTAATCGTTTTGTTTCCTACTGCAATTATGTCACAGTTCCTAAAGAGTTTCAAAATGTTTCTTTTTAAAATGTGTATAAAGAGAGGAAAGAAGCTTAAAAAAATGAAAGGTATGTGGCTTTTAATCCACAAGAACACAAACACTGACTTCAGCTTTAAAGGGACAAGGTAACACCTTTCCCACTAGGACAGATTGGCAGGCATGATTTAGTTCCTGAAATAATGCTGGGGTCTAAAAGTGCATCTTCAGACTGAGGCTGCCTGTGAATGGCTGCTTAGCTACTGGAGTTGTCACTGAGAATATGCAGAACAGAGAACTGGAATCATTTTCATTGTATTTATGAATATTAACTGAGATGTTGCAACTTTGAAATTGCCATTTGTAATTTTATTGACTTTTAGTAATATGTATATTCATCAATATGAGTATTGTGCATATGTAAGTTAGACTATTTTCTTTATACGCCTAATTCTCAATTCCTGCAAGGCACAGATCCAAGTTTTATGAGACTTCTTTGTTCTCATATCTCATTTTTAGTATTTCTGGAAAAGACCAAAGTCCTTGAACCAAAATAAATACACAGTTAAACTAACATAAAAGTTCTTTTAAAATCTCAAATCAAAAATTTCTTTTTCTGTAGCTGAGAAATCATTCAATAGATGCATAATTTGTGTGTGCATTCCAGCTTTGCATCTTACTTTTGAATGCTGTGAAATATTTGCAAAGTCTGAAAAAAAATCCTTGTTCTTCCTGTCTTTATTAATGATTGAGATTATATTTTCTTTTCAAGGTGAGCATTCCCTGAGATCTGATGGTTTTTAAGAAAACTTCTTTCATTCATTTTGTTGAAGAAAAATATTTTATAATTAACCTTTAGAGCAAATTTCACATAATCAGTAATAGCTTCTGAATAAAACAAGATATTTACTTAATTTCATATCTCGATGGTTATGAGAAGTTAATAGCATGTTTATTTTTTGAATTGTATAGGAGTTGTGAAGAACAAGCACACTACAGATATATTGCTCAGTAAAGTTTCCTTAAAATTATGCATTTGAAAAAAATTATGCATTTGAACCTCTAATAATAATTTGACATTTATGTGTGATTTTAAAAATGTGTGATTTAAACAGCATTTCTGCAAAAAATTAGTAATGTTTGTATCAAATAATTGTTCTTGATTCAATATCTATGCTAAACAAAATATAACTTCTGCAGTTGAAATATTATGCTGTGAAATAGCATGAACAAGATGGAACACCTTGTAATCTTTGAGGAGAAAACTCCACTTATTTAAGAATGTGGATTATTGCAATTTGTTAGCATTTTGTTTGTTTTTACACTGGTTTTAAGGATCTTCCCTATCTGTTTCCATTCAGGAAAATTAAAATTTTGAAATGATCCATCAACAACCTAAATCTATAGCAATTTCAGAATATTTGTTGTCTATGCTATTACGCCCTGCATACCTCTGTTCTCCTGGTGGCATTTTATGTGTTTGGGAGTTTTTTTAACTTCATAAGGCAGTGCTTCATTATTTCTTTCCATTTCATTTAGGTCTCAACTGATCAAAGAAAAAGATGACATAGATCATTACCTGGAGATGAATTTCAAAGGACTGTCAAAAGAGGAAGTTGCTGCGTAAGTATAACCTCTTAAAGATACTTTAATATGAAGTTTGTTTCTTTTGTCTTGATTCTTTATCGAAATTTCAATTTTCCTGTGCAGTACACTTTTTCATTGGAACATGGCATTTAAAAATTAAAGCTCATATTAAATAGTGATAAGTCATGCCTATTGATCTTACACATATCAAAGTCTTTAATTTTATGCCTTTCAAAATTCTTATATTTACCAAGATATTATACTATCACATTTAAAGTATTTAGTTAAGTCTGGGCCATTAATTGCTTATTAAACTCCATTTTAAGGTTTGTTCCTTCCATAGAGGAGAAAAGAGTTTTAAGAGAAGGATTTGTATCTTTTTTTCTTGGTGATTAAACAAAAATAATTCTAGTAAGTGTATTTTTATTCCCTCTAAGAACCTACAAGAATTAGTGGATCATAATTCACTTTAATTTAAAAATAATTCTGAAATATCTAGATTTATTTTTTAAATGAACAATGTAAACTTTGTCATATAATAGCTGTTTAGAATCTAATATGTGAAATAAATAAAAGCAGAATAAAAATCCATGTACGTTAGTGAGAAATGAGTAGAAACCTAAAATAATAGCTAAGCAGGCCTAATATTAGTTACCTATAGACTTAATGACTGCTATAATCACTTTTTTAGGTGTAAACATTGAAGAATCTTATAAATGTATATGCATCTTACTGAATTCATTAAATGTTTCAATTACACTATTTTATGCAACAAATCTTTAAAAAATATTATATTATCTGGGCTGGGGATTTAGCTCAGTGGTTCTGCTGCCTGCCTTGCAAACACAAGTACCCGAGTTTGATCCCTGGTACTGAAAAAAAAAAACACTTGTGAAAAATATTATATTATCTAATGCTATGGGATTCAACTGAAAAAATGTTCCTAATGATATTTTTGGTATAGGCTTCCTATATCCTGAAATTATAAATTTATTGATTTTGGGGGGTTCACATTGTCTTTGTCAATTTGCTTATAACATGGAAATTCAAATAGTTCATTCTGCCAATAGCTACTTTATAAAATAACAGATTTTGAGGGTGATTGTCACTTATTTCCACAGAGCTCTCTGACAGCTATGTGTAGTATCTGGGCCATTGGCTTAAATGTCATTCTAGTTGTTAGCTCATTAACTGTCCATAGTAACTTGCTGGATAAAATTAAAGGGTCACATTACATGATAGTATTGTTACTAACTATAAAAAAAATAGGTAAGTAATATTTGCAATCCTATTTAAATATGATAGCCAAATACCTTCAGTTGGCTTAATAATTAAGAATTAAATTAGGAATTTAACTATGATTGACAAAAATTCAACAAACCAGAAATTTATGTACACTTAAGCTTTCACTGTAAACTGAAGAAAAATTTTGTCTAAGAGGATGCAAAATAGACTATGGTAATGAATCTTTTCTTAATAATATTCATATTAATTATATTTTTCCACTAAGGATATGACTACATTGATTTCACAATTTTCAGTCCTAAATATTACAACCTGCTTAAAGCTTCTCATACTTGAATACTTTTTTAGACATCTTCTTTCTGTGAGAGAGCAGATGCAAGCCACCAGTATGAGCATAGCCCGTACTCAGCTCCCCATTATGCTTTTGATTGATACACATTATAGATCTCACTCCAGACAAACTAATTGAATTGTTTATAAAAGAGAAATTGGATGAATGATTTCAGCAACTCCCAGCAATGCCCAGCAGGTGCCGTGAAGAAGTATGCATCTTCTATCAGTCAAGAAATTGCTGCATAATACTGTTTATCAGCCATTCAAATCTAAAAAGATAAATTGGTCAACAAGCGTTTATTAAGTACTTACTTTATGTCTAATATTAGATTTTCACAGTGAGAGAGACAATGATATTTTATGTAAGACACTTGGCCCCATCCTGAAACCTTAACATCTATTTGAGCAAGAGACAAAAATGGAGAGTGCTGTTTGCACTGTGAGGTGCAACTTAGAGACCAAAAGAAAATCAGAGAATATTAAGATGGTAGGGTGACACCTGTCAAGGAAGATAGCATTTGTGTATAGCTCCCTGTCTGGTTAATGTTGTAAAATAATCCTACTGGTAAATCATAGACCTACAGTAAATAAGGATGTAATGAGTAGAAATGTAAGAATCAAATTTTCAATTAGCAAAGGCAATACATAAGATACAGCTTCATATCCTTTTCTCCATTGCATTTGCCTTCTACTAATAAGCATATATATGTACAAATTCATTAATACAATTGATCGCTAGCTTTGTTATTCTATAATATGAATATGCTCTGTCTATTCCAAAACTAATTCCTTATCATGTACACCCAAACATATGAACCTCCTTGTGTGTTAATGCACACCCCATGACTTTCCTACTACTGTGATGGGTAGAGAGTTTCTCTTCTTGTCTAAGGATGATCTTTCCATTTGTTTGTTGGATCCAATTCCCTCTTACCAGTTTCAAGACTTTCTTCTTTAGTTAAACATATTTTTTCTGCATCACCAATTTCTCCTTTTCTATTGGATTAGTCTGACTAGTATTCATATATACTCTAGGTTTCCTGGGCTTCTTACTCTCCTTCTGATTTTTTTCCTGGCCCTCGATAGCAAGCAGAAGTATTGTTCTAATGTTTTTACATTCCATTCTTCCCTCAATTGATGGTGACCAAGTTTCCATTCCAAGTACTTGCTGAAATCTCTCTGCTGAGGGCCACTCATGACTTTATTCTGTCCTCATCTTCTTTGATGTCTTTGCAGCATTTGATAGAGGGCAACATTCCCCTTCTTGGACAGTCTGTTCTTGGAGATTGTGGGCAGCCTTGTTCTATGATTTTCCTCTGAATTGTACTCCTCAGCCTCTTTGCTGGCTCTATTCCTTTTTTAAACTCTCAGTAGTGAGGAGCTCAAGGGATGGATTCAAGCTTCTCCACTTCAGCTACATTCTCAAGCTGGATCCATTCATACAACTTTAAATATTAGTGATATTTAGAAATCCAACATGACCTCTCAATCAAGCTCCAAATTTTTATATCCAACTGCCTCCCTGATGTGTCTACTTAGATATGAAATAAACTTTCCAAAGTTAATAAAACCCAATATTAGGCTGTTGCTATCCCCCTAGTCCTCTCCCACCTCCACCCCTAATAGTATTCCTATCATCTCTCCCCACTTCAGCAAATGGCACCACAGCAGCCTTGAGTTCTACTATGCCTTTTCCCACTCTATTTAACCCATTAGTGTACCTCCATCAGCTACAGCTCCACAACATCTCCTGTATTCACCTGCTTCCCTTCGCCACACAGCTACCCATATCTTGCCAAGGTAACTAAGATAATCTCCTCCATTCTTCCCACATCCATTCTGACTCTACCAAAATCCAGCTACCAGAGTCCTCCTTGAAAAGTGTTAATTCAGGACACTGCTCTGCTTTAAACTCTCCAAGAGCTTCGCATTGCTCTCATGATGGAATCTAAACTCATCACCTGGCCTAAAACTGTGTATGGTTTGGAAGTGGCTGACTTCTTTGACCTTGTCTTCCCCATTTTTCCCACCACTCTGTCCTCCCTGCATGGCCTTCTTGTCATGTGACAGTCCTCTCCCCATGGAACCTCTGACCTCATAATAATTGAGTAATTGAGCCAGATAAATTTAAATAGCTGTTTCTGAGGAATCCAACTGATAAGGATTTATTTTACTTCAGAATTGATAGAATCGTTTGAAGACAGAGGGCTTCATTCAGGTTTTTATTATCTACATTTACAGAAGGAATTTAATCTTTGATAATTTTTAAGTGACTAGATTATTTCTTTGCTTTTCTAGAAAACAAATGCATTATATTTGCATTTTATATTTGACACTGATGATTTCACTTTATTAGATATGTTTTCAAGTGGTTCATTGATATTATCTGATGGTTACTAAAGAAACACACATCTAAAAAAAAGAAAAATATCTGAAGTATCAGTTTACTTTGGGTTTTTAATTCTGCACAGTATCTTCAGAATGTATTCTTGTTTTCTAAAAAGGACTTAAAATATCACTTATTATCAAATCATAATTGCTTTGAATAGCTAAGTAGTAAAAGTGTCATTTATAGATTCAAATAAAAATTTCTAGGGGTTAGTTTTAACCACTTTAGCCATGTATATGATGAGATGAATAAACAAAATCATCTAGGGACAGGGAATGTTAATACTGCTCAATAATTTCTGCTTCAAATAACAAATTTTATTATGTGGAAGATTTAGATCAAATTTGTGTGCATCTTTAAAATATTGCTTTCTTTTGGCATTTCTTACTGTCAGTATCATCAGTTGATGTTTTCTGAGCATCAATCTGTGAGTCAGCTCAGTGACAGGGCTGTCAGTTACCATGTTCACCAATAAAGAAACAAAACACCATTTAATTTCATGTCTTTTAAAGCCCTTTTTCCTATTGACTAATTTTGAATTGTATGAGTCTTACTAGCTCAAAATAAATTAGTCTTTAGCCAGTTAGGTTTTACTTTAAAGTTTAAAATTTTCTTCCAATGATGTTTTTACAAACTGCAGGCATGTTTATTTACACTACTCAGTGTAGCACCTGGGTTTGCTCAATGGTCAGGCACTTTAAATAGGATCAAATATTTCATAACCATATGATGGAGATTTAGACTCCTTCATTTGTGCTCTTCTCTGCCACATTCATTTTCTTGTACTTTTTAATGCTTTTGTGAAATTGCTTTGTTTTCAAAACATTTTGCTCTCTTACATATAATGAATTCTCTGTGGAGGTTTGCAAATTAAATTTTCTGAAGAACCCAACTCCCAAGTAAATGGGTATATGAGGGTCTTATCATGTTGAGTTTTATCTTAATAGTATGCTCTGTCTGTATTAAAACAGAGAAGGTCCAACCTATTTGGACCCCACTCAGTTCTTTGATATGGTTGAAAAATATTTCTTAAAATATTGCTATTATTGCAACTACATAAAAATCATAGGATATACCCAAATCCTACTTTGTTTTCTACATTGGAAACCGGAGGTGGTGTAATGACCACAGTCCCTATTTCAGTTCTTAAAGCAAATCCACTGTATGGGATGATAAGGGATTTCACTATCGTAGGGTTTTGGGAATTACCAGACCCAGATCATCCCTGGTCAGTCTTAATAACGTACCTGTCAATTTTAGCTTCATTTTGGGTTTTTATATTTCAAGATTTTGATTATGGAAATGCACCAATGTTGATCCTCTGGATCCTTATATTAAAATTAATTATACATACATTTAATTACTAATTAATTAATTACTATACTATCTTCCAAAACTCTTACATGATCAATAAGAAGGAACCTTTCCATATATCTATTGTTGTATTTGAATTTTTTCACTCCGCTCATGTTTATGAGTGACCAGAAGTTACTTGGTCAGAATATTTTCTAAGGAGCCTAAATTGTATTGTAAGTATATTGGGAAGCCATTAGATCATTTTATGTAGGGAAACAACACAATGTGATTTCACTTTAAAAGATTCACTTGAAGCCCCTCTGTACTTTGGGTATCTGCCATCAACAGAAGAGCAAATACTCTTCAAATACTCTTCTCCCTTACTGTATCATGCCTAACTCTTCCTTATTCTTAAATGGCTCAACTATATTAGGTAACCTTGCTACCATCGTGTAACATCCAGCACTCCTCCCTTCCTGCCACTTACACAACTGTGTTGCCTTGCTAGTTTATAGGTTTCCTTTATCGGAATATAAGCTTCAGCAGAGACAGGGCCATGGCTCATAGGTGCATCCTTGGTACTTGTATGTTCTGAGCTCACAGGTGTGGGTGGATCACAGTGCCCATGATCTTCTACCCCCTGTAGCCTTGCACATGTTCACTGCCTGGAATGCTCTCCTTTCTCCCTTACGTCTCATGTGCTTGGTACACTTTTCTTATCTTCCAGCCTCAACTTAACTAGTTCTAGCTCTATGAGGCCTCTTTTGGACTATCCTTACCACATGGTAGGCTCCAAAGCTCCTGTTGAAACTCTCTTAATACCCATTGATGACCGTGTATATGTGTTTTAGTTCTCCCTCTCAATTAATATTTAACAAACTATAGATTGTGACATATTAGCACTCACTAATGAGTAAGTGGTTGTAACTCATTAGTTTGGTGATCATGGTCAGCATTTTAAAAATGAAAAGCAAAATAGAATAGGAAAGAGCGCATTGCATACAATAAGCCTAAGTATTGCAAGGCTGCCAGGTATAATGGAATAGAGCCTGGGTTTTAAAACCAGGCTATCTGCACTCAAGTCTCAGCTTTACACTTGCTGACAAAGCAACTGGTCGACTCTGAGCAAGTTACATAACTTTCTTGTCCCTCGGCTTCCTCATCTGGAAAAGGCAGGGATAATGATAATAGGGCTGGGTGAATAGAATGGTTATGAGGATTAATTGATGAAGATATTGGAATATTTATGTAGCAATGCTTTTAAACTTTTGCTTCATATATTTACATATAGTGTGTATATGCCTGCATGTACTGATTTGGAATGTAAATGTCTTTCTTACTATGAATGGCTAGAAGGAACGAACTTTGCTCTGAACTGGGAGACTTTGCAAGCAAAGATTTATTTTATTCACCTTTAAGACTCTTCTGACTTTCATGAAATAACGTTTTTCTTCCCACTTTCATTCTAGAATAGATTAAAGAAATTCAAAGTTAGCACGTTGTGTTACACAGCCGTCAGATTATAACTAGAAAAGGAAAAACAATGAAAGGGGAAATATATAAACATAACCTGCAGTAGAAACCCTGTCTTTCTTAGGCAGGGTAAATTTCATCCTGAGCTTCTGGGGCAACTGGGCAAGTAGAGGATGTGATGGGGAATGGGATTCTCATTATTAGTAAAAGGACACACGTCAGTTTTTCAAGAGAGACAAGCTTCACCCTGATACTAAATTCCAAAAGAAATTTATCACATGAGACTACCCAAGAAAAATGGAGAAATGTAAAAAACTTTGCTCCCTAAATGAACTATAAAATGGTTATGTAGACAGCTTGTCATAACTATTATGTATCTTGACTAAGCTTTGTTTCAAGTAAGATAATAACAAGTAAAATACATTAATACATTAAATGATTATTCTGTGTTAACCCATTTTACATTATCCTCACAAAAACCCTAGATACAGTAACCCTTGTTATTCCTCCTAGAGATTAAGGCATAGAGAGGTTAAATAATTTGACAAAGATAACTTATTGTTTCAAAGAAGCAGGAACAATGAGGTAGAAAAAAATAGCTCATGGCGGGGAAAGAATGAATAAACTAGAAAAAATGGATGGATATATTAGAGACATATCCAATGGATATTTTAGAGATCAGATTCCAGACTCTTCCAGAACTTCTAGAGCTACAGGGATCCAGAACCTCAATCCAGTTTCACCTCTATAATGATCCAATTTTTCTACACTACTGATTCAGATTTCCATGAAATCCCCTTATCTTTATCTGAAACCATCTCTTTCCCTATATTCAAAGTAGCTCAAGAAATGTATTGTTGCAAAAGGGAATTGCTGTCTTAAAAGTAAATTTGGCCTAATATTTTTCTCCTTCAATATCAGCATCAAGATGGATGGCTAAATCCATTTCCTTCTTGTAGTTGAAATGATCACACCACCCATGGGATAGCAAATTCTTACCATGATGAAAAAGTAAGAAAGAAAAGTCAGAAAGTTCAAGATTTTCAGAAATATTTTCTCAGAACAGTACGAATATTACCTGGGAAAAGAGGTGCTATTTCCTAATGGTAAAAAGAGCTGGTTCAGTAGGAGGATATAATCTTAAATATTTGTACTAGTAATCACAGACTTTTAGAATACATAAAAACAGAAAGAAGTAAACAATTCTAATTATAGTTAGTGATTTGAGCTCCATTTGCTCAATAATTGCTAGAAGAATCAGTAACTATATAGAATCCTTGAAGAATACTTTCAATCACCTAAAATAACATTTACACAATATTTCACTAAGCAAGTCATATACTATTTTCAAGTGTTCATAAAGCATTTGTCAAAGTAGAAGATATTCTGAGCCATAAAATAAATGTTAATATACTTAAAGTACTTATATCCTAAAACTTATGTTCTCTTACAACCAAGGAATTAAATTAGAATTAATAACCAAAAGACCTCTAGAAGATCTCCACAAGCTGGAAAGCCAAATAACGTATTCCTAAATAACTTACAAATCAAAGAAGAATTTTCAGGGCAAATTAGAAAATATTTGAACTGAACGAAAAACATGACATATCAAAATTTGTAGGATGCAGCGAAAACAGTGCTTTACAGGAAATTTTATAGCACTAAAATGCTTATTTTAGGAAATAGAAATGTCTAAACCTGGTGCTCTGAGCTTTCTTTTTCAAAACTAGAAACCAGGCATGTTGGTTCAGGCCTGTCATTCCAGCACTCAGGAGGCTAAGGCAGAAGGATCACTGAAAGTTCAAGGCCAGCCTAAATTATATAGTGAGACCCTATCTCAAAAAAAAAAAAAGAAAGAAAGAAAGAAAGAAAGTTGAATTCAAAGTTAGCTAGAGAAATAAATAGTAAAATGTGAGAAGAAAACAGACAATAGACAAAATCCATGACTTTTATAGCTTATTCTTTGACAAGATCAAGAAAATTGATTAACCTTTAGACTGATCAGGAAAAAAGTGAAGACATGATATATCAATTTCAACTTTTCTTTTGCTTAGCCTAGAAAAAAAATATTTAGGGTGAGATGGACTATTAAAGTAACCAGAAAGACGAAAAATAAAAAGATAAAACCCCACCTAGAGCCATCCTTGTGAAATATCTGGACACTACATGTAATGAGGAGTTATCAGGAACTTACACGGGTTGGGTAAGAAGTTTTGATCAAGATATAAAGACCAGGGCTGGGGATTTAGCTCAGTGGTGCCGCTGTCTGCTTCGCAAGCACAAGGTCCCAAGTTTGATCCCCAGTACCAAAAAGAAAGAAAGAAAGAAGATTGAACTCAGGGCCTTCACAGTGACATACATACCCAACCCCTTTTGTGTTTTAATTTTAAGGTAAGGTTTTGCTAACTTGTCCCAGCTGGGCAACTTGTGATCTTCCTGTCTCAGCCTTCTGCAGTGCTGGGGTTACATCTGTGCACCACCACAGCTTGCTCCCACAGGCTTTCTTTACCCTGTCCACACTCCTAAATAGTTATACTGAGGGGGTGGTATATAGAATTCAAGAAAAAAGAAAAGGCTGTACAATCCAAGAAATAGTGCCAAACCCAGATATCCAAAATAAATGCCTGCACCATTGCTAGAGTAAATGACAGGATTAAGCACCTGAAAACTTTGAGTGACTATGTTAATATAAACATATTATATATGTTCAGGGTAGCAAGATGATCATACAGCTGAGATTTAAGTGTATTAAGTGTACTATTAAGTGTAGAGAGGTAACATAGCAAATGTTTTACACATTACATACATTATGCAACAATATTAATGTAAGAAATTAAAGCAGCAAGATTTGCAAATTAATTGATTGTCCTAAAATCTTTCCCCAAACTGAAATGACACTTACACTAAATGACAAGTTTTTATAGTGTATACATGAAAACACAGGTACATAAACATATATATTGTGTTCTGTTGATTTATTTGCCTCTTCTTGTAGCAGTTCCACCACTCTTTTCATTAATATAGTTGAAATGCATTTTTATGTCTGATAGACAGTGCCCTTTTTGTTTAAATGATCAAATCTATCTTGTATTTTACTATTTTATGTGATTTTTAGAATTATCTTGTCAAGAGTCAGAGAAATATAATTGAGTTTTTAAGGGATTGTACCAAATTTCCATGTTATTTTAGGAGAACCTAAATACTGTGTCCTACATTAACAAGAACCTTCAATTTCAGCAGTGTTGATAGCAGCAATGGCAGTGCCCTTCTCATTCCTTACTGTAGCAAAAGTAAGTCCAACGCACTGTAAATCATCAAACTTTTCTTTATAGCCTTTTAGCAGATACACATTACCAACATGAGAAATTGTTTTAAGCTCTGCTTTTCTTGATCATGAATGAGTTTTGAAGTTCATTAAATAGTTCTGTACCATCTTCTGAGATGACCGTAAAATTTTGAGATTTTATAATTTTGAACTACTCTTACAATTCTGGAATAAGCCCCCCTTACTCATTGTGGAATTAATTTGTGTCGTGTGTGTGTGTGTGTGTGTGTATGTGGGGTGTGTGTGTGTGTGTGAATTTTGCATCTGAGCCAAAATGATACCAAGTAGCTGTTTTCTTTTTTGTGCTATTATTTAGGGTTGGGTAAAAGAAAATAAAGAATTTTTCATCTTTTCTGATGTTCTGGGACATTTCAGATGAGATGGGAATTTATCATTATTTAAAGTTTGGTAGTATTTGCCTGTAAAAACAGTGTTGCTCCTTTGGTGGAAGGGGTTTGGAGAAAAGAAAGGACTAAATCTTCTACTGTAATTGATCTTAGTTTTCTCCAATGACTTGATAACTGATATTTTTAGGACGTATCTATATAGATTTTATATTTATTGTGATAAAGTTTGACATGGTGTTTTCTAATAATGTTTAAATCTTTTCTGTATCAATAAAAATAATCTCTATATCTCAGAGATAGTATAAAATTAAGGAAGCTAATTATTTGGGCTCTAGAATTAGACTGCCTGGGCTAATACCCCAGCTTCATCTCTCCCAGGAAGCGTGATCTTACTTGTTCATTAAGTCCTTCGCACTGCAGTTTCTTCATCTGTAGAATGGAGACAATGAGATAGTGCCTACCTCATAAAAATCATGGTAATGTTTAATTAAGATAATCATATACAAAATATTGAGAACAGCACCTGGCAAAGGATAAAATAAAAGTTAGCTGTTACTCTAATTATATTTGGCAGCCATATGTTCTTTTAAAATCCTGTGCTGTTTTGGTGACACCTACTTTTAATTTTTTCAAGTATACTTGCAAAGATTTCTTTGTCTTTTCACATAGCCCACTGGTTTGCTTTATGGGTCAGTTTTTTCTTCTCTATTTTATTAATGTATGATTTACCCATACTATTTCCTTTGTTGCCCTTTATCTGGACTCCTTTCATTGTGCTTATTTTGTTGAGATGTCTTTGTAGCATCCTGAGTTGAAAGCTAGCTTCATCACATGTATCATTTTCTCCTGATTATTAACAAATGCACTTCTGTAAGCTTCCTTCTGAGAGTGAAGATTTCTTCTTCAAGGGTTTGATATTTAAATACTTTTAAAATTCTAAAGCTGTTAAAATTTTCATAAAGGCTTCACCTTTAGGCAATGAATAAATTAGAAATATGTTTGTAAATTTCCAGGTGAGTAGTTTTGATTTCTTTTTCTTTTGGTGTTTGCTATTTTTTGAAAGAGGAATGCAGGAGTGGAGAGAGAATCCTTGTGCTCAGTGAATGTGCCATGTATACTATCAGTTTATGAAATTTCCAGTGTGATTAGTACACAGCCAATTTTCATAAATATATCTTTTGTATTTAAAATAAATATACTCTTAATTTATGTGCTACATCATTTATATAGAAATATCAGAATTAATAATCAACTTGAGTCTATTTATTCCATCAACCTAGGCAATTCAAATAAATTTCCCTCTATCTTTAAGTTTCTGAAAATAAATTCATTAAAATCAATTTCCCTTTATTGTTAATTTTATATAATTTGAAGCTATGTTATCAGGTGCACTATTTCCTGCCTGGTGTATTTCTCAGTAAATTAATCTATTTAGGAATTTCTGATAGTCTTATGTTCTTTTAATGTTTTTCCTGACTGAATTATCTTTTGTCTAATGTTAATAATGTTGCAAGCTTTCCTTTTGTTAGCATCTGCACTATTATATAGACATACAAAAGAAAGAAATGACATGGTCTCTACCTATTATATATCTACTTCATATATTTTTAAAATTTGAATTCAAGACATCTCACACTTTTTGGTTTTACAATATCCTCATTGATGTACGTATTTGATTTCATAACCCATGTTCTGGCTTTAACTAGTTATTTTCTAAATAAGGTAGCTAACTGTGTCACTGAAGAGAACAAGATATTTATACACAGATGTTGTCTGGCCAAAGCATCAGAATAATCAATTTACTTCCTGTTTTTGTTAATATAGTTCTTGTTATGTTGTGGCTGTTTGGTCATTGTGTACAGAGTTTGTGAGAAATCCTGGCTTCGTCGTTTGTGTGTGCAGAAGACACATTCTTTGCAGCAGCAATTAAAGGACATACAATATGAAAGATTCTTTCATGTAGCTCACAGTTTGGTACCTACCATTTATACAGCCAAGTGTGACATAAGAAAATATATTCTTAATTTCTTTCTTGATGTAGAGAATATTAAAATATGTTTAGTAAAAATACAAAGTATTTCTACAATAGAACTCAAAACCCTAAAGAAATGGGGTCAATTTCTACCCTTTATTAGTCTGAAGTTGACATTTTTCTCTTTAGTTAAATTACAGCAGATTTCTGAGCCCCAAAGTATACAAAAATAGAACTGGAAAGAACCTAAAAATCATTTGGTTTAATTTTGTGAAATTTTATCTAAAAAAGAGGGAGTAAAAGAGTCTAGTTAATAGTTTGTATAAGGGAAGTGTTACAAGATTTTTTTTCCTCATCACAAAATGTCATTGCCTCAGTAGAAGAAATGTCATAATATGAGAAATCTTAATGCAGGTTTTGTTATTTACTCTTACACTATCTTTTGTTAACACTGCAGAAAAGAGCATGAGTAATGTTTTGTTTTCATTTTTAATTTATGTGATTTTCCTTTGTGTTTTACATGTTATATTTCTCTTAAATACTTGTCATGTTTTTAGTGTAATGTGTTCTTTTTCCCTGTCATCATTTTAATACTTTTTTGACTATTTTAAAGAAATACGTATTTAGAGGAAGCAACATTTGAATATATAGCACAGCTATAGGGGTAAAGAATTGATTGGCTTGTTTTTCCAGAGGAAACCTCCTTATGTGGTTGTTTAATGTGAAAGGTTTTTTTCTTGAAAAGGTTAAAAAAGTTCTAATCAACTTTTGTACATTATGTAGAACTTCATTTTCTAAACTCTGCAAAAGAAAGTTTCATATTTAATGGGAAATCATGAATTATTCCATTTATTATCTACTTCCTCCTTTCAAAGACATGATCTGGATAAAAGGCGGGGTGAATAATTTCAAAAAATACAATACATTTTTAATGGGAAGGTGCAAACTACAGATTCTCATGACTATTAGCAAGTGTAGAGGAAACAGAATTTTACTTGCAAAACTCATCAAACTCTTGCAAAGAAAAAAATGCATGACACACTTTAGTAAAAAAGAATACTGTGAACCAAATTTTTCTTTTTAAGGCAACTTGTTGTTTTTATTAAGTTTTGTCTTTCTATGCTCCAGTTTTCCATTTTTATTAAAAGTTTGATATTCCACTCAATTTATACAGAAAATTGACAATTCTATTATTTGTAAATATGTATAGAGAGCTGGCAGAAAAATATTTAAGTGATATTACTTAAGGAAACTGTCCTAAGTAATAGAATTCAAAATTAAGTGGAGGGAATCTACAATTATGTTTCAAAAAACAGTGACTATCATAACTTACACCATCTCATGTTAATAAAAAATATAGACAAAAATATTGCTAATGAGATAAGGTTGTCATACTTACATGTATTTGCAGTCATGAGAAAACAGTCTCTTTGTTTTCCTTTGTTCATTTTTGCTGTGATTATATTAGAACACAGAATATAAAAGAATTATACTACTTATTCAGGTTCTTTTTTATTATTATAACTCAGTTAAAGAGCTTAGTTCCTTTTCAGGAGTTTTCAGCTCATGTTTAGTAGGCTTCATGTGGTTGAAAGTTACAGTGCAATTTGAACAGAAAACAACGTAAGACCATAGGATTGATCGCTTCATTTGGCCAAGGGTGTGTTTTGGATTCCTGTTTAATTCTGGCTTGAATATATTTTCAAAAAAAAATTCTCCTTAAAAAAAACAAACAAACTGCATTCAGTTCACACCTCACCACATTTAATCCTTAGCCCAACTTCTTTTGTAAAGAAATTTGAATTTCTAAAAGGCATTTGCAAGTAATAAAACCATTTGTAAAAAATTCTGTGTAGAATAAACCTCATATAAGCAGTTTTTCTAGTCTTTTTCACTAAACTTCTAAATAAACACTTGTTAAAATGTGTTTAAGTTTGAGATAAAGAAAATCATGTTAAAATGCCATGAGACTGCTTCATGGATAAATATTTTGGTTGTACTTTATATTGTCTAATACATAGTTCATTCTCGATTGATGGTAGCCATTTACTTCAAATATTTTATTGGATATAAAACCCTTGGGAAGATCATTTTTAGAGAAGACATGCATATAAAAACACCTTTACATTATTAAGGGAACTATTTAAAACCACTGAAAGGGCTGCAATTCTGTGCTGCCTGCTAAAAACGTCACAGCTTTCCTCTGATATATCGTATTTATTACCAGAAAAAATACTGTTTGATTTATAAACATTTATCAAGCTCACAGACAGTCACTACTTTTAATGCTAAGCATCAGTTCTAACAATTGAATTTGTAAAATCATTTTAGTTTCATTTGACACAGATATTCATTCCATGCATCCTAAAATAAAATCATTCACCTTGACAGGAATTCTTACTGCACTATTGGGAGAAATATTTGATGATCAAATTTTTAAATATGTTATTATTTCTTCAAAGAATTATATCATTGATAGTCTTATTTATGGAATACTATAAGATAAACTTTATTTCTTACTTATCCTTAATGTGTTCTTTAAAAAGAATTAAAGTTTGAACTTGCAGTTAATAATTTTTTCCAACTGGTATTTTTCAATTTATGTATATATATATATATTTTTTTTTTTTAAATGTTGAAACTTTGACTATTCTTTCTAACTTTTATTATTAATAGATAATAATTTATATTTTCTAAAAACAAATTAAAACATGCACACATAACAATTTCCTGTGAACATTTAAATTAGTAAACACAACTGGAAAATCACATAAAATTCTATTAATAATCTAATAATCTTCCTGGAGATAAATTGTATTTATTTTAAAAATTATCAAATTAGTTCAGCTAGCTAAATTGAATATAAATCTAAACTGAAACATAAGTCTTGTATATTAATATTTATCTTCTGATTTTTGGTAACATTTTAATTTTGATATTTTTATTTACACAATTGAATGTGGTATCACATTTATTCAGATAATTTTATGAAATTTTCAGAAAAAAATAAATACATGCAAGAGGCTGTTTCTTTGGAATGAAGATAAAATGTTAGATAGTCCATTCTTTATAAAAAGGAGATTTTCATTTAAAGTTATAGCAATATATTAAATATATAATAGTATAATTATAGCACAATACTTTCACATTCAATTTTTTTTAATTTTCTTGTGAATACCACCTAAAAATTTTACAAAGAAAATCAAGATCATTGCAATGGCTATGCTATTAAAATTCTCAGTACATGATTAGGTATAATTGTACCAATATAAAGAGAACTAAATTTTTGAACTATATATTAAAACTATACATAAATTGCAATGATTACGTTGTGTTCATTATATCTTCATTATTCTTTGAAGTTTTGAAATATTTAGAAAAAATTAATGTTCGTTTTAATGACTAATTCTTTTTTTTTGGGTACTGGGGATTGAACTCAGGTCCTTGTGCTTGTGAGGCAGGCGGCAGAACCACTGAGCTAAATCCCCGACAAAACACACATTTTTTTTTTTTTTTGGTACTAGGGATCGAACTCGGGTCCTTGCGCTTGCACAGCAGGCGGCGAAACCACTGAGCTAAATCCCCAGCCCAAATGACTAATTCTAATTGTAATGGCTAAGTATTATAAAAGATTGTTTTGATTCAGGTGTAGTTGTACATTTTGAGATATTAACTTATAATTGCCAGGTTAAGTAATAGAAAATAAGAGTGATCATCAAACTAATTTTGTGTTACACAAAATGAATTTCAGAGATACCATCATAATATAAAAATGGTTTTTTATGCACTTTATTAGGATTAGTATAATGCTTTGCTAAATATGTAAATATTTACTCTAAAATAGCTTTCTAATATTTAAGAAAATGAGACTTGAGTTGTTTAAAACCTGCTAATCTGTGAGTTACCACCTGCTGTGTTTACATTTTTTTTTTTAACAATGCAGTATTTGACTCATGTCATAGTGACATATTTTGCTGTTATCAGATGGGTGAGAAAGAATACCGTGCATAACTTTACATTCATATTATTTTAGTGTTGCCTTATTTGCATATCAATTAAAATAATATCTGTTTTAAGATGAATAATGAGTTATATTTACATGATACATCTGCAGTTTGCTGAACTTCCAGTAGATGCCCCCAGAGACCAGTCAACTCATTGGAAATCCTTTAAATTAAAAAAAAAAGGAAACATTTTTATTGCTATAACTTTTTCTTCCTATATTTTGAGGTACATGAAAAACAAAAGCTTTAAAATTTTTAACTCCCTGTGAGTTTATTTTCCTTCAGTGTTTATTTCAAATATGTATGAGTGACAGTAGTACCATTTTAATCAGCATGAATCAATAATATGACTAATAATTATTAAAATATAATTATGTAAAATGAATGCTTTTATTGTAATTCTATATATTTTTAAGATAAAGTCATTGCAAACACAGTCAACTTTTTTTTTCTGATTTCTTTCTTTAAAGATTTATATGGCTAGAGAAATCCTGTATCATTGTTTTAGTTTTGGGGAAAAATATTAACTTTTTCACAAAGAACTATTAAACATACACAAAGAACTTATACAGTTGTGGTCATTTAGTACATCTATGTCAGGAAATATATATTTTTTGTTTTAATTATATGTAATATCTACCTACACTGAAAAGTATAGGTAAGTATAGCAATTCACTTTATTTCATGGAAATTGTATTAACTGAAGCTATTTAAGTATTAATTTAAGTCAATGTAATTATCCCACAGGTGATTCCAGTAGCATTTACCCTACAATATGAATGTAAGACTGTTAGAACTGACACAGATAACCCACTAGTGACTTATAAATATTAACTTAATGAAATAAAAGTATTATCCTGACTTGTGATTAGATATTACATATCATTTGAGTGTATCTTTGTCAGATTAAATAAAAATTTTATGATCTTGTTTTAAAGTACGATTTTTTATTGAACTGTGTTTGAAATATTTGACTGAATGTGAAGCTTCACTGTGACATCATAATTTCAGTTCATCTGATACAGAAGTATGTTAAATATATTAATCATATATTCAAATAGGTAACAATGCCTTAGATTTTGAAGGTTCATCTTTAAGGTTATGCACTGGTTCAGGTTCACAGTGAATAAAATGGGCTGTTATGTCTCTTTATTTCATCTTTCTCGTGTGTGTAGGAGTGTGAATTTTTTATCCTTTTAAATGTTTGTCAGTGCTTTTCCTGTCGGACTCTGTGCTCCTGAGTGGGAATCATATCTATTTAATTTGTTTCTCATGGATGCTCCCGGCTGTCTGCTCCCCCTGGGAGAGTCTCAGAATGACACTGATTTCTTTTCCCAATCCAACATAAACATGGATTTGCATGGATGAAGAGAATGCTTTTAGGTTGGAGTTTACATCATAATTCAAATTACTTCAAATTCCTAAACAAGCAATGCAAATAAACAGAAGATTTGAAGAAGGGGAGAGAAAGCTACAATATTTGACATAATCAGAGGCACTGTGGGAAGCAGAAAGAATTCAGAATGTGCAGCCAGAGAGCTGTGTGTGAATCACAACTCTGAGGCTTATTTGCTTGTACGGCTTTGGGCAATTCACAACCTTACTGAAGAGAATTTTTTATCTGTAAAACTGGAAGTAGTGTTCTACACAGTTATTGAGCAAGTTAGAAATGATGTCTACACAGTGCCTGACACATTGTGGGTGCACCATAAATATAGCAGTAGCTGTTCAGAATAGTTTAAGGCAGAATTTTAAACCCAAGTTAGATCTCCATAGCTGATGACTTAAGCACCCCTCCCCAATTCCCCAACCACTCCAGACATTCAACTGCTGTGGAGTTAGATCCAATTGTTCATTTTTGCCTTTGGTCTATTTTTAGATTTTTTTTTCAGTATCTACGAATTTTTTAGAGAAATTTCAATGTGAATTCAAAATAGCAAATAGACTGTCCATTGAATGACTTTAAATGGTGGTCAAATGTGTATGAAATGCCTGGCTACCCAGTTCTATTCTTAAGTCCATTCTCCAGCTGTAACCCTTACCCAGTGGAGCCCCAGGTACCTCTAGTGACAAAATACAGACTTACAGATGGCCAGCATATCCATGGATGCTACTAGTTTTGCTTCTGCAAGTGACATTTATTTTCCTGTCAGAACTCTCCTCCAATTGCACAATATCAAGTTTCCCATAAATTTTACCAGAATTCTTATTTTTACCCAGTATAGTAACTTTGGGTCAAAGAGATTTTTGTTCTTCTGGTGCCTAAAACCAATATCTTTTAGTTGAGACTGATACTTACAAGTGATTTAAAACCGAGGGCTAAAAACTTCATGTTCAAGTGAAATACAATTAAAATAACAAATTTGAGTTCTGTTTATATTTCTTTGTGATTTTAAAAATTCCTTACCATTAATTAAGTGAACTTTGGCTATGGTTATGTTAAATACAAAAAGTTCAAATATAATGACGGAGATTCACATACCGAATTCATTTTAAGAAATGAAGATTTGTCTAGCTAAATAATTTATATGAACTATGAAGGCTTAAATAGGAACTTATTTACCAGATCACTACGATTGCTTTTGCTTGCTCTCACATATTAATAGTGAGGCTTACTTAGTGGCATATTCATATGCACGCATACTTATGAGGGAAAAAATAGAGACAATGTCAGCATAGTTACATATGCATATTTAAATATATCCCCCCCCCGCCCCTGGCACCATAGATCGAACTCAGGACCTTGCGCTTGCCAGGCAGGTGTGGCTCCACTGAGCTCCATCCCCAGCCCCTTTAAATATATTTCTGTTTGGAATATTTTCTGCAAAAAAAGACCACTTAGAAAAAATTACTCGAAATTTAAAAGTGTGTTGTTAGTTATATATCCTGGATGTTCTGAAGCTAAAAGATGTCCTGGAAACAATCTTAGACCTCCCACTTCCAAATCAATTAGTGCTCTTTGGTCACAGGCAGCAGAAATTGGTCCTGAGCAAATAAAGTAGAAATGATTTATTGAAATGATATTAGGGATCTGGTAGAATTAGGGAAAAGCTGGTTCAAATGAAAAGGACAAGATGCGGGGCCGTTGAGTGGATGTAGGTAGCAAGAAAGGCTCAACAGGCTTGGGCAGAAGCGGCTGCCTCAGAGTGCCTCCTCCATCGGGTATTGCTTGCCTCAGCTTTCATAATCCTGGGAGGAAGACCAGCTTGCCTAGTTTGAGCGCGTAGCTCCCCTCTTAGATGCAGAATCCTCGAATTCCCATCCTACCAAGGCTACATGCAACGCGGGACTGGTTATTTCCATAGTACTCTGGACTGCTGTCACCTGAGGGACTGGTACCCTATGCAGCTGAGCCAGAGGTGGCGAAAATAAAGAAAGGCCCGTAGAATCATTTTCTATGTTTCTGTTCCAATAGAGATTAGAACCGGGATGATTTCTCAACTGCTATGTCTACTGTTTATTTTTTATTGTTTAAACTCAATGTTTTATTTGTAATCTATATTGTTTAAAAATTTTGCCCTCTGGGCTTTCTGCTCTCCTAGGAAAATATGCAGGTGGCTAACGCATAAATGTGCAAAAGTGGCTTTGCTGGTTTGAGGCAAGCCTGGATTTCCAGGCCCTTCTCCCTGAGGCCTCATCTTCCCCTCTAAACTGCATCCTGGGATAGCAATTGGGATGTTCTGTCAGACTCCCCAAATTCAAGTTATCTGAACTCAAACTCATCATTTTCCTCAAGCCTGTTCCTCCTTTTGCATTCTCCTCTTCTGCCTATTACAAGTTACCTATCGTCCAGTCCAAAATCCTGGCTTTCATCCTGGCTTCTCCCTGTCCTTCACTCCCAACATTCATCTATTCACTGAGTAATGGATGGATTTATCTTCTAAATATGCTCTGGGTCCACTTACTTCTGTCCATCCCTTGTCTTTCCTCCTGCCCCCGGCCCTCACTGCCTCTCCTTTCCAGAATCCCTGGCACCTCCATCTCTTCTCTCTGCTCCCAGTTCCTTCCTTCCATCCTTTCTGTTGCATCAGATGTGAATTTCAGAGTCCTAAGCTCAAGGATGCTAAGTGGAAAGTCTTTATGTTTTGTAACTTAATTTTAATTCCTGGCCCTGAGCCTTGATCCTCCCTAGTGTAAAAATCCAATCTTGTCACTCTCAGGTAAAGTCAGTCCAATCTGGCAATTTCTCAGGTTGCTCGAGATTCTAATACCCCTTCCTTTCATCCTCTTTTCCTATATAGAAACAGCACTTTGCTGGTGGGAGCTGAGGGTGTTTCTAGACTTAGTAACTAAAAATGCATGATAGAGAATTGAATTTCACTTTCAAAAGAACAGAAATTTTTTAGCATTAAGTATGCCCCATGCAGTACTTGGGGCACTCTAATACAAAAAATAATCATTTGTTGGTTATCTGATATTCAATGTAACTGCGCATCCTTCATTTTATCTGGCTAATCTGGGGAAAAAGGGGAAAGAGGGTATATCAGAAGCTAGTTTCAGATCATAAACTAGGACCTTGTGATTGTCACTGCATTCGCCTGCCCAGTTTCCAGTCCTTTTATCTTCTTTGGTAATATAACTCCAGTTTTACTTGGGCAGCAATGTACCCAAGATCAGGCATGTATTTGTGCTTCCAGACTCCTTGCAGCAAGGGAAAGTGGCATGTGACAGATTTCTGGCCAACAGAACCAAAGTGGAAATCAACTAGTAGTTGCAGGAATGGTTTTGTTTTCTGTGAAATTAAGGAAAAGGAAACAGCCAGTGTCGCCCCATGTTCCCCTTTCTTCTTCCCTTGAAGGAGGGCATGATGTTTGGAGCTGTGGCAGGCTTATAGTGACAGCAGGGGACAAGCAAGAGACACAGGTCATGATAATCACAGAGACATCAGTCTTGAGGTTGTTCAATCACTGATACAGGCCCTGAGCTGCCTAACTTTAGCTTAAAAAATTGAAGCCTTTATTTGTCACACTGTGAAACAAGTAGTTCTCTCTGATACAGCTGAATGCAGTCCTATCCTGTAGGGTCCTAAACAGTGACCATCTCTGGTGCATTTGACCCAACCTTGTTCTTGCCTCTGTCTGGAAATATGCTGGCTAAAACCCTCCCAGAGCTGCTCAGCGTGCCTCATTTCAATTATATCTGTGTCTTCCTTCATTCCCAGGGGGCAGCCTCTAACCAACCTCTCAGCACATCCTCTCCCTGTGGCCAGATAATACAGTGGAAGCACATGGGCCCTCTCTTTCCAGAATTTTTATGTCACATGTGCAGCCTGCTGGAATATTGTGTCATTCTCTTCAGGGACTGTGGAAATTATAGGGCTGCTTCTTGTCCTCTTCTCCCTAGAAGCCTTTGATTGTTTGCTGCCTTTCCATGCCTTATGTAGGAGGAGGTAGCCAGGGGGATGTTGCTTATCTTCCTGCCTTCAAGGAGTCCGGATGGGAAGCAGGTTACAAACATCTTCCACTTTTAGAGCCCACTGGATTTCACATGATGTTGGCTTGCTCTATTCTGTGAGCCCTCTGGTATTTGCCTGGAGTGAAGGGAAGAAAGGACATGGCCCTTTGCAGCACTTTGCCACCTGCTTCTCCACCCTTTGCTCCTCTACCTCATTGAGAGGATCAAACAACTGTTATTCCTCTTCTCTTCCCCACTTTGAATACTTCCTGGTCTTGTGCCCAACAGTGGATTTTGACTTCTGGCTTACAAATGTACTTGTTTTATTCTCTTTATGGGCTGGTCCTATAATAACTTGTCTGTCAGTTGGGGGAAGGCTGCAGTTTGGAGCGGCACTCCTTCCAGGGGTTTTTTCCACAATGCAGCCACATCCCATCAGACTCCCCAGTGGCACCCATCGCTCCTTGCTTGGAGCCTAGACTTCTCACCATTGCTTTACCTAGAGGTCTCTTCAATGGTCTGGACCCTGCTATAAAAGAAAAAATAAAACAAAACAAAAAACCAATTTCCTACTTCATCACTCTCCTCCTGATCACTCTTTGCCCTGTACCTAAGTGAATCCATGGAATAAGAAATTCTGGGCAGATGGAACCAAGACAGTTTTGTTTTGCTTTGTCTTGTTTTATTTTTGACACTATAGATAAATCTAATGCATAGCCAAGAGCTGAAAACTAGTAGCATAAGGTCTCACATTTCCTAGAGTATTTTTGCACAAACAATTTCATTTGGTTCCTAGAAGAATCCTGTGGTGTAGGGAGGGCATATGCTAATGTATATAGATTTTACAAATAAGTCAAATCTAGGAAAGTTAGGTCAAACTGGGCTCAACCTTGAGTATTTAATTTTGATCTCTTCTCCCTCCACACTGAAGTTTTTATTCTAGTACTATGACATCATATCAGTTATTCTAAATGTCGAATTGTCTCCTCTTCTAAAAATGTAAAATAATTAATACAAACCATATCTTGATTATCCATTTGATTATCCTTTGATGAAATAATAGCCAACCTACATCTATTATCTCCTAGTTGTCTTTACTTCTCGTATACAAATTTCCAGACATTATTTATCATTTGTCTGTTTTAATTGTGGGTTGTTTTCTCCCACTACAAGGCAGACTTCACAAAGCACTGAATCTATTTAGACTGGAACAGTGGATAACAATTGAAATACAATAGCAATTTTGTGAATGGATAAATGGAATACTCATATGCCACTTCACTGATCTTCTTGCACATTGTTTTTTATTGAAATTAGATGTAAGCAGATTTTGGGGGTTTTGGTCTTTGTTTTTGTTTGTTGAGATCAGATCTTATGAAGTTGCCTAGGCTGTTCTCAAACTCCTGGACTCAAGTGACCCACCTTCCTCAGCCTTCCACATGCCGAAATTAAGCAGTGAATTATTAGTCTAACAAACCATTATCTTAATTCTAACTGAAAATAATTATATTTAGTAATAGATTTCAATAAATATTTTCTTCATGATTGAATGAATGATGAACTCCCAGAACATATAATGAAATGATCTACTAGAGAAAACATAATGCTTTGATATTAAATAGCAAGTTTGACCTTGCTTACCTTCTTGAGAGTTTTGACCGGTTGGTTGGTTGGCTTTTGGTGGGAGGCTGGTGTATCAAGTATTCTTGAACATTATCTGTCCAACTACCTTATTTGTCCTTATCAAAGCTAGCTCAGCTCTGGAACTGATAGATTAATTCCTTTAAACTTACTATATGTAGATAGCTCTTGGCATTTTTCATTAAACTGACGTTGTTCAATTAAGTGTTTGAAGCAAAGATCTTTTGATAGTTTTTAGTGCTTTCACCGAAAGGGAAAAAAAGAAATGCAGTTCACCCTGTAATTATTGGAGAATGAACACAGCTCAGGGATTGAAAGGACGAGAATGAAGCTTTTCGTGTCCTGGTTCTTCTCCCCAGTCACAGGAACTCGTACAAGAAGAACATCTGCGTGCACATGCTGCGAGATGGCTACCACAAGTCCTTCGCGGAAGTCTTCACTCTGATGGAGCAATGGGACTCGCTGAGGGAGGCAGCGAGGGTGAGGTCGGTCCTTTGGTTGCAGAAGCCTCTGGAGCAGCAGCCGGACAAACTGAATTTCCTCTACCACTACCTGACCAGAGCCGAGGCCGCCGAGCAGAAAGGTAAGTGGAGGCAGGGAAGGCAACAGGGTAGGCCGAATGTAGTACCCAGGGAACATTCCTAGTTGTTTCAGGTGTGGATTTGAAACAGTAAGACGACTTAGCAGAGTACCTGGTCAGTTAAGCGAATTTATGGAAGAAAGGAGAGGGAAATCTGAGGCACATGGCTGCCTCTGGTTTGTCATCTTAAGCCTGGGAAGACAACGTCTCCAGGACTTCCTGACGGTTTAAATCTTTCCCATCACTAATTACAAACCTGTACATCAATTTCCTGTGTGTTACCTGAACACTGACTTGCACGGAGGACATATTTTGAAGGTTACTGGCACTTGCAAAGTACACTGATTTCCTATCTTTTATATAATGAGCTTTGAAAATGCTATGAAATCCTACTGATAGGAATCTCAGAATTTATGTGAGCGAATAATAAAAACACATTGAAATGCCTGCAATTCACAGTTGTGATTAAAATTGTTAATCTTATATTTTCCATGAAGTCGTTTCTAATAAGTCTCTTTTTTGCACAATCTAATATTTTCCAGGAAGTCAATATATATTTTAAGTATCAAAATATTTTAACCTTTACTATAATTATATGGATATTGTTGTCACAAGTATTTCTTCATTATGTGTTAGGAACTGACCATTTTAATTTGTATCTCTCTATGAGGTACATTATCGTAATTTGATACATGTATACAATGCGTAATAATCAAGCCAGGGTAGTAAGCATTTTCATCTCTTCAACCATCAATCACTTTTATGTGTTAGGAGTTTCATATTCTTCTTTTCGAGTCATTTTGAGATACAGCAGAGGCTGTTTTGCTGGGTTACTCTATTGTGCTAAAGAGGAAGGGGGAATAATTCCTTAGCACTGCGTTTTGGTGCCTCTTTCTGGATTTCTTTCTCTTCCTCCTCCCCCTGTATTTCTTCATTTCTAGTGACCACTAAGGAATTGGCTATTTACACTGAAAAGGGAAAAAAGGAAATTCTAGAATTTGGTGTGTCAATTTGGTGTTCTCAATTATTCTTTTCCTCAATGTTCTGAGTGAAAATACCACAGGACTCAAAAACAAAACAAAAAGCCCAAGTCTTGCCAACATGTAGCTTTCATTTCACGGCTTTGTAGGGTATGAATATGAGGGACATTTTCATTATTCTGGTTACCATGGAGAAAACTGAGGAGGACATGGACACAGCAGCGAGGGACAGCAGAAGTCTTTTAGCTTCTCTGGTGGAGCCAATGCATGTTTCCCATCAGGCTGTGACCTGACTTAAAAACACAAAGCATACAAAAACGTGAGCAGTAACACTAGCAAAGGCAGAGTGAATGGGGGTAGGATAGCAAGTGATTATTTATATTATGAAAAACATTTAACTGCATGATGACTTAAAAAATAGGCCTTTGGTGAACTTTAAAATGTGATTTATATAATTTCTCAAGAAGTTAACTCTTGTAAAATAAAATATGCTATTCTGTTAAAAAAAAAAAAAAAAAAAAAAAAAAAACCTGTAGGGCCGGGGATTTAGCTCAGTGGTTCCGGCGCTTGCCTTGAAAAAAAAACTGTAATCCAGTGTTAACCTCAAATTCTGAAGTGATATCTACACTGGGAGCAGAATTAATCAAAACAAAATTTGTCCATCAATCATTTTTTAAAGTTGAATTTCACCATATTCACTGTTTAAAATAGAGGTTTTCATTTCAGTTCCAAAAGTATGAGCCAAATATCTGACTTGTCATAAGTTATCATCAATGAATCAACTTGTCATAAGAGTATTTTGTCATTAAAAAGACCAATAATGCTAAATAGCCTGTTTTAAAGTAGAACACATTTTAATTTCCAGTCTTCTATTAAAGAAAAATAACTATGCATATAAATAAAAATACTTTTCCAATTTAAAAAGCTAATAAAGTCCTAGCTTAAGAATAGAAAAAGTTGTTATGCAAGTGGTAAAAGTAATGAAAAAATTTTCCTCACTGAATGGTTTATCATTTATTTGCAGTAACTAAAGTTGCATTTGTTATATAGGACAAAATTACCTCTTGCTCAGAATAATTCTTCTATAAAGTTATCTCCTACAAAATTCACTGGCTTTTGCCTGGCTCAAATATAGAAAATAAGATTTATTACAAAAAATATTAATGGAAATTCTTCAGTTGATCAACCCACAGTCTTTCATATGGTTATTTTTTAAAAACCTGTATAATTTTTTCATAGTCAACACATGAATTTTGAGGAAAATCACAACTAGAAAAAGGCATGTCCCAGAAAATAGGATATTTACATTTGTTTTTATTAACAAATTAATCTTAAATCTTAAAACATATATGTTTTTGTGTTTTAATATATGTGTACATGTGCATTTATGTATATATAATCTAAAATACAAAACTCTGTTCATGGTGTCTCCAGGTTCCTTCCCACATGATCATGGGTCTGAGACAATTATCCTGAAAAAACGTATCTCCAAATGTCCTCATGGCTCCTCATTGACAAGACCATCACTCTAGGGCCCCAGAGAAGTTCATTTAATCAAAGCTGTGGCACTAACAATGGTCACCTGGGGTCAGTTCTCTCTCTTGAGACTTAAGAGCAGGAACCTAGAATTGTGCGAATTACTTTAGAAAACATCTCTTGCTCATTGTAGCAAAACTGTGCTTCAAGTAAGCCAGTCATTGCTCTTTGGATTATTTTCCATTTGTTGCACCATCCCTTAGACTCTGATACACTGTATTTCTTTTGTTCCCCATCCTTGTGAATCATCTCTTTACTCTCTATAACGTTATGATTAGGGTCTTGAGCCCCCTGGGGCTGGGAAAGAGATGGCAGTAATGGTAATGGGTAACCAAATGAATAGATAATTCAAACATTATTTACACTCAACTTTTAAAATTATAGTTAAAGATTGAATAGCAATTTTTTCTCATAACATATTTATGATACCGAAGTATTTCTACTTAAAGTTCCAGAGGATATTATAGGTTTAATGCAAAGAAAAACAAAAATAAAACAAAAAAACCTGTTTGTTAAGGCAAGTTGGGGAAACATTAGGTGAACTAACATGAAGTTATGTGTGTTTTTTTACTGCAAGACTTACAAGAGCCTTCGACATGCTAATGTGTATTGTGTGCTTCACTCAAACAGGAAAATAGCAAGAACTTTTCCCAATTTTTTTCATCATGGAATTTCCTTATCAGGGAGCATAATACCTAAATAAAAAACCAACCATAGAACTGATTTTCCTCTTCTTAATATACCTGCTGACAATTCAAAGGAGGGGTCCACATACAAGGAGAAACACCTACTTAAAATGTAAAGGGTACAGATCACAGCTACAAAAAATAACTTAGCCATTAGACTTAACTATGAAATCTTGAGAGATCATATCTAGTAAAATTCAGTATTCAAAAAAACTTTATAAAATGTTGGGAATGTTTTTATATTTAGTTAATGAAAAATAGAGAAAGTATTGTGGGAATATATATATAGTTAAAATTTATATCTACCTTTTATTAAAATAGAGGATGCAATATGTTTTACTTATTGCCATATTAAAATGATAACTAACCAGTAAATATGACCAAGAATATAAAATATTAAAAATCAGACCTTAGTGGTCTGAATATATTTGATTGAATCTATGTATATTCAAGAAGTAATCCCAGCATTCTGAGAAGCTAAGGCAGAAGGGTTGCAGACTTGAACCCCAGTCTGGGTAACTTAGCAATTTAACAAGATGCTATCTCAAAAGAAAAAAATTTTAAAGGGTACGGGCATGTAGCTCAGTGCAAAGGCCCTGAGTTCAACCTCGGGGCGGGGGGGCGGGGGGCGAGGAAGGAAAGGAGGAAAGGGAGAGAGAAACATACAAAAGAAGTATATGTAAGGAATGGCATGGGTTTTACACATTTCCTTTGAAACACTTCAGTGACTTATTTACAGTTCTTGACAGCTACCTTTTGTTGTGTTCAGCTCCCTCCACTTTTTCTGAAACTTTGAATTAAATCACATAGGTGTACTCATGGGCAATATTCTTCATCACTGTGGCCCTTCAGGAATATGCTTGCTGACTTTTCTGGTAGGAGAGAGCAATGGGCATCAGTGAAGTCCAGTATGTGATGGTTGCTATGAGAAAACATCCTGAAACGGTCATATTTACAAATGTGCTTTCAGAATAAATGTCTAAATGATAATAAAGTTTCTTAATTTGCTCATATTCACCATTTAAAAGAGGTTTATAAAACTAAGGCAGAAATTTTTTAACACATTAAACATTTCTGTTCAAGTTTACTCCTGCAGTGGGGTTTGTAAGATTGATTCACATCACAACACTCTTATACGGCCATCCTGATTATCATTTATTAGACATATGATTTCCCCCCTCAGAATGAAGAGGTATTTCCCCATCTTTTCTGCTTTCTTCATTTACATTATTTTCCCCATGGTTAAGAAATATTGTTTTCTCTGCAATTTCTAAATATTCTTCAACCCTCCAGTGACAAAAAGTATTCAATGATACTAATTTTCCTTTCTTCTGAAATAATTAAATGCATTGCTAACAGATATTATTCTTGTCTATATTTTATAGTCCTCTGCTTCAACCAAATACTATATCTAAAATGTTCTAAGTTTTCAGAAAGGCTTTTGTTGCTTTACTATGTGGACATTATTTAATTAATGTAATTATTTTAATAGCTAAAATAGCTTAATTTCTGCATTTAGATTTGATTTGTGAAACATTCGATCACTTAGAGGGGTGTACTTGGACTTGAACTCAAGACCTTTGTACTGAGCTACATTCTCAGGGCTTTTTTCATTTTGAGACAGAATCTCACTAAGTTCCTAAATTGCTCGGGTTGGACTCCAATTTGCGATCCTCCTCCCTTAGCCTCCCAGAGCTCTGGGATTACAGGCATGGTCCACCACACCTGGCTTTAACTATATTTAAAAAAAAAGAGTAGGGAACAAATGTCACAATATTAGTTTACTATTCCAAAGGAAGCGCCCTGAGACATTTTTCTAATGCAGTTTATGATGTTTTTTCTCTTTGGAGGATACCTTGAAGATGTATATAATAACTTGTATGTTCTGGCCTGTTACTTCAATAATCCTGAAGACAAGTGGGTAAGGAACCACTTCTATGAACGATGCTTTCATGTTGCGCGACTGATCAAATTTGACGGTGGGAAGAGAGAAGCAGAGGCGCAAGCGCACCTGGGCCTTCTCTACGAGGAAGACGGTATGTAGCCCCGGCTGGGCTGCCTTGGGTGGGTTTTGCCTGACCTGAGACCACAGGACCAGAAAGCACTGGGAGTAGAGGAAAAGGCCTGAGTAAAAGAATGCAAATGATCGAGATCAAAAGGCAAATCCGTGACTGATGGTCTGGGCCTCAGTGTTCCTTGCAGAATTTCTGGCAGGGGTCGTGCCTGAGCACCCAGCCGAGTTCCCGAAGCCTCTGCAGGAGAGAAAGCGCCCTCCCCACCCACTGTGCTCAGCCTCGGGCCACAGGCAGCACCCAAGCAACTGGTTTTCTTTCATAACAGCCCTCTGTTCATTTTAACTTGATTTCCCATCTGCAAAAATGTCTGGGGAAAAATGAAAGGTACACTGTGATTTTCCTAGTGCCCCATTCCTGTACGTAAAATCCAAAAACCATCCATATACCTCAGCGAGTTATTTTACAATAATTTCTGAAGCAAATGCTCCTTTGAATATAGATTCACATTTAATTGTGTTATCTTAAGACAAACCAAAGTCAAAAGCCAAGGAAAAATGGTAAAAACAGATTTTGTGTGGCAGTTAACCAAGGATTCCAAATAGGAATTTAAGAATTAAAATTATTACCTGAAAGTGTAAATAAGGACTAAAAGATATAATAGATAATGTGAAATAGGAAGAAAAGGGGCAAAGGGGACAGGGAAGTGGGAGGAGTAGGGGAAAGGATAGAAAGGAATGGAATTAATATGAGAAAATGAAAAAATGGAAACAAAGTCTTTGTAAATAGGGAGGGATGGAGGGGTTGAAGGGAGGGCAGGGGAAGGGGGAAAAATAAGAACCAAGGGAGATTATGTAAAGGTGCCAATTCCCAATGATGAATGCCATTATACTAAAATGTACTGATAAAATTAATAAAAAAGAATTTAAATTATTTATGGGAGGATAATGTGTAGGTGATGTACAAACAATGTACATTCTTGGGGAAGAGGTCAGTATTTTATCGTGAATATGCTCTTTCACCTCTCAGAAAAACTATGTGGTTTTTCATAAAAATTGGCAAAGCAATTAAATCAAAATATTTACTATTTTGAGGCTAGGACTACATAGAACTTTGAAAAATTTTTATAAATTTATTATTTAAGGTTTTTTGCTCCAGGAAGTTGTAGGTCATGAGATTGTGACCCAAACCATGGCCAGCATTAGAAGGTGGTCCGAGGCCACCTAGGGTGACAGGTACATGGACTGCCAGGAAAATCCAGAGTAGAAAGGAAGGCCTTGCAGATTGGATTCAAGGAAGCCAGGATGGAGTTGGGAGGTAGCGGAGGGGCCTGGGAAGATGGGTGACATTTAGGCAGATGAAGAATAGGATGTGTTCTTTGAAATGACATCCACTGACATGTAGTTAGAGAAAGTGATAGGAGAAACAACCTTCTTAAAGTAGGAAGTGTATTTCTGAGCACTGATGGGAAGTCACAGTGGAAAAGTAGGCTAGGAACCTGCCAGCACCGAGTTTAGACTTTGCTTCTATGCCTTCAGAGTAAGAAAAGCAGTGTGCTGTAACATTAAGTCTGTCTGTGATCCAAACTGTGGGAAGAGGGAAAAGAGGAAAGGGAGCTGCCAAAGGAACTGCTACACTAATATAACTCAGAAGAAATAATTGAAAAATGTTTAACAGAACATATGTACCAGACATTGTGGTACATGCCTGTATCCCAATTTTAAAAAATGACTGGAGATGTAGCTCAGTGTTTCTTAATTTAATCCCCAGTGCCACACACAAAAAATTTTTTTAAACCTCCAGAAACCAAAATGTTTCTCTGCAATATGATTTATAATATCTCAAAATAGGAGCAGTCAAATATATTAAGCAACTTACATATAATAGATAAAGCCATGAGATTACAAATTAGAACAGAATTCACTCATTCAACACATACTAATTGAGAACCTAGTGCCAGGGGATAAAACAGTGAGCAAGACAGAGCCCTGCTCTTGTGGAACTTAGCCACTTCTAAATGCAGGTTAGTAGAATTCTCTATATTCACCTTGTTGAACAAACAGTGAACAGTGAATCCCCAAAACATTTTCATCTGGTAAAACTGAAGTACTTCATCCATTTAGCAACTCTGTATCTTCCACTCCTGATTTTTTTTTTAAATCACTGAACGCATTTCCTTTAGAGGATTTACAAATTGCTTACTTAACTGATTCATTCATCTATTCATTGACTTATTCAGCAAATATTGGAGGGTCTCCTGTCCTATTGTTAGTAACCATGGTGCCAAGGTTGCCCATATCATTTTAGTGGCAGACCCAGCAGCTGAGGGCAAGGATGAGTTTGGGAAGTGTGACCAGGGTGGTGTGCTGTGATCTAACACTCACAAGGTCTCTAGCTTGTTGGCACTTAGATGCCTAACCTTCCAGCAGCATAAAATGCAACCATATTCCACAATAAATAGAATCCTTGGCTTTGAAATATTTTTTTTAAAAAAAATTTTCTATGCCTTTACACAGTGCGCGGGTCCTAGAACCATATCTTTATCGCCTGTACATAAATTAAGGGGATTCCATGTTAATAAAAATAGTGCTTGATTTGTCTAGTGATGGTGAAAATTACCTGCAGCTTATGCAGTCTGGGGTAGAATTTTCCCGAGGAGAGTAAAGCAGAAGTGTCAAGACTGTGGCTGGAGTGAGGGGACTCACCTGCTGTAGGGTTCCTGCTGAGGAGATGATGCTGTAGCTTCCGCACTGCTGATCTGATTGGTCCAGACAAGCGAATGGAAGCCCCACAGCAACAGCTAGGTGGCAGCTGTGCCCAGGGGCAGGTGGCAGCATCCTGATCCCACGGGTGCCCCCATTCAGGCTAAAAGGGGACATTAGCTGGCAGATGGTAGTGGGCAGGTTGTCAGGGCCTGACCAAGCAGGCTGCAGTCCAGGGCAGAGCTCCAGCTCCCTCAGGAAACTGTAGAGCAAATGAGGAACATGAGCAGAAGCCATGGTCACAAAGATTGGGCACACGGTTGCAGTCAGGGGTAATGTTCAACCCACCGGCACAGATGTGACCAAGCCTCACCCAGAGCCTCCTGGCCAGAGTGGAGCACAGCAGACACATGGAGCCCATGTGCCTGCTAACAATGGGCCTGCAACCTTCAGCTCACCCTTGGCCCCCTTGGCTCTAGGGCTGACAGTCTCTCAGGTCAAATATCTTTGATCCTCCATCGGGGTGATAGATGTGGAGTAGTCACGGACTGACCAACACTTGTAGCAAATCACTTGCTTATCTTCTTTGAGAAATGAGTCATTAGTAAGGATCTTTTCATGCAAACAGGACACGTGGGCACGCAGCATTCACACCATGCCTGGGGAGCCCTGGAGAAAGCTCTCAGACACCAGATCAACAGGAGATGTGCTCATTCATTCATTCATTCCAGATCAGCACACAGAGGTCTGTCTAGCAGGGCCAGACTTCAGACCCTGGGTGAGAAAAGATTTTCTAAGAGATATATCTTATTTTTTTTTACTTAAATTCTTTTATTGGTACATTTTAGGTATACAATCATTTACATTTATCACTGGGTGCTTGTACCTGTACATGGTGTATCTTGGTTCTTGTTTTTTCCCATTACCTGTGTGCCCTTCACCCCCTCCAATCTTCCCTATTTACTTACTTCGTTTCCATTTTTTTTTCTTTTCTCATAATTTTTCCTTTCCATTCTTTCCTTTCCCCTTCCCCTCCCACCACCCCTAACCCTTTGGACCTTTTCCTATTTCAAATTATCAATTATTAGTTATTAATCTTTTTAGTCCTTATTTACACTCTCAGTTTCTCACACCAGAGAAACTATTCGGTATTTACACGTGTGCCTTATTTATTTCGCTTAAGAGTATGGCCTCAATATGCATCCATTTAGCTATAAATGACTCTAGTTTCTCATTCTTGATGGCTGAGTAGTACTCCATTGTATAAAAAAAAATGCATCTTTTTTATCCAGTTTCCAGTTGATGGGCACTTGGGCTGCTTCCAAGTTTTAGCTATTACAAACTGTGCCACAATAAACATGGGTGCACATATATCTCTGTGGTATGATTCTTTTAATTCTTTTGGGGAAGATACACAGCAGGGGAGTAGCTGGGTCAAATGGTACCTCCAGCCCGAGGTCTTTGAGATATCTCCATGCTGATTTCCACAGTGGTTACACCAGTCTGCACTCCCACCAACAATGGAGAAGGGTTCCTTTCTTTCCACACTCTCGCCAGCATTTGTTACTGGTTGATTTCTTGATAGCAGCCACTCTTTCTGGGGTGAGGTGGAATCGCAGTGTTGTTTTCATTGGCATCTCTCAAATGACCAGTGATGCTGAACAGCTTTTCATATGTTTATTTCCTGCTTTTACTTCTTCATCTGAGTAATGTCTGTTCATTTCAGATGCCCATTTTTGAATTGGGTCTTTATATTTGGGGGGTCTGTTTTTTTCAGTTCTTTGTATATTCTAGATAGTATCCCTTTGTCCGAGTTACAACGGCTAAAAAATTTTTCCCACATTGTAGGCTGTCTGTTAGCTCTGTTGGTGGTTTCTCTTGCAGTGCAGAAGCTTTTTAATAAGATGAAATCCCAGTTGTTGATTCTTTCTGCTAGTTCCTGTGCTATTGAGGTTTTGTTCATAAAGTCTTTTCCTATGCCAATATCTTCAAGAGTTCTACCTAACCTATCTTCCAGCAAGTTCAGTGTTTCTGTCTTAATATTTAGATCTTTAATCCACTTAGATCTTAGTTTAGTGCATGGTGATAGATATGGGTCTAGTTTTAATCTCTGGCAGGTTGAAATCCAGTTTTTCCAACATCATTTATTGAACAGGCTATCTTTCCTCCAATGTTGGTGGTTGGCTCCTTTGTCAAAGATGAGTGGCTGAGTATGTCTGAAGTTGTTTCTGCATCTTCTAATCTATTCCACTTCTTATCTATTCCTTGGGTCTGTTTCTTTGCCAGTACCATGCTGTTTTTATCACAGTAGCTTTGTAGTATAGTTTCAAGTTGGGTATTGTGATACCACCAGCCATGTCTCTGTTGCCCAGAATTGCTTTTGCTATTCTAAGTCTCTTATGGTTCCAAATGACTTTTTGGACTGTTTTCTCTAGTTCTATGCAGTATATTGTTGGGATTTCAATTGGCATTGCATTAAATCTATATAGCAGTTTGGAAGTATGGCCATTTTCACTGTATTGATTCTTCCTACCCAGGAACAAGGGATGTCTTTCCATTTTCTTGTATCCTCCTTGATCTCCTTTTTCAGGGTGCTGTAGTTTTCAGTGCAGGGGTCTTTTGCTTCCTTTGTTACATTGATTCCTAGATATTTCATTTTTTTGGATGCTATTGTAAAAGGAATTGTCTCCCTAATTTCTCTTTCAATGAGTCTGCTATTTGTGTTTAAGAAGGCTACTGTTTTTTGAGTGTTGACCTTATATCCAGCTACTCTACTGAATCTGTCAATTGAGTCCAGAAATCTTTTGGTAGAGTTTTTTTGGGTCTTCTTTGTAAAGTATTATATCATCAGCAAATAATGACAGTTTAACTTCTTCCTTTTCCATCTTTATTCCTTTTATTTCTTTCTCTTTTCTAATTGCTGTGGCTAATGTTTCCAGAACTATATTGAACAGGAGTGGTGATAGTAGGCATCCTTGTCTTGTTCCTGGTTTTAGCATGAAAATTTTCAGTTTTTGACTATTTAGTATGATGTTGGCTGTTGGTTTTTCATAGATAGCCTTAATCAGGTTGAGATAAAGACCTTCTATTCCAATTTTCTGTAGGGTTTTTATCATGAATGGGTGTTAGATTTTGTCGAATGCCTTTTCTGCATCTATTGAGATGATCATATGGGTTTTGTCCTTGACTCTGTTAATATAGTGTATTACATTTATTGATTTACGAATGTTGAACCATCCTTCCATCCCTGGGATAAATCCGACTTGGTCAGGGTGTGTGATCTTCTTGATGACCTTCTGTATTCTGTTTGCCACTATCTTGTTGAGGATTTTTGCATCTATGTTCATTAGGGAGATTGGCCTGTAGTTCTCTTTTTGGGTTGGGTCTTTCCCTGGTTTTGGAATCAAAGTAACACTTGCTTCCAGGAAAAAATTTGGAAACCTTGCTTCCCTTTCAATTTCCTTGATGAGTTTAAAGAGTAATGGCAAGGCCAGGGATTTAGCTCAGTGGTTTTGCCGCCTGCTGTGCAAGCACAAGGACCCGAGTTCGATCCCTGGTACCAAAAAACAAAACAAAACAAAAAAAGAGTAATGGCTATAGTTCCTCTTTAAACGTCTTGTAGAATTCAGCAGTGAAGCCATCAGGACCTAGGCTTTTCTTTGTTGGTAAATTTTTTATACATTTTCAATTTCACACATTGTTATTGGGGTGTTTAGAAGTTCTATATCTTCTTCATTTGACTTTGGCAATTCGTATGTATCTAGGAATCTGTCCATTTGTTCTGTGTTTTCCATTTTATTAGAGTACAGGTTCTCAAAGTAGGTATTGATGATCCTCTGGATTTCTGCTGGTTCTGTTGTGACTTCCCCTTTTTTGTTCTTAATTGCATGGATTTGAGTCTTTCATTTTTTTGATAAGGTTGGCTAAAGGTTTATCGATTTTATTTATTCTTTCAAAAATCCAACTCTTTGATTCATTAATTTTTTTGTATCATTCTCTTAGTCTCCATTGCATTGATTTCTGCTCTGATCTTTATAATTTCCTCTCTTGTGTGGGCTTTGGGTTTGTTATGCTCTTCTTTTTCTAGGAGCTTGAGGATCTGCATTAGGTTATTTAACTGAATTCTCTCTGTTGTCCTAATATGGGCATTCAGTACTATGAATTTCCCATGTAGAACTGCTTTCATTGTGTCCCATAGATTCCTAAATGTTGTGCTGGTATCATCATTTACTTGTAGAAACTGTCTAATTTCTTCTTTAATTTCCCCTGTGACCCATTGGTTGTTCAGGAGGGTGTTATTCAATTTCCAGGTGTTTGTGGGAGTTTTGCAGTTTCTTATGTTATTGATCTCCAATTTTATTGTATTGTGGTCTGATAATATACAGGGGGTAATTTCAGTTCCTTTACATTGATTTAGACATGTTCTGTGAGCTAGCATGTGGTCTATTTTGGAGAAAATAAGATACAGCTCAGTGGTAGAGCACTCCTGGGTTTAATCCTAGTACCACATACACCTACACAAATCAAAATCCTCATAATGAAAAATTGAATCAGGAATGTTGAGAATGTTGAGGACAACCTTGGATAATTGCCCCAAACTACAAAGAAATGACTAGGAAATGAAAACAATGAAAAAAACAATAAATATAGAAGTTCTTGAGAAAGAATACATGATAAGTAAAGCAATAATCAAAGCTGCTTTAAGAAAGCTTTCTTGACCCTAAAAAGAAAAAAATCTGAATATGCAAATTAAAATAGGTATTCATGCTTTTGTGAAAATTGATAGAGATTCATAGGTAGATAAATCCTGGAAAATTTTGGGGGGTACCCAAAGACAGACTTCTATCTGGTCCCAAAAGAAACTACAGATGGTCTGACACAAAAATTACAAAAACCCAATTTTATCTTTTCAACAATAAATACCATAAAGCAAACAGAACAAAGTATATGGAATTTAGGGGGGAGGAGAAAGGGACTGGATGTAAAGTTGAGAGGTGAGAGCATGCTACAGACATATGTTCTCTTTCTACACAAAGCAACAGAAAGACATGCTTAGACATTCACAATTCAGAAAGCACTATGAATATACTTTGCACTAGAACTCAGTGAGCAATAAGTCAAAATTAACAATTCCAGAATAGGAAAATCCTGAAATAAAGAAGCTGACAGTAAACCCTTGAACTAATTAAATGTGAGATTTAATTTACAAAAAAATTTCATGTCGATAACTTTGGAGATGGTACACCATATAGAAATAGATGATGTAACATATAAAAATTAAGTTTGATTTCAATTCTCTTTATGATTTTCATATTTATTAAATATTTGACAGTTATGTTGCCTAATTCTATATCTTATTTTAAATTAAATTTTATGACAAACATTTAATTTTCTCATAGCAAGTAGAAAATATGAGCAAATATTCATTCAGTCTTAGATGAGAAAAACCTTTAACACAGAGAACAGCTGAACAAGACACAAAGGAAGATGATGGGGTTTACTGATGGATAATTATATCCTCTTCAGATATAGAATGACTTCAGAAAAAACACACATATCTCAATTGATAAGGCTCATTGGAGAATAGAGCTGATATCTGTTATCCCCCAGAATTAATCTTAACCATCAATACTGGCAGGAAGGTCAAGCCCAGACTGTCCTTTGGGTCCAAACACAGCTCCTGTGAGCTTTATCATGGAGTTCAGACAACTTGAGTTCAGAGAGGTTGAGAGTTCAGAATTTTACCACCTGAATTCACCATTCTTTCTCCCTTGAGAACTGAAGAGGGAAAGAGAGAGGAAGTACCCTCTTGATGCTAGGGGAATAGACGCTATCTGAAACAAAAATTGAGAGACTTGGTACGTAATTTTAAATTGTTTATTAAAGACCTCATACAATTAAACAAAAAACTGGTAAATATTTGAAACAAACCAGATAATGGAGCAATATCATTATTATATAAAGAACACTTACAAATTAGTAAGTAAAACTACTAGATTGGTATAAGAACTGGAAGACAATTCAAAGAAATTCATTGAATTCAACCAGATAAGAAATATGGAAAAAGCTCAATATTGAGAATAAAAACAGGGAAATTAAAGTACTAAGGATATTTTACTTTTCACCTGTGATTTTCTGATAAATGTTTATTGTATTCCTGTTGTATGTGAGAAATTGTACTGTGTTGGGAATACATGGCTGAAAAAATATCTATCACTCAGAGGTTAACAGTTTAATGAAACAGGCAAGTCAGGTTTTTTTTTGATAATTACCAGTATATGAGTGAGTATGCTGTTAGGTAGACAGAGAATGCACCACAATGAAATAAAAATTGACTATTCATTTCAGATAGCATTAATGTTTGTGAAGCTTTGATAAGTTAAACATATTTCTTACACTGATAGTTGTAGGTAAATTAGTGTACAATTTAAGAATATGTATCAAGAACATTTTAAATGTCCATATCCTTGAATCCTGTCATTTCATATGAATACAAAGATTTTACATAAACACCTATGATATCTTCATATATGCATTATTTGTACTATTGAAAAGGAAAAACAATAGGAAGAACTTATAATAGGGAAATAATTAATTATGGTAAGTACACTGATGAACCATTCAAAATGTTGCATTCCAATATCAGTAAGGGTGAGAGCTAGCATTTGGGTGCCGTGTATCTGTCGTTATAAATATGTAAATTCCGCCCAGTGGGCTCTCAGCCATCAATTTTTGGCTGAAGCAGAAGTGGGTTCTCCATGCTATCTCTGTTTTTGCCATGGCAGCCATGGAGGACTTAATTTGAGATGGTGAAACCACAGGATGGAAACAGCCAGTTACTTGGAGGGGACTTACCTGAGAGAGTCACCCAACTCCCAGTAGATTTCATGTGAGCAAGAAAATTAATTTGTCTATGTTCTCTGGGACCTCAGTGTCTATCTACTACCACAATAGTAAATCTGACTTCGACTAAGACAGTCTATAACACTATGTAACCTTACTGTTAAGGAGAGCTTTCAAGAGTTCTGTAATGGTTTTTGGCAATTTCTTGGAAAGTTTCATACAGTGATCAAAGTTTCCTTTTGGAATGTGATATTCAACATATTTGTGCCTCTTGAAAACTCCCATTTTAACATTTTTGACACATTCCTCAGTTATTAATATAATTTCATTTTCCAAAAGCTTTATTTCTATTTCTTTGATATAGAAAAAATGAATATATTTTATTTTTTCTTTATTTGTTCCTATATCATTTCAGTGTAGTAGAAATGCAATGTATTTATTATACAAAATAAAAATAATACAACTTTAAAACTATCTGATGAAGACTGACTCCATCATAAGTCCATAGTAATGTACTGGCTACTACACAGGGTCCTACACTATTTCAGAGTGCCTGTGACAATTAATCTTGATTGTCAACTTGGATGAATTGGGAGATGCCTAGGAGATTAGTAAAGCACACTTCTGGGTGAGTAGGGGTGCGGGTTTCCAGAGATGACTGACCTATAGGCCAGCAAACTGAGGGAGGAAGACTACTTACAACTCAATGTCAATGTCAGCCCTGATTGTGGAAGACACCATCCAATAGGCTTGAAGCCCAGATGGAACAAAAAGCAGGAGGAGGAAGTCAGCACTTCTGAGCTCTTTTCCTGACACTCTGCTTCTCAGCTGCCATGAGGTAAATAGCTTTCCTCCACTAGGCGTTTCTGCCATACTGTGTCTCAATATCCACAGACCTAAACTAGTGGAGCCAACTGACCATGGACTGAAACCTCTGAAGCTATAAGCCAAAATAAACCTTTCCTCCTTTAAGTTATTATAGATATTTTGTCCTAGTGACAGAAAGGTGGTTAATATAATAACATGATTATTGCCAACAAGACTAAACCTAGAGGCTGGGGGTGTAAGGTGCTTACCTAACATGTGCAAGGCCCTGGGTTTGATATCTAACACTGCAAAAAAAAACCAAAACCCTAAACCAAAGAGAAAATAGTGGACCCCTTGATTGACCAAATTTTCCAATGTTTTCTTCTGGGCAAGAGGCTTAATACCTGATCATGAGTTTTAGAATTGGGATATTAACACTGGAAACTTGAGCTCGCTAACTCAATCCTGAACTCCTCATTTCCTTAAATGAAGTCTGTAAGCCAGTGTAGAAGAAGTATCAGCCACTGCCTTCTTCTAATGGGGTGTCCACAGTAGTTGTGGTTGTCAACAGTGAATGCTACATATAGACATCACAGAAACTCAGTCAAATAAAGATACTTAACAGGTTTCCTACACACGCCTTATCCTAAAACTCAGGGGTGTCCAATTGGCTATCCCCAAGACAATTCACCCTGAGAGTATTTCTCTTACCCATTCTCCCTTAAACCATAACCCAGGCAATAATTTATACAGCTAGATACATTTTCTAAGTCTCTGGGAACATTCCCAAAATAGACCTTTAAATAGGCTTTTAACCAGTGTGTCCACCAAGACCACAAGCACTGTGTGCTTTGGTTGGGCCACAGTGTTGCTCTACTTGCAGAAATACTTTGTGGCGCAAACCCATGCCAGTATCTGACCAGACTGGGGAATATCCTGAGTTTCAAAGTCCCTGCAATCCTGCTCACCACCCAATGTCAGCCCACTCAATGAGCTTCTATATGGAGGAGTTTTAGTCTTGCAAATCAGAAGGAAACACCAACATTAATTATGGGCTATGGTCAACACAAAACTAGCTAAGGGTCAATTGCTTCCTATAATCCCACAGCTTTTTTTCCCACCTAGAAAGCACATTGGAAATTAAATATTCCAGAATAACTAACATTTACTTTTTTTAACAGCACCAGAGATGGAACTCAGGACCTTGGAAATGCTAGTAAATCTTTTTTAAAAATTAACTATTTTTATTGTAAAAAATTATTTGCCACACATTTCAGAACTGATGAGGATGCACGTCTGTGCCTCAATGTAGGCATTAAGAGCGACTAGTGTAGGTTAGAATTTAAGTTTGACAAATAAACTTCTGGTCCCTTCTTCATCATTGCCATGGTCAGCCTGGTTCTCTTCCCTTGCACTTTCTCTTCTGTTTGACTCTATGTCCGCTCCCTATTCTGAATCTGTCATCTGCCAGACCAACAAACCCCATCCTTCACTGGACCCTATGCCAATGGACCCTTCAGTGTTTAAAGGAATCTCCACAGTCAACCTTGTCTGCACTCGGGAGGCTGAGGCACAAGGATTGCCATGGCTTCAAGGCCAGCCTGGGCTACACAGGAGACCCTGTCTTTAAAAAAAAAAAACACAGAAAAACAAAAAATAAAGACAACCATGTAAGGTATACTGATTCCCATTGGCCTAAGGGAATGAAACCAAAGTGTGCATTAATGAGAGAACTTTCTGGCCCTTGAATCAAAGCATTTTCTTGTAGCAGCTTTCCTGCTAACTGCTTGTACCTCACAGAGACCAGGCCTGTATCACAAGGAGGACACTTAGCAATTTGGGACATTGGGCTTTGGAGGACAAAATACAGAGGCCAGGTCTCCTCCTGTCAAATGCAGACATCATACAATGAAGCTTCTTAAGACTTTGCTCATATACAATCTGACTCTGCTCTATCTCCTCTCTTCTTTAATCCCAGACTTGCCTTGCAAGTGGGTTACTTGCAACCATGTGTGTGATTCTATTTCTCCTGTGGCTTGGTGGGGGAGGCTTTTCCCATCCACCCTGCAGCCTCCTGGCCACATCCACACACTGCCTTTGCTCTGCTTCTGCTCCTCCCATGTTGGTGCTCGCACTTCACAGCTAGGATGGGACAACTACAGGAGGCATAGATCATAATTTTGGTTTTTCATTTTAGAGGACTTTTCCAATCATATTTGTAATGGGATTGTGTTAGATCAGATTTCCATTGCTGTGACAAAATACCCAAACAAATCAACTTAAAAGGAGGAAAGGTTTATTTTGGCTCACAGTTTCAGAGGTTTCAGTCCATGGTCAGGGTCAGTTGGTTCCATTGTTTTGGGCCTGTGATGAAGCAAAACATCACGAAGGGCAGCACATAGTGGAGTAGAGTTGTTCATTGCATGGTAGCAGAGAAGCAAAGAGAGAGGAAGCCTCCAGAGTCCTGACCCAATATACCCTTCAAAGGCTTACCTTCAATAACCTAACTTCCTTCCAGTAGGCCCGACCTCCTAAAGGTGCCAGCACTTCCCAGTAGCACCACAGACTGGGAACCAAGCTCTCAACATATAAACCTTAGGGAGGGGGAGAGGAGACTTCAGATTCAGACTGGCAGAGTTGAATTGTGAACCCCTAAAAAGTGGTGAATACTTAACCCCCAGTATCTGTGAATGTGACCTGAATGGGAAATAGGTTCTTCACAGGTGATCAAGTTAAGATGAGAATATGATGGTAGACTCTAATCCAATAGGACTCTCGCCTTATAAAATGTGGAGACAGACATACACAGAAGGAAGGTGATGTGAAGACACAAAAGGACGCTACAACCCAAGGAATGCCTGTGGCTGCCAGAAGCGAGGGCAGAGGCATGGGACAGATCTCTCTTAGTCTTGAGAAGGCATCAACTCTTCTGGCATCTTGATTTCAGAGTTCCAGCCTTCAGAACTGTGAGACCACAGATTTCTGTTAACTAAGCCATCCAGTTTGTGGTGTTTGGTTATGGAAGCCCTCAAAAGCTAATACAACATTCTACAAGGTATCAGTGATTTCCTTAAGTAATAAAAAATGGTATTGAAGGGAGAAAGAATGTATCGGTGGTGGAGTGATATGACACAATACATATGAAGAATGTTCCCTGGTTTTAAACTTGGCATATAAAATGATGATTGACTATTATCTAAAAACAACACAGTATTATTGTCAAAAACTTCTTAATATCTTATATAAACAATCTTCTTCTGGCATTTTGACTTTTTATTCTGTACTCCATTATAAATGTGACTATTTTTATCCTTTAGCATTTGAAATGAGGTTATCACAATATTCAGTTCTCTAAAAAAGCAAAAATGTAATAATTTAATATAATCAAAGATGCCACATCAAAATTGGTAGAAATTTTATTATAGTTTCTTATTTGTCATGGAATAACATTTGCTAGTTTATTAGGAAAACAGCCTTAATAACTAAAAGACATCCAAAGGATATATCAATTTTTAGTGTGGTATTTTATTTTCTCCTTCACTTTATTAAAAATTAATAGAGATCTAAGCGCTCTTGAGGGGATTTAAAACCCATCAAATACACAAAATCTCAACTGGGGCAGCCTCTGAGAAGGGGTTTGATGATGTGGAATGATGGGGAGACATATTTTGCATGATCTGCCCTTTTGTACTGTTAGAATTGGTTACTTTGTGAGTGTATTTTTTTTTTAATTTGAGGAAGCCTAGCCAGCTAAAAAATAAAATCATTCAGTAAATATCAAAACAGACAGAAGGTTTTTACAGTTGGTGAGAGAATTGTAAAGATTAAAGAACTATTATGGATCCAATCACAGTCTTTATAAAATAAGAAAGTTTGAAATGGTGTGGGTTGGGAATGATGCTAATAAAATGCATAGATTCAATGAATGATCACCAGATAGGAAAGGAGCCCCAAATCTGTAGGGATACTAGAAACATGAGAGAAAGCTTTTATACATTGCAAACCTGCAAAGCCATGCACAGGGGTCAGTAAGTGATAGCTGATACCACTAATGAATGACTGCCTTGGTCTTGATGATTGGCACTTGAGCATCATGCTGGAGATGAAGTGTAGCCATGGAACAAGCATTAGACTGGTTAGCAGATTCTCTTTGAACATTGCCATTGCTAATTAACCATATGAATCTAGGCAAGTTATTTAATCACCATGCTTTTTGCTCTCCTCAACTCTAAAACAAGGAGGATGGAGGAGATGATCATTGCTTTAAGTTCACTTCCAGCTCTGATTTTCTGGCTGTCAAATGGCTACTGAAGGACCAATCATTAAAAACTCTATGTATCCACTTACCTACTGAGGTGTGACAATAATGTCCATGTGAAAAATAGAAATGGAGCCTAATATTAATCTCACTATGCCTCTCTTAATTGTTAAAAAATAATTCTTGTCCTGGCCACACCACGGTGAGGTCCCAGGAGCGGCTTGGAGCCCTGCCTCCATCTGGCGCTACGCTTAGCTGCTCAGGAGCCTGCAAGGCTCAGTTCCACTCCCCCCTACCCTCGCCTTCCGGCTCTTCTGCTACCTGGTCCTACACTACAGAGGCACAGGGGATTATACTTCACAGAGTTAAATGTGATACATTAATAACTACCACAAATTGTCATTTTCTAAGCTGTGCTTGATGCTATGGTATTGCTGATTGTATCATTTGGCCTAACATGTTTTGACTGATCTAATCAGTTTTCCTTCCTGGTATAAGGAAAATAAAATAGCCTGAGAGTCATTAGAGCCTCAAAACCTAAAGACAAGCCATATCTGGAAGACATCTCTGAAAAGCAAACATTCCACAGGGGTTTTAAACACAAGCAACAAAGATACCTGCATTAAGCAATTTTACAATATCAACCCAGGAATTAAACCAAGGACAGTACCAAAAACAAAAATGAAAAGACACTTAAGCAAGGTACAAATGCAAGCTTCCATGCCACAAAAAGGAAATTCTGGGGGAAATGAGGTGGAAAAGTCTAATAATCAACCACCTGGACACCCTGAACTGATAGCACAGGAAGTAACAAAGCAGATGCATGAGGCTCTAGAAAAATTCAAAGCAGAAATAATCTCCCAGATAAATACAGATATGGTGAGCAAAGTGAAAGACATGATTAGAAGCTCTAGAGCAGAAACAGATAAGAAAATAGATGAGATCAGAAACATGCTGGAAGCCATGAATGCTCAGCATAAGAAAGAAATGGAAAACATGATCCCCCAACATAAGAAAGAAATGAAATCCATGAAACAGATTCAAACAGATATTCAGGACATTAAAAACTCCATTGAAAGCATGCAGAGCAGACTAAGAGAATCTGAAGATAGAATATCAGATATAGAAGATAGGATTGCAGTTAAGGACCATGAAAACAGAGATTTCTTAAAGATAGTAAGGGACCATGAGAAATCAGTCCAACAGCTGCTGGATGATGCAAAGATGAATAACATAAGACTGATAGGAGTCCATGAAAAAACAGGAGAAAATACAATTGACATAAAAAACTGTTCACAGAAGTAATAGTAGAAAACTTCCCAGACAGAGGTGGAGAATTGGACATACAGTTAAGTGAGGCATATAGAACTCCAACTAGCCATGATCAAAAAAAAAATCTACACCTAGACAGATAATAGTCAAGATCCTAGAACCCCAACAGAAGAACAAAATCCAACAGGCAGTTAGAGAAAAGAAACAAATCACCTACAAAGGAAAGCCCATCAGAATCACAGCAGACTTCTCAACACAAACCCTCAAATCAAGGAGAGCCTGGAGTGAAGTAGTTCAAGCCCTAAAAGAGAATAACTTCCAACCTAGACTGTTGCATCCTGCAAAATTATCGTTCAAAATCGATGGGGAAATTAGACACTTTTACGACAAAGAACACCTGAGAAATTTCATGAACACCAAACCAGAACTCCAAACAATTTTATGCAATATCCTGGAAAAAGACAATGAAGGTCACAACTCCATGAGGGCCAACAGAGAGAAGACACCATGCAAGGTAAGGCTCTAAAGGGAAAGGGGGAAAAATAAGAAATAAAAGAGCCAACAATAATAAAACATCATGGCAAGAATGAGTCAATATCTATCAATTATAACTATCAATGTTAATGGCCTCAATTCACCAATCAAAAGAAACAGACTGTAAGAATGGATTAAGAAGCAAAACCCAGCAATATGCTGTTTACAAGAAACACACCTAACTCAAAAGGAAATTCATAGACTGAAAGTAAAAGGATGGAAAACAGTTCTCCAGGCAACAGGATCCCAGAAAAAAGCAGGGATAGCAATCTTATTTGCAGAAAAAGTAGATTTCAAATCAAAACTAATTAAGAGACAAAGATGGTAACTACATCCTTGTGAAGGGAACAATCCAAGAGGAAGAGATGACAATCCTAAATATTTATGCACCAAATACGAATGCCCCCAACTATACAAAACAAATATTAATGGACATGAAAAAGCAAATAAACAATAACATAATCGTAGTGGGGGACCTCAACACCCCTCTATCACAAATAGACAGATCATCTAGACAAAAAATTAACAATGAAATTCTAGAACTGAACCAAGCTATTGAACAAATGGACTTAAGAGATGTTTATAGAGTGTTCCACCCCACAAAATCAGAATAAACATTCTTTTCAGCTGCACACTGGTCATTCTCCAAAATAGATCATATGCTAGCTCATAGGACATATCTAAGTAAATGAAAAAGAATTGAAGTTACCCCCTGTATATTATCAGACTATAGTGCAATAAAATTGGAAATCAATAACATAAGAAACCTCAAAACACCCACAAACACCTGGAAATTGAATAACACCCTCCTGAACAACCAATGGGTCACAGGGGAAATTAAAGAAGAAATTAGACATTTTCTACAAGTAAATGATAATGCCAGTACAACATACAGGAATCTGTGGGACACAATGAAAGCAGTTCTACGTGGGAAATTCATAGCACTGAATGCCCATATTAGGACAACAGAGAGAATTCAGTTAAATAACCTAATGCAGATCCTCAAGCTCCTAGAAAAAGAAGAGCATAATAAACCCAAAGCCTACACAAGAGAGGAAATTATAAAGATCAGAGCAGAAATCAATGCAATGGAGACTAAGAGAATGATACAAAAAAATTAATGAATCAAAGAGTTGGTTTTTTGAAAGAATAAATAAAATCGATAAACCTTTAGCCAACCTTATCAAAAAAAGGAAAGAAAAGGCACAAATCCATGCAATTAAGAATGAAAAAGGTAAAGCCACAACAGATCCAGCAGAAATCCAGAGGATCATCAATACCTACTTTGAGAACCTGTACTCTAATAAAATGGAAAACACAGAAGAAATGGACAGATTCCTAGATACATACGTATTGCCAAAGTTAAATGAAGAAGATATAGAACTTCTAAACACCCCAATAACAATGTGTGAAATTGAAAATGTATAAAAAATTTACCAACAAAGAAAAGCCTAGGTCCTGATGGCTTCACTGCTGAATTCTACAAGACGTTTAAAGAGGAACTATAGCCATTACTCTTTTTTTGTTTTGTTTTGTTTTTTGGTACCAGGGATCGAACTCGGGTCCTTGTGCTTGCACAGCAGGCGGCAAAACCACTGAGCTAAATCCCTGGCCTCGCCATTACTCTTTAAACTCATCAAGGAAATTGAAAGGGAAGCAAGGTTTCCAAATTCTTTCCTGGAAGCAAGTGTTACTTTGATTCCAAAACCAGGGAAAGACCCAACCCAAAAAGAGAACTACAGGCCAATCTCCCTAATGAACATAGATGCAAAAATCCTCAACAAGATAGTGGCAAACAGAATACAGAGGGTCATCAAGAAGATCATACACCCTGACCAAGTCGGATTTATCCCAGGTACAAAAACCACATGATCATCTCAATAGATGCAGAAAAGGCATTTGACAAAATCCAGCACTCATTCATGAAAAAAACACTACAAAAAATTGGAATAGAAGATCTTTATCTCAACCTGATTAAGGCTATCTATGAAAAACCAACAGCCAACATCATACTAAATGGTCAGAAACTGAAAACTTTCACGCTAAAATCAGGAACAAGACAAGGATGCCCACTATCACCACTCCTGTTCAATATTGTTCTGGAAACATTAGCCATAGCAATTAGACAAGAGAAAGAAATAAAAGGAATAAAGATAGGAAAGGAAGAAGTGACACTGTCATTATTTGCTGATGATATGATACTTTATATAGAAGACCCAAAAAACTCGGTCAAAATCTTATAGACCTAATTGACAGATTCAGTAGAGCAGATGGAAATGGGTCAACACTCAAAAGACAATAGCCTTCTTATATGCAAATAGCAGACCCACTGAGAGAGAAATTAGGGAGACAATTCCTTTTACAATAGCATCTAAAAAAATGAAATATCTAGGAACAACCTAACAAAGGAAGCAAAAGACCTCTACACTGAAAACTACAGCACCCTGAAAAGGAGATTGAAGAGGATATAAGAAAATGGAAAGATATCCCTTGTTCCTCGGTAGGAAGAATAAATATGGTGTAAATGGCCATACTTCCAAAACTGCTATATAAGTTTAATGCAATACCAATTGAAATTCCAACAATATACTTCACAGAACTAGAGAAAACAATCCAAAAATTCATTTGGAACCATAAGAGGCCTAGAATAGCAAAAGCAATTCTAGGCATCAGAGACATGGCTGGTGGTATCACAATACCCAATTTGAAACTATACTACAAAGCTACTGTAATAAAAAACAGCATGGTACTGACAAAGAAACAGACCCAAGGATCAGTGGAATAGATTAGAAGATGCAGACACAACTACAGACATACTCAGCCACCTCCTCTTTAACAAAGGAGCCAACCACCCTCATTGGAGAAAAGATAGCCTGTTCAATAAATGGTGTTGGAAAAACTGGATTTCAACCTGCCAAAGATTAAAACTAGACCCATACCTATCACCATGCACTAAACTAAGATTGAAGTGCATTAAAGAGCTAAATATCAAGGCAGAAACAATAAACTTGCTGGAAGATAAGTTAGATAGAACTCTCAATGACATTGGCATAGGAAAAGACTTTATGAACCAATTTTCAGTAGCATGGGAGCTAACACAAAGAATCAACAACTGAGATCTCATCTTATTAAAAAGCTTCTGCACTGCAAGAGAAACCACCAACAGAGCTAAGAGACAACCTACAATATGGGAAGAAATTTTTAGCAGCTGTGCCTCAGACAAAGGTCTACTATCTAGAATATATAAAGAATTGAAAAAAATCAGACCCCCCAAATTCAAAGACCCAATTCAAAAATGGGCATCTGAAATGAACAGACATTTCTCAGACAAAGAAGTAAAAACAGCAAATAAATATATGAAAAGCTGTTCAGCATCACTGGTCATTCGAGAGATGCCGATGCAAACAACACCGAGATTCCACCTCACCCCAGAAAGAATGGCTGCTATCAAGAAATCAACCAATAACAAATGCTGGCAGGGGTGTGGAAAGAAAGGAACCCTTCTCCTTTGTTGGTGGGAGTGCAGACTGGTGCAACCACTGTGGAAATCCGTATGGAGATACCTCAAAGAACTAGGACTAGAGGTCCCATTTGACCCAGATATTCCCCTACTGGGTATCTTCCCCAAAGAATTAAAAGAATTGTACCACAGCGATATATGTGCACCTATATTTATAGTGGCACAGTTTGTAATAGCTAAAGTTTGGAAACAGCCCAAGTGCCCATCAACTGGAAACTGGATAAAGAAGATGTGGGGTATTTTTTAAATAAAATCGAGCATTACTCAGCCATAAAGAATGAGAAAGTAGAATCATTTATAGCTAAATGGATGCATATTGGGGCCATACTCTTAAGTGAAACAAATAAGACACACGTGTAAATACCAAATAGTTTCTCTAGTGTGAAAAACTGAAAGTGTAAATAAGGATGAAAATGATTAAAACAAATAATTGATAATTTGAAATAGGAAAAGGTCCAAAGGGGTAGGGGTGGCGGGAGGGGAAGGGGAAAGGGAAGAAGGGAAAGAAAAAATTATAAGAAAAAAAATGGAAACAAAGTCTATGTAAATAGGGAAGGGTGGAGGGGGTGAAGGGCGCATAGGTAATGGGGGAAAAATAAGAACCAAGATGCATCATGTAGAGGTACAAGCACCCAATGATAAATGTAAATGTATTGTATACCTAAAATGTACCAATTAATATATAAAATACATATATATATATACATATATATATAAAATAATTCTTGTTCTTCAGAGCATCCTGTTAGGGGTAAATTGATCAGTGAAGGGTCAGATGATTGGCTTGGTCCTCAGACCTTTAGTAAGACAGCTTCTCTTTTCCTGTTCTTCTTCACTCTTGGTGTGCATCTCTCACAGGAGTTCTAGGGAATCCGCTGAGACAGTCCTCAGAGATGCCATTGTGGGAGGACATGGGCAACAACACAAGAAAGTACCTGCCTGCTGGGATCCCATCCTAATGCTCCAACTTAGCCTTGAGTGCCTTTCTTCTTTTCCTGGCACTTCCCTTCATTTATCCCCTTCTCCTTTTAATGCCTGTCATTCTTCCTCAGTCCTCTCGTTCTTCTCCTCCACTTTTTAATGTCCTCTGAGTGGCTACTACTGGTCTACATTAGACTGTGCAAATCTACCACAGAATAATTCAGGAAAACTTCTTTTGTGAGCTATTTTCTTTTGGCTTGTGCTTTTGACCAAGAAGCAAAACCACTTGCTCCACTCATATTCAAGATTTTCTCATCTGTTTTTCTCCACATATCACACATATATAGAGAGGGGAGGCTTTACTCTATTAATAACATCCCCATCGTCTATGTGAGTAGTAATATGACCTTTGTGTGTGAATTAGGTGCTTAGAGCATATCCTCCTGTCTCGGAGCTTCACTGACTTTCGGCTACTGCACCCAAATGAGCTGATACTTGGGGGCAGTAGCTTTGGTGGGGAATAGAAGAAAAGAATTGTTCTCTGGTGACTAAGTTTTCATAATTGTTTGGGATCCCTAAAAACTAATGTCTGAGAAGAAGATGTAAGAATGGTACCTATTAGAAGGGTCAAGGGATGCTTGTTTTTATAGAATTAGAGATGAAGAGGAATTTAGTAAATAGAGGAATAGTCCTCAGTTGTTTAACTCTGGATTGAGAAATTATATGTTCCATTCTTTTAGATGAATGAATTTTAGAGCCATATTGGATCTTCAGAGTAATCTAGTGTGGATACTAATTTGATAGTTGAGTAAGATGAAACAAAGTATTGTAGTTAAACAATTCTGCCATGCCCATAGTAGTAGGGCTAGATTTGAATCCAGAGCTCTTAATATCCTTACAAGGTCCTCTTCCTCTTTCTCTATCATATTTAACACAAGTAAGTAAGCTCTTGCTATATATGGTTTTTCAAACTGATTCAAGGTAACATTCAGACAAACTTAAATCTGATACATCTACAATGTATATAATGGCAGTAATGCAGAGAAAGCATGTTGATATATAAATGTGAAGTGTTATTCTTCTCATTTATAAAGTGGGTGATGTCATCCACATTTTAAAGATAATGCCGAAACTAGGATTATGAGAAGTTGGATCTTTAAAAACCTTTTTAACATTTTTTTTTATTTTATTTTGTGCTTAAGGATGCTTAACATGAGATCCATTCTTTGTTTTTTGTTAAGGTACTCAGGGACTTTGTATTTGCACTGAGTTGCATCCCCAGCTAGACTTTTTTGTTTTTTTATTTATTTTTATTTTTATTTTGGGACAGAGTCTCACTAAAATGCTCAGATGGGGCTCAAACTTTTGATATTCCCGCCTCAGCCTCCTAGAGTGCTGGGATTACAGGCACGTGATCCAAAGAACCATGGCCAGCTGAGTTCTATCCTCTGAGATCCTTAAGTTCATAATATGATATTGCTATTATGGACGTAGCATTGTAGAGATCTCTAGAATGGATTCATCTTGTATAACTGAAGTGTTAGACCTGTCCCTCAGCACCTCCCCACATTGCCTTCTTCCTACCCCTGGCTACCATCATTTATCCTTTGCTTCTATGAGTTCGACTGCTTTGGATTCCTCACGTAAGTGCAATCAGGCAGTATTTTTCCTTTTGTGACTGGCTTGTTGCATTAGTATAATGTTCTCAAGGTTCAACCTTGCCACATATTGCAGGGCTTCCTTCTATTTAAAGTCTGAGTAGTATTTATTGACTAGAGCATGTCAGACCCAGCATAGAAATCTGTGTCTTGAGATATTGGGTACTTTCCTTTTCCCTCCCCAACTCCACATACAAAGATTTGCTTAGCAGGGACCTTACCAAGTCAACCTTTTAGGTTTATTTTTCCTTGATGTATCTTTTAAAAATGCTCCTGAAATTGGACTGGCCCAGAGAAACTTGGGATTTAAAAAATTCTGTTTCCCTTTCTGTGTCCTCTTTCAGTTGCCAAATGATCAAACCATTTGCCTTCATGCTTTTTCCTCCACTATAATCCAGCCCATGCAGAATTCAGTGAACACGAAGATAACACCCCTCATTACTCAACCCATACTACCCTTCTAGATTACCCAGTCGAGAGGTTATGAAAGTGATTTAAAAAACAAAACTCCTTCCAGGTTAACCAATATAGAAGTCTTCCAGGTATGGAAGGCAAAGTTGAAGAGAAAAAGATTAGTAAATTGAGTCAATGGGAACAGAAGGGTTTGTACAGCTGCATAAAAGGCTTTTTGTCATGTACTGAAATCCAAGTGTGCATATGGCTGTTCAATAATTGCATATGGATTCACTTACATGACTAAGAGAAACTAGGAACAGGGGAAAGACTGAGGAGGCACTAAGTTGAGTGAGGACACTGGGGTAAGAGTTGGCTGTATAAATATAAAGCCAGAATGATTTCCAGACAGCACAACAGGGAGATAGCATCATTATTTAGTTATAAGGCAGGGGAGTGGGAGAAAGAAAAGAATAACTTTATATGCAGCATGCTAACAAAGAACTCCGAGCTATATTCTATGTAAAGTGTGCATCAATTAGTAAGAAAAATGTTAAGTCAATTGAAATTATATAGCTAAGGATACAGATAATTCACCACAGAGGAAACACAATGAGTATATAAGAAAATAAGCAACTTTTAAAAATCCATTTGAATAATTGTGAAGTGCCATTTAACACTTTTTCCAATATTAAGTAATAACAATGATAATCATGTTTCCTTTAAGTAACATTTATGTGTATTGTCAGTGATACCGTGAATCATTTAAATGGTTTTGGAAGGTAAGAGAACAATATACAGCCTCTCAAAATGCAGTTATGAAAATATGCAATGTGAAAAGTAGTTTAAATAAAATAATCTAGATAAATAGAAAAATGATACGCAGCTCTTTACAACTGTAAAACTTATGAATGGGTATAGAAAAGGTATAAAGTGAAACTAGAAAAATGAGTGCATTTTGAGTAATTGATGGTGCCATTCTTCACAATATTTTAAGACTTTTCCCTGTAATATTTCATTCCTGCTGATATATTTTTTGCCCTTAAAATTAGTATATTGCATTATGGTTTTTGCTAACTATAGTGTAATACTTTTTTATTTTATTGAATCATATTTTCAAAGTTCTTTTGTATTTTGGTTCAGTGGTAGGAAGATTATCATCTAAATTTGCCTGAGATTAAGGGGGTTCCCAGGACATGTGACTTTGGGTCAGAACCCAGAAAGTCCTTGGTAAATTACCATGTACTGGTCACCCTAAGTAGAGTGAATATTACAATTTTATTTGCCTTTCTATTTAATAGTGAGGCAATAACACCTTTGTTATTTGCCAATAATAGATTTTTTTTACAAGCGTATTATGATTACTTTGATTTTTAAATGACTTGTTTTCTCTTTAAATTGCCATCACATTTTAAAATTTGTAACAATGAAGCCTCCTTTACAGGATGTTTCAAGAGAAAATAATGCTTACAGTAACAAAGGGAATCATACTAAATGTTTAACTTTGAAAAATAAATTTAGGGAAGATATTGTAGAGATTTGAAGGGGGAAAAAAAACAATTTCTAGTAAAAATTCCCAAACTTCTCTGAAGGTTTTCCTGTTGGAGTATATAAACCCTAGGCCTACCTTTAGTAACTAACCACGTTCATGGGGAACATTATTTTTTGTCTTTTTAGTTAAAGAAAGCCTTTGTGTTAGTTTTCCTTCACTTGCAAATTTCTTCTGCTGTTGCACCTTAAAAGTCTCTTTGAGGAAACTTTTCCTACATTCTCTGGAAAAGCAAGCCATTAGTCCCTTCAGGTTTCCTAGTAAGGAGGTGGGGTAAAATCAGTCAAACAAGTCTCTGGTCGGATCCTAGGTGGCCTTAATACACCCGTCTCTAGCAGTCTTGGGCACAGCACAAGCCTGGGGAAAGCACCTGTGGACTTCAGTCTCTGGGTGCCCGCAAACCTTGCAACTTCCAGCTAATGCTTCCCACGCTTCATTTCTGGTACAAACTCCACACGTGGATTTAGAAAGTCGCTCCTTGCATACATTTTCTAAGATGCAAATAACTAGACCACTGTTAGAAAGGGAATCCACTTTATGCTTCCATAAAAATGAATCTAATCATTTAAATATTTAAAAAATCAAACGTATTAGCATTGCTCTTTCTATACAAAACAATTGTCCCTTTTGGGGCCATGTCGGTTTATTCTCCATCTCTTATGTGTAAACATTCATAAGACCTTATAGTATTTAATGAAGAGATCCTTTTTAAGTATTGAGAGCCATGAGAAAATTATACCATGTTTGATCTGTGTTGAAGAATCAAAGTCCAAGATCTTTGAATGGAACTTAGAATAAAAATGTAATTAGGTTACATCCCTAAAGCCTGATATATCTTTAAACAGGACTGCAAATGAAACTTTATTAGAGCTTCAAATGAATTATTTCATTCCTTTTTTTAAAATTCATTTTCTTCCCCTTCTCTTTCATGTCTGTGTTGCCAACATTGCTACTTATATTTTACCTGTCTTTTTCAGGGTGTTTTAATTATTTACTGCTTAACGAGTAGCAGAGAGAGGAGGCCATGTTCTGAGGCTCCTACTCTGCCGCGGGTTTTTTGTTTCAAAGCTTTGCAAGGACCTGGGATAGCTGGACCCAGGCTGCAGTTGATGCTACACTGAATTAACTGGTCTGGAGGCAGCATTTTCTCTGACTGAGAAAAAGCATGTCCCAGAAGTACTTCTGCAGAGGGACAGTTGATTGGCAGCAGAAAGATGGTTGCATTAAAGTTAGATGAAGTCCTTTCCAATTAATAATATCTTAAATGGCACTTAATCAGAATAAGTGATACTGTCCCATAACATTTATGTTTTAAGACATTCCACACAACAAATCTATCAGATTCACTCCAAATGGCAAACCTGAAAGACACAACAACAAAAAACTAGATACCATCACACCAAAAGTTATTGAGTAGACATGAAGCACCAGGTGCTCAGCCTGGAGCTGATGCAATTGTTCTAGCATGGGCTACAACCGTATTTTGAGGCTGGCGTTGTGATCTTTGTCTCAGACCCTTAAGGGTCAATCAGAAACAGCATGAGAATGGTACAATTATGGCGTTGAAGTTCAGACCTTGGGCTCTGCCTAAAAGTCTCCAAGCATCAGTTCTGTTGCCTAATTAGTATGTGAATTTAGGCAAGATAATCTCTGCAGCTCAGTTGTTTCATCTCTCAAAATATAAGCACTATATGGATACTAACACTCAAGGGTCAAGTAAGGTCATCTGCACGTATTTTATATAATATATATACACATACACACTCACCTATATAATTAGTTTCAGTTTGTTAGTTTTTTCTAATATCCAAAATAACACCTGTTCGTTGTCCATCAAAGCAAAGACACGGGGGGAGGGTAATGATGGTTAATAAGCTCCTTTCTCACCTCTCTCTTGTCTTCTATATTCAGTACTTTTTCTTTGTTACACGTTTCCACATCTTTCTCTTTGTTCATATAAACATATACAAATCAGGTTGGATGTAGTTTTTTAAAATCATGAGCAGTATGTAATTCAAGTAAGAGTAATGTTATTGATTAAGTCCAAGCAATATAATTTACTATTTGATCTAATATCAATATGGACTTTATTTCTCCTCAGACTTTTATGCCTGCCAACACTTTTTACTTTGTATTTTTAAGAGAGGTGAATACATGAAGGTAAAATAATTTATTATATGAGTAAAATAGTAAATTCTATAAACTTCACATGATTTACTAGTGGCCAGTGTCTATTTCATATTTATACATAATATAAATGTTTTACATTTAAAATTTTTAAGCAGCTGTGATACCTTCAATTATGTACTTTTAAGAGCAAAGGTGTTTAATGTTTAATCCCTAAAATTACAAAACTCAAAGAGAAAACAACTCACTGAGGTTTATGAACATGGAGCAGTTAAAATTGTGCCCTGACCACAACTCAGCTGTCTAAAATCATAAACACCAGCAATTAATAACAATTCCTCCAGAATATTTTGGAGGTTAAGGCAGATATTCTGGATTTTTAGAAACTAACTCAGCTTAGTTTTGCCAACAGCAGTAATAGAGGCCTTGGTGAGCTACCCCATCGCTGTCTTTCTGTCTTTCTGGGACCCTTTGCCTTGTTTGGTTTAATGACCGACCCACCCACTCTGTATCCAGTGTGGGGTAGCATTCCCACAATGTCCACCTGAAATCTGTGCTCAAAAAGGTAAAGAAAGGCTTCCATTTTTACAATAGCGTGTTACATTCCTTTTAAGTATCCCAAAGTAGCCACTTAAAAGTTATGGGCACATATTCCTCTCAGTTTATTAGAGTTGCTATTGAATTACAGAACAAAATCTTTGTTTTCCTGCATTCCATTTTGCATTGGTGTGCAGTGGATTATAGCACACAACAAATCTCCTCTGACAAGAGATAAAGCCTTGAAAGTGATAGTTTCCGTTGGAAGTGTGGCAAGCCTTTAACTATTTCAGCATGTGTAGAGCTGTTATAATTATCATAATAGAAAGTAAAAACCGAAAGATAATATAAATTGTTCATGCAGTTAAACTGAAATGGAGAGCGATGTCTTTTGTTTTTACAAAGGGGCAATAACATTTTTCTCTTTTTGCTACTTACTGTTCAATATTGCTTTCAGCAGATTTTATGCCTACATTGTACAGAATAATAACTAAAGTCAAAGATGTCCAGTAGCTCTGTATTAAAATGTAATATAATATACATAAAGCTTTATTGTTCCTTTAGGTTGTTGTTTTAAACTAAAGTGGAATATTTCCCTAAAGTCCTCAACAAATGAGCACAATTTAGAGCTAAATATGCTTAAGATGTATATCAGCGCTGCTGAAGAAACAGGCCTTGTGGACCTGTCAAGTTATTTTTGTGCAATTTGTTTCTGCAGCATTTTATTTTTACTGGCAAATGTATAAGTTGATAGAAAAGGAAATAATTAGCTACTTTCAGAATTGCTGATGCATGGGGCTCAAACAGGCCAGTCTATGCAGCTTAGAGATTGTGACATTTTAAATTACCTGAACAATACCAGAAGCCATCTTTGGACATAATTAACTCCTTGCCTAATTAATGTCAGGTCTGGAGAGAGTCACACTTTATTTACAAAACATTATTTTATTAAAACTTGGCTTTTACCCTTATCATTTTGCAAACTTTGGATGTGTGCTCTGTTTTCTTAAGTGGAGTAAGTTCTTTTTCTTTTCCTTCTTTTTCTTTTTTTCTCTTTTTTTCACTTCCCTCCCCCTTCAAGTAATCAATGCACTGCTGAATGAGTTCATTTTAATGCACTCAATCATGCCTCTAATGTTCGTAGCTTACGGGCGCAAGCATCAGTAATGCAGGAATGTTATATGGCTTTAGTTTGGGCCATTTCATAAAATATTCATGGAATCAAAAATGTGCATCAAAATAGCGGCTGGGAGAATTACATTTATGTTCCTGCTTTAATGGCAGCTGCACATTTAAACCCATTTGTGTTAATATCTAGTCAATCTTCCTACTTTAAAAAAAAACTAAAATAGGAGAGATCATATACATTCTCCTTTGCTTAATATTTGTTCTAGACATCTGCTGTGATACAACAAATATCTATAAACTTTCAGAGATATTGTGCAGAGAAAAGGGGTAAGCAACAATTTGGATAATATCCAAATATATAAAATCCTATTTTCCCCACATAGTGTTTGTCTTAACATCCTACTAAGCATTTTGCAGTTTACAACACTGTCTGGGTTTTGTTTATGTTTTTAAATAAATGGATGGATTTATTGTTTGTGTGAGCTTTCAACAAAGTGAAACTCACTTGTAGTAGTCTTATTTTAAAAATAGACTTTCCTTTAAGTGAAAAACTATAACTGTATGCCAGATTCTTCAATGTTCATGTAAATGTCATGTAATTGTTAAATAATAAAATTGAGGCTTAGGCTACCTTTATCTGTATCTGTATGCTCTTGTTCCACAAAACTATTCGCGGTATTGTCCTAAAATGTATTTTCTGAAACTATTTCATATCACTTCAATAACCTAAATCCTGCTGGTATCTATGGAGGGCTAACCCCAGCCCAGAGAATCATTTAACTCTGTATTTTTCCCTGATTTACATAAAATATTTGCAGCCTATCTGGATATTCGCTTGGTATAAAACCTCTAACTTAGTTGCATTTGGTTTGGCAATAGTTTCTGTGTGTCCCCGTCCATGTTGAGTACTGAGATCTTAGGCACTCACAGTGATGACAAAGACATGCTCAAAGTGATCCCAAGCACAACCGAGACCTCTAAGGTGCATAGATACTCCTTATGACTTCTCTTTTCCATTCTGCTTAAGTTTTACTTTTGTGATACCTCAGTGTAAAATCTCTGCTTCCCTCTGCCCCACCTCATGAGTAGAAAATAATGTCAACACTGATAATTCCAGAAGAGGACAGTCCCTGGACCCTTGGACTAAAATTGTGTCCTTGTCCTCCTAAAAGATTGATAGTAGGATCAAGAAATCTTGCCAGGTTCTGTACGGTAAAGTTTATTTGGGAACAGACTTTGAAGAAGTCTCAAATTTGAAAATCTCATACATTGTCTTCATTGATATTTACCTTTAGCTTTGTCAAAATGACTGCTCTATTATGATCTTTTACAATATTCCTCTCAGTAATATTGAATTCAAAATTTTCAGATAAAAGCACTACGTATTATGTCTCAGTAAGTGTCTACTCAATTAACATCAGGGCCTTTACTAAGAAAGTAAGATCATTGTTAAGGTCCTAGTAACAGCTGGAATTAGAAATCAAATAGAAATCGTACCATTGTTAGTCATGCTTAAAGGGATTACTTGCATATTTAAATTACTTGCATATTCAAATTACTTCTCTTTATACAACAAACATATCTTAGTATTATTGAACAAATATACTACTCATAATATGTGCTTTCAAATTCTGATTAGCTCTTAGAAAGCATAAGCCAAGTCATTTGAGAACTTATAGTCATGTGGATCAAATCCTTGCTGTTTTATACATACCACCAAATAATTTTAAGAAATGAATTCCTACAGATGAGAAGGACTGGAAAACTCTACTTCTGTATAGAAATTTCCTTTCAAGGCAGTACTGACCAGAAGCCCAGTGACCTCATCTTTGGCAAGGTGGTGAAAAAAAATGGACAGCCAACTCTGCATGACTAAATCTGTAATTCCCAAGGAAACCCAGGTGGCCAGAGATGTCACCACACTGGTTGGAGGAAAGCAGGGAGTGCAGATATAGCTCTTTGTACAGAGTCCTTCAGAAAGGACCATCAGAAGCACATGAGGAGGTAGTGTCTGAATCTTTATAAGAGGTCACCTGTGACAGCCTGCATAGAGTCACAGAATTAAAATAATGGAAGTGATGAGAAATCATTAACTCAAGAATTGTTTTTAAGCACAAGAGGCTCTTGTCCAGAGAATTTAACTTGTACCACCTAAGCTTCCCGAGTCTTGGTTTGTTGAGTAGCACAGTAGAACTAGTTGTGTGTATTTTAAGTCTGGCTTATATGTTTGAGTCATTTAATTTTATGAGCCTCAGCTTGCTCTTCAGTAAACTCAAGCTACCTCAGCAGTCTGGGGAAGGCTAAATAAGATAGTGCACGGGGAAGAGAGCTTCTGTTTTGGCCACTGCCTAGCAGCCCTTCAGGAAAGATGAATTCCCAGCATGCCGGGCTCCTTCCTCACAAGAGACTCAAGTAGAGTGTTTGAGAGCTGAACCTTGGCCAGTAATCAAGAGCTGAGCAGTACACTGATGCTAGCCCCCCAACCCTAGCAAAAAATCAGATTCAACCAAAAAGACTATATTTAATTATCTCAAGATCACCCTCCGTAGTAACCAACTGAAACCTGTGACCTTCTGTGCCTGTCTTACTTCATCCCTCCTCAGACAGCCTGTCAAGGAAACCTAACAGCCACAAGACTCAGTGACAGAGGGAGATCTGGCCCACAGGGAACAAACAGACAGTGTCCCCACCTCTCTACATCCTTCTTCCCACCTTCGATTCCCTCCATTCCCTTCACCTTTCCTTTTAGAGAAAATTGTGGGTATGGATATCAGTTCTCCTTTACTCTTTCCACTATTCTGTTTAATTTACATCTAAAGCTAAATAACTGGGTTATCTAGAGCTTCTCTTTTACAGCCTCTCCACCCCCTTTATTCCTAGAACTACCTAGTTTCCTCACAATTTCCTTTCTTCACTGTTCCCTAATCACATGACCCCAAAGAAGTATGTGTCTATACTTTATGAATAGGTGGATCCTGGAGGAAAAAAGAACGCTTGCATACATCTTTCCAGGGATACAGAGCTATACTTTGTAGGCAGAAATATAGTTGACAGAGGAAACATAACACACATATATGTCAGTGGTCCATTCTCATTTTAAAAAATGAGGGTCGTGGGTATTTGGAGGAGGTGTTTCTGGAGAGAGGTACTACAGGAGAGGGATGAAAAACTATACCTGCTTTTGTCAGAGGTAAGAAAAAGCTGTCAGCTGAAAGTAAAGATAGATTAGAGCAGTGAACATCAACCTTGGGCATTTGTACAAAGTTAAAATAGGGATTGGACATTCTCCTTAAAATAACTTTCATTGTATATTTATTAGTAGAAAACAAACATATTTTGATAAAAGAAACCTTAGAAAATGTCAATATGCAAAAACAAAATTAAGCAAAAGAAAATCAGAAAAGAAACCATCCTTCAACCCTCATCTTACCTCTCAGAGGTAATGTTTTGTACACGTTTCCTGATGTTTTCCAATATATTCACTTATCCTAAACCTGTCCACGTAATGAAATAGCTTCTGTAACAGCAAATGTACGATTTTGTAGTCTTTTATTATGTGAAAGTTTCATAAGTTTATAAACAACTCTGAGGTGGTGGGAGGGGAAGTAGAAAGGAAAGAGGGAAAGGGAAAATCATGAGAAAAGAAAAAAATGGAAATGAAGTCTATGTAAATAGGGAAGGGTGGAGGGGATGAAGGGCGCACCAGTAATGGGGAAAAAATAGGAACCAAGATACATCATGTGCAGGTACAAGCACCCAATGATAAATGCAAATGTATTGTATACCTAAAATGTACCAATAAAAGAATTTAAGAATAAATAAATAAACAACTCTGCAGTATCCATTGTTCCCTCTGTAGGTATCTTCTCTGGCATGCTCTCTAGGGAGGCACAGTAATAATTCAGACCAGCTCTAACTTTACTGAATTTTTGTACAGATTGATTGCTAATGATCCACCATGTTTGGTTGTCTTTCTTTCAGGATATTAATGTTGTTTGTGTGCAGATTCTTTAATACCGATTTTAATGACAAGTTCAGTGCAAGTAGGAATTATATGTAATAATCATAGCTACAGCTCCAAGCTACATTACTAGTCAGTGAAACATCTTTGAGGAAATATATTTAGCCTCATATGACTTGCAAAGGTTAGTTTGATCAGTCATGATAATATTATAAAGTCTCAAGTAATTGTTTTTTGCAGGAAAAGGAAGTTAGATTTGAAGAATGCAAACAGTGGTTTTATTTCAACTATCAGATATTTTAGAAATATTCTCACTAAAGCAACTGATAGCATTAGCTAGGATTATTGAGCCCTAACTCTGTAAACACATTGAACACATGCACTTATTTCTCACATGGTTCTTTCAGTAGTTACCTATAGTGCTCTTTCACAGAAGAATTAACCAAGTACAGAGCACAGTAAAAAGCCTCTGGCTAACCAAAACATAATGAAGCCAGGATGAGAACAGCCTGTCACCTTGAAGCCTGACTTCACTCTTAATTGCTATATTTGGAGTGCCACTAAGTCTTTTTGCAGTTAAATCCAATGATGTAACTACAATACCATTGAAGAGTATTTACATTGAAGGATATTGTAAGCATTTGCACAAGGCAATCAACAAGTAAAATACACAACATGGAACTAAAAACTACCCTTCCAAAAATGTGTTAGCTCATATTTTAAGGAATGAAATGACTTATGGCTAATTCAGACTTTTACTTTGAGAAGGTACGTTTTGGACTATACCATGCAGTATCATCCAAAAAGACACAAACTATACTGCATTCAAAATTAAACATATACAAATGTTCTTCTCAAACTTTGAGAAGCAGTTTAAAGATCCATAATATTTGGACTTGAACTTTGTAAAAGATACATTTTTTTCAGTATACTTAAATTCTTCTTCAGAATGAAGAAATTGCCATCCCTTTGGAGAGCACTGGAAGATAATGCTTGAGAGCTTGAGCCTTGAAGAAGACTTCCTGGACATACCACTCACTCCACATGCAGTCTTGAGCAAAATTCTTAGCCTCACAAGGCCTCGGCGTTCTCGTCTATAAGATGGAATCATAACAGTCCCATTCCATTGGACTTTCAGGGATTAAACGTGAAATGTAAATAAAACACAGTGCAAAGCCTTGGATACATGATGTTTAATATTCACCAATATGTTTGCTATTAATTAGCTTTCAGAGTGTCTCAAAACTTCACAATCCCAGTCGATCTCTCCTAACTGAAGTGCAACCCTCTTGCAAATGTCCATCCAGAATTAAGGGTGAATCTGTGGTCCAGTTAGAGATAGTCCCTTTCCCAGCTTAACTCCTTTCAGCCTTAGAAATTTTTCACTGTATTCCATGGTGTTTCCCCCTTTAATAGTAAAGCTAAGATATACACAAGGTTTTTGAAAACATGTTCTGGACTGTGGTTTATATTTATGAATGGCTTTTATTCTTCAGATCAGCTTCTGGAGGCTGCCAAGCATT